>NW_027555958.1:189293595-189708595 GCF_003287225.1 Phascolarctos cinereus
TTAAAATAACGTTACAGTGGAGAATGGGGAGTGCTACTGTTCTTCTGATGTAATTACTTTAATTTCCCACCTCTGAAAGGGAACATATTGCCTTTATCTTTCTTTACTTCTCCTCCACTCCTCCTCAAGCCCAAGGTATCTTCAGGGTTTGGAGCATACCAGACCACTGGACTTGGAGTCAAGAAAACCTGAGTTTGGATATTGCCACTGGACTTATGTGAGTTATCTACTTAAATCTTCATAGAACGATATGCAAGATAACAACGCTAGAAGACAGAAGAGAGTTCATGTGTTGCAGGAGTAACAGCAGGTGATTTAGGGAAATGGACAACTTTCCTAATTCTCTTTAAAATTTAGTTCACACTGATGTTTTATTGAAGGTTTAAGGTGGTTCATTTGTAATTGTATTTGAAAAAAAAAACCACTGCCATAACTAAGGTGAACTACTTAGATCAGTTGGACTGAAACGCTGCTTCCATGCTCCACTAACAGCACAAGCTTAGCAATTCTACTCTATTCATTATTTCCCCCCACCTGCTGCTCTTCCTGACTTCCCTTTCTCTTCTAAAGCCACCATTCTCTCAGACCCCATTGCCTACACCTCAGTCCCCATTGCTTATAACTCAGCTGTGACTTTTCCTATTCCTTTATCCCACTCACTCATAAAACCACCAAGTTATCCTCTCTATTTTCACTAGCACCACACCTAAATTCATGTAATTTCTCTATCATTTCATGCTTGAACTTTGCAATAGCTTCCTCATGTATTTTCACACACACACACACACACACACACACACACACACACACACACACACCATTGTAGAGTGGTGGCAAGATCACTGATTTTAGAGTTAGAGAACTTAGATTCAAATCCTGGCAATGTCACTTACTACCTATGCAACCTTAGTCTAGCAATTTTACCTGTCTGAATTTCAGTCTCATGAACTATAAAATGGGATCATTTGACCAAATAGCACTTTATTTCCCTTTTAGCTCTAGGTCTTTGGTCATTGCCTAAATTATCCCTGAGGACCTTTCCAGTTCTAAATATATCGTTCTATGAACCTCTTCTTTTAATCCTTCCAGCCTCCAATGGCCAGATTAATATCATATCTATATCTATATGTATAGATATAGATATAGATGATATAGATATAGATATAGATATAGATATAGATATAGATATAGATATAGATATAGATATAGATATAGATATAGATATAGATATAGATATAGATATAGATATAGATATAGATATAGATACACACACATACACACATACATACATATACATATATACACACACATACATATATACATATACATGCATATATATGTATATATGTATATATGTGTGTATTTATAATACACACACACACACACACACACATATATATACACACACACATATATATAACATAAAATCATATCACTCACCAGGTTGTAAACCTTCAGAGGCTCCCCACTGCCTAGCCTACTAAGTATGAATTCATTACCTTGACATTCCAGGCTTTCCAAAATTTGGTGACAGGTTACCTTTCAAGCCAAGTCCAGCATGATTCCCCCATAGTGGGGTATAATAGATACAGTTCTGGACTTTAAATTATAAGAACACTGAAAAGTAGATTAGAGATGTATGATATATAAGGTATGCTGAATGAAATCTACTTCTAATTATAGTTGGTTGGAGAGAGACATAATTATTGATTTTGTTATGTGGGGCAAAAGCATGAAAAACATACACGTATCAATTTTTAAAGATAAATTTTGTTGGACTAAGGAGACAGCCTTGGAAAGAAAGTTCTGTAAGTATACAAAGAACTAGGAAAATAGGTACCTGTTAGCAGAGATTCTAGACACCCTGAGAACAATAGCCAGGGCAGGAAGAAGATGATTTAATGTGTACCAGCCATTGGAACAGATCACAACATCTAGTGGCTTCCTATTTTTGCCAATTATTTTTGCTAAGTAGATGCTAAGTTCTGTGGTTTCTGTGTTTCTAAAGTGCCTCTGAATTTTGGTTCTTGGGAACAAAGGCCCATTCATAGATGAGACTGTGCTTAAAGAAATAATAAAAGCACTTAGGTTTTTTGGAGATTAACTGGCATGGTAAAGAACAAAAGCCATTCCCTTTATTGTCTAGAAGAGTAGCAATCCCTGGTGATAATATAATGGAAGGCAAATCATTATTGCTGTATTTTATCATCCTTGCCATCCTCAAACTCCAATATTTATCAGGGATTCTTGAGACAGAAAGAGATGTCTTCTTTCCAGAATCCATCATTTCATTTTACAGTGATTGTTACTAGGGTCCTAATAAATCTTCTCGGATTTAATGTTAGCAAAAGAGAGATTCCTTTCATTCATTGTCTGCACTGGGCAGCAGCAAATCAATGTCTTGTGAAAAGCAGTATCAAGAAGGATGATGGTATTTATATTTATATCTATATCATTTTTATGTCACCTTTTTCTTTAATTTGTGTCTATATGTCTATTTTTCATTCTATCTATCTATCTATCTATCTCTTCCTGAACATTTTGAAAACTATTGGAATTTTGACTTGGCTTTGATCCAGTCAGTCTGTCAAGAGCTTTCAAAGCAGACAAACAGTAATGTGAATACAATTGATAGTCCTATTCCAAATATCTTTTCATAAGTTACTGCAGAATTGGCCTGAATTCTCAAACAGGATCATCATCTTTAATTACTGCTAGCTTTGTTCATAATCTCCCATCACAGTTACCTCAGAAAGGCTCTTTCTAGTACCTGCAGTAAATGATTATTGGCCTCATTGTCAGAGCTGTGGAGTAAACACACAGAATCTTTTATTTATTTCTTTTTCAGCCCTTCCTTGTGGAAAATATGATTTTCTGACTTTTCCTCAATGTGTTTTATCAGTTGTATCAATATTGATGAGCTGAGAAGAAATAAATGTTACTGAAAAAGTAAATTTATGTCTCTGTTTTTTGCCCAGATTGCCTTCGAAGATTTGCTGCTGGTGGCACCAGCATTCTTAACTACAGGACTCAAGCTTTTCTGTGAAATTTATTGTACCTACCAGACCATGAAACCCTAAGCAACACTCTGCATTTCAAACCAACTAACAGAACTACATATTTTGACAATGGCATCTAGGGAGGAAACAAATTAGGGCATTCTATATGTGCAAAGATACGTATATAAGAATGTATGCATATATGTACATACACACATATACATATATACATATGTGTGTATATATAAAATGTGTGTATGTAAGTATGTATGTATCTGTGTGTATTAATGTGTGTGGATAAAAAGATTGATCTGGTTCCTGAAGATAGGTTGGGGGAAGGAAAAAAAACTGGTAGTACAAAAACCAGTTAGGTCTTTCCATTTTATATTGGGCTTAGATAAAAGTATTGTAAAACCTGTTAGGGAAGACAAAATATATTTGCATGTATTTTACTTCAGCCCTCTACTACTTCTTGTCCAGATAAGTTTAATAGCCATTTATTCATGATTTCTGTATGCAGTCTCTCCAGTTCACAATCCATACTTCAAAATGTTTCCTGAGTAAACTTCCCAATGCACAAATTCTAATGCACAAATCATGTCACTCTACTGCTTTGAGGGGAAAAAAAACTTTAGTGGCTCCCCATTGACTATAAATGAAAGTAAAAGTTCATTGTTCTGGCACATTAACTCCTTCATAGGTTGTCTCTAACATGTCTTTCCAGTCTCTTTTGACACAACTTCCTTTAATATATCCTATGTTAGAACCCAACTGAACACTGTACCCTCCTCTTCTTATCTTGTCTCTTTCCTGAACTTTGTTAATACTTTAACTGATGTGCGGAATGGATTTCTTTTGGAATTTCTAGGTTTACATTAGTTGAAATTCTTTCTTTAAGTCCAAGTCAGGTATTACCTCCAGTGTGAACCTGTCTTGACACTTTCCTTCTTTTCTAACCCTCCTCCCACCCTGAAAATATTACCTCCTCAATTTTCTCTAATACAATGTATCATCTTTTCACTCACAACATTATCCTTATGTCTAGTCTTTTGGGTCATATCCCCTTTATTATATTGAAAATTCCTTAAGGACCAGCACAATGTCTTACTTTATCAGCAGCTAGAATGCATAGTTCATAGAATAATGGACTTGGATTTGGGAAGACTTGAGTTAAATTCTGATTCAAAAATTTATTAGTTCTGAGACCCTGGGCCAGTAACAACCTCTCTCTTCTTCATTTTATAAATGACAATAGGTTAATAATAGCACCTACTCATAGGGTTGTTATGAGGATCTAATTAAATGATAGGTAAAAAGTGCTTTATGAATCTTAATGTTCTCTATAAATGATAAATAATGGCTACTATAACAACAATAATAGTAATAATTTCAACAGCTAGATCATTCCCAGAAAGATCTTTCATATTATATCTAAATAAATATTTGTGGAATAAATATTTCTGAATAAGCGTTTGCTAACATGAATTTAAGTATTATACAACAAGCATTTGTTAAGTGCCTGTTATGTCCCAGGTACTGTGCTAACAAGTTGGGATATGAATAAAAATGTAATTTAAATTGATCCTGATGTGTTTGAGTATGGAGTAGTGTTACAATGTGTTCACAAATAAGTAAATATAAGATATATTAAAGAAGAATTCACAATTATGTATGATTTGAGAGACTACTAACTGCTGAATCAGTAAAGATTGCTTGAAGGGATTAGTATTTGATTTGAGCCTTGAGGGGCGTAAGAAATGAGACCATTCCAGGAGTGGGGAAGAACTCATGCAAAAGTATGGGTATGGAATGTCCTTAGTAGGTACATGGAAGGGGATTAATATATAAACATCCTGGAAAGAGAGACTTTGTATAGTGTGTGGGACTTTAATTGCCAAACTGAGGAGTTTATATTTTATTCTAGAGGCAATGTTTTTGTTGTTAAGGCATTTCAGTCATATCTGACTCTTCATGACCCAATTTGGGGTTTTCTTGAAAAGATCCTGGAGTGGTTTGTCACTTTGTTCTCTAGCTCATTTTATAGATGAGGAAACTGAAGCAAACAGAGTTAAGTGACCTGCTCAGGCTCACATAGCCTCAGGCTGAGGCTGGATTTCAACTCAGGAAGAAGAGTTTTTCAGACTCCAGGATGGGCACTCTATCCACTGTGCTGCCTAGCTGTCCCATTAAAGATTCTGGAATTGAATGCCACTCTTCTGTTCAAAGACCTTCAATGTCTCACTATGGCTAGTTAGATAAAGTATAAAATCTTCAGACCTTACATAATCAAGGCCTTATATGATCTAACTTTGTTCTTTCTTCTTATGCAAAATCTCCCTTTCATCTAAAGTGAGCTCTTTGCATTCCCCCAACAACCTAATATGAATTTCTAATTCTGTGTCTTCTTTATTGGCCATGATGTTTAACCCACATCCTTTCATTATCATGGGATTCAAAATTGGTGTAGCAAAAAGCAATGTACTTGTAGTCAGCAAAAACATGGTTTTAAATACTGCTTTTGACACCTACTATCTGTATTATTGTTCTTAACCTCTCTGAGTCTCAGTTCCTTTGTCTACATGGTAGTAATCCTTATGATATTCATAGTACCACCTAACAGAATTATTGTGAGTTTAGTTTTGCAGACTCAAAGGGAAATATAAATGCAAGCTATTATTAGGCTCACACAACTTAGAGCTGGAAGTTTAGAGGTTTGAGAACATCTAGTCCAACTACTCCCATTTTACAAGTCAGGAAACTAGGCCGACCCTCCTTATCCTACTCAATTGTTCCCTTTTCCATAAGAATTTCTCAATTCCTCATCCCGCTGTGATTAATCTTCCCTTCCTCTAAACTTCTACAACACTTATTACCTGCAGCACCTACACTTACATCACATGCTGTGTTATTTTTGCACTTTACCATCATTTGAAGGTATATCCAAGTGATAGCAGGACATCTGGTCAAACAGGGGACTGCAATTTTTAGAGTCCTAGGGTAGAGAATCTCTCATTATGGTGGTCAAATGTACTCAGCTATAAAGCCATTGAGGCAAGTGGAACTGGGCCTTAAGTCAAAGCTTGCAAGAACACAGAACCCAGAACGTTGCTGGAAAGTGCATGACTATTGAAGAGTCTGAGAAGTGGTCAAAGACTCTGTTCCTATAAGTGGCTGCATCTGATCAGGAAAAGTGGATCCAAATGTAGCAGATACACGTCAAGTCCTGAGCCTTTCTTATTTCTTGCATGCATACCTTGTCTCCCAAATAGTTTGTACTCTTTGACTAGATATGGACTATGTCCAACATTATTTTTCTATCCACTGCCCCCCTATACCCTATAATAATATGCTGCACTACTATCAAAGTTTGCACTCTGACAAACCCAGTTCTACCTTCATGCCATAATGAGGCATTGAAGAGTGGCTATAATGGAAGAACAAAAATAAAATCTGAGGTTAAAAAAAGAATTCCAGTAATTTGCCTTATTTTCACACACTTCCCTCTGATAGTTTCCTGCACAGGAAGTATAGACCCTGGGGTACATTTTTTAACCAATAACAATTTGGATTGACTGAGCTCAGTATTTTAGGTTCTTTGGCACTTTCCCTGTGCCTGAAAACTTACTGGTTGTCTGGATTTGCTTGCATTTTCCTCATATTTGCTCACATCAAAGAACTTTAAGACTAAAAGAGGGAGGTAACTTCCTCTATTAGAAGTGGACTGATTCTTTGCCAATGAAAAATAGTGATAAGTCACTTACACCTGACAATTTATGACCTCAATAAATTTGTGTCCCTAAAGGGCAGCTAGGTGGTGCAATGGATAGAGCACTGGCCCTGAAGTCAGGAGGACCTGAGTTCAAATTCATCCTCAGACCAAACACTTGACACTTACTAGCTGTGTGACCCTGGGCAAGTCATTCAACCCCAATTGCCTAAAAAGAAATATAAACAAATTTGTGTCCCAAAGAATTATGCCTTAATTTACATTTATTTTGTGACTGCACTTCTTTTAGCAACTGTGAAATGTTTTGCAGAGGGATAACTAGAGTATAAGATAAGTGACTGTAGTTGTATTTATATCTTATTTCATCTTTATATATTGGTACCTTCAATTCATTTTAAAAAACATTTTTGTAGCTGACAAACATGAGAGATCCCTTCTTCAAAGCCCTTCAGGCCTTTAGCTGAGAATGAACATGCAGAGTCACTACTACTACACAGTAAAATGGAGCAGTACCAGGCCTCATTATCTGCATTGCCACTGGACCTAAAGGACCATTAGTCCTTATCATTTGCCCTGCCATCGTGACCTATGGACTTCTAGGTTTTCCCACCTGCCTTACAACTGAACTCTCCTCCATGCATTTTCTAACTCAATTAGAATGTGAATTCCTCAAGAGCAGGGGCTGTTTTTCTTTTATGTCTGTATCCCTACTATGTAGTCTAGTACTTGGTATATAGTAAGCAGTTAATCAATGTTTTGTTTTGTTTTTCAAAATTTTAATACCTTCCCTCAATAAATTATTTCCAATTTTTCCTATATATAATTTGCTTTGTATTTATTTGTTTACATGTTGTCTCCGCCATTACATTGTAAGCTCCTTGAGGGCAGAGACTATCTTTTGCTGCTCTTTATATTTTTATCTCTTAGCACAATGCCTGGCACATAGTAGGTACTTAATAAGTATTTATTTCTTTCTTAAATTTTTATTCATTCATTCATGCTATGTGTAAGAAACTAAAGCAGATCCTAGGGATACAGAAAAAAATAAACAGTTCCTGTCCTTGAGTTTATGAGGGGAATATTAAATAAATATAAATTAGCAAATGTGAAGTATGGAATAGATGTAGCAAAAGTGTAATAAGGTACTTTATAAATATGTGAAAAGGTATAAAGCACTAATAACTGGGAGGGTGGCAGTAATATTCAAGAGGAAGTGACATTTGACTTAAAAGTAATAATCTCACTGTCTCTCTTTCTACCTCAAATTCCTATCTTCATTCATCCTCCCCTCATTCATTTTATTTCAGAAGAAAAGTAGTTTCTCTTTTCCCTTCCAAGACTAATC
Source organism: Phascolarctos cinereus (assembly GCF_003287225.1). Taxonomy (NCBI): domain Eukaryota; kingdom Metazoa; phylum Chordata; class Mammalia; order Diprotodontia; family Phascolarctidae; genus Phascolarctos; species Phascolarctos cinereus. The sequence goes on from NW_027555958.1 coordinate 189,301,667, forward strand.
TTGTAGTTTGATTCATGCGCATACTCCACCTGAGATTTTGCTCAATTATCCCTTCTCTGTCTTGAATATTGAACCCATCTCTCTTGATGGGCTCCTTATCTTTGGTCTATTAAAATACTTATCTCAGCATCAAAACTCCCTTTCCTATTCTCACTAGTCACTATATTCTTTTTCATTCCTTCCAGAATCAAAATTCTTGAACAATAGGAGGCACTGGCTGCTACCTTTCCCTTTATTGTTTACTGATATATTCATCTCCTGATTTCCCACTCCTATTACCCTATTGAATTGTGTGAATAACAACAGCACAATTTTTTATAGCTATTTAATGTTTATGGAGTGGAGTTAGCTTTGGCAAATACTTGATAGATGAGGCAACTGATACTCAGAAAGGGGAAGTGTCTTACCCAGTCATACAGCTATCAGATATCAGGACTAGAACTTATTTCCAGTACTTCTAATATCAAATCTAGTGCTATTTTCGCTTAACAAAGCTCTATATTTAAAAGTATTATTGACTTCCTTCTTGCCAGATGTAAATGACTTTTCCTCAGTCTTCACAGAGAACTGAATTGTAGAGCTAGGCTCTTTATTTTTCACATGGGGAAACTGAGGCAGAGATGAGATTAACTTAAATTTAAGGCCAAACAGGTGATTACTCTTTGGACAGGGATGAGAATCTAGGTCTCCTTCCCTTGTTTTGCTTTTTTTCCTATCTTGACTTTTCCATTGTATTTTAAATTTTTCATTCTTTTAAACAAATCCATCCTACTATAACATAGTCCTTTCCTTATCTTCCTACTATTTTTCCACTTACTATTTTTCTATCTTATTTACTAGCTCTCTTTCTTCTTCTTATACTTAGTTATGGTGGTGTGCCTAAGCCTCTGGTTGCATTTCTCTTTCTGTGTTCACTCATCAGGGTTTTGCTTATCACTTGTTTGCTCACCACTGCCAACTCTGCAACTTCAGTTTTGATCTCTTACTTGTGCTACTGGCCACTATGAGATATCCACATTAGGACATCTCTTCATCAGCTATTACTCCAAACTCAATAAAACTGAAATAGAATTCAATTGTTCCCCTGCTTCACCTTTACCTAACCTTATACTATATTCTATTTTTTTTCAACATTTCAAATAATTCTTCTTCACTTCTACTATTGTCTTCTTAGTCTAGGCACTTATTACTTTATTGCTTCAACACATCTGTGAATTAGTCTCCCTGAATGTAGCATATCTCCAACCCAATCAATCTTATTTATTGTTTCAAGATAAATCTCTCTAAAATACCGTTTCTATCATGTTACTTCCCTGCTCAAGAAAACGTTAGGATTCCCAGTATCTACCACATTAAGGATACCATCTTGATTTTGTATTTATATTTCCTACATTTAGCATGATCCTTGGCATATAGTAAGCACCCGATAATTTTAATAGTTTGATTCTTCCATCTATCATTCATCAAAGAAGTTCTAAATTTCATGATTGAACCATTTATTAAGCATGTAGTCATATGTAAGTCATTTACTCCTTCTGACACTCAGTTTATACATCTCTAAAGTCAGTTTAATTTTGAAATTATGAAACAACTTTCCTCATGGGCAACTAGAGATTAAAGAACTTTCCAGAATATAAATACCATTTTAAATGTGCCTTGTCATCATTTGATAAATTTACAATTTTTACCTAGAGCTAACCCTAAACACTCTTCCCATAATGTTTAAATAGCTCAACATTCTGTTATTGTTTTTCTTGTTAAAGCAAAAATCAACTGAAACAATAATCATTATGTTGAGTGATGTCCTTCAGAGCCTGGCAGGCACTAAGACTTATACTTTCTATGACTTCCCAAAACTGCATCCTTAAATTCCACTAAAATTCAATCTTTCTCTCTCTCCATCCAGTCAGAAGGGTAAGAGATTGAAAAGGGAGACATTGATCTAAATCCATACATGAATTTTTCCTCTTATGTCCAAAATTTTCCATATGCAAAAGTGATAGAATAGTACTACATAGTCACAGAAGTAAAAGAGCCTATTTTTCTCTTCTGCATGTTAATGGGTGATATGTTTCCTAGTGCATACTTGACCTACCTAGCCTGAGGTCCTATAATATCTTGAATAATAAAATCTCCAGTCTTCTCTCTAGCTAATAGATGGGAAAACCAAGCCATGGAAAAGAAAGTCAAGCATCACTAAAGTGACTCAACAAATTTATCTTTTTAATTGAGTTTGGTTTGAGTATTTACCTTTTGAAATTAGAAGGTAGGAAGCACCAAATGTTGAAAAGTTTACCATGGTGCATGACAGGCAAATTGGGCAGCTGAGTTAAAGTAGTGGGTGACAGCTTCAGTTTCCTAATATGTAAGAGAAGGGCAATAATCAAATGAGACTTATCCATGTAAAGCACATGACAAACCTTAAAAAAAACTTTATAAATAAATATCAGTTATTATTATTCCTACTATGATAGTGCTTGTTTGTAGGCTACAACATATTACAAATTAAGAACTGAATAATGTGAGTGACCTAAAAGTTGTATGAAGTGAAAAGTAAAAAGGCTTGCTATATAGTGAGAGTTAGGGATAACCAAAGTACAGTCAGCAAGCTCTGCAAATATACATGCCATAACAAAAAATTTAAAGAACATTGGCTCATCCCCCGTCAGGGATTTATGGAGGGAAGAAACATTGCAAAGGGTTGTCTTGGCAAAGATACTGTAGTGATTTGCCATATCCTTTTCTGCCTCATTTTACAAATGAATAAAGTGAGGCAAACAGGATTAAGTTACTTGTTCAGAGTCACAAAGCTAGTAAGTGTCTGAGGTTGGATTTGAACTCTAATCTTCCTAACTTTAGACCTGGTGCTCTATCTAATCCACAATGCCACCTAGCTTCATATATGTTCGTGTATGTATATATGTATATATATATATGTATATACATGTATATATGTATATATGCATATATGTATATACACAAGAATGCCTGTATGATGCTATATATAAGTGGCGTGTATGTATGTATGTCATGCCAAACATTTGAATAATAAAATAGAGGTAAACATGTCAATATTGAAGACTTACCAGTTTCTGGTAGGCATTTTTATATTATTTCATACATTTTGCTAGAGTTCAACATTAGTAAAGATTTTTTTAGAGAGAGGTGTTGACCACAAAACAAATAAGAAGATACCAACAGAATACCATATTTCCTTTAAAAAGCAAAAAATCAGAATCATCTTAAGTGAATCTAAACACTACATAAAAGTTGAATAATTTTGTCTTTAATCCCATGAATCATCAACTACTGTACTTTTCTGAGTTTCAACTTAGACAAGCATGTTTCCCCTTGAAGTACCACCATCAAAGCCAGTGGCATATATTTAGAGGCAATTCTTATAACCATGTCCTGTTGAACATCTGAAGGTACTTTCACTAGAGGTTGTGCTTAACCTCTACTTGGTTGTAGATCAAAGAAAGATCTAAATGTGACAGTGTTAATTATATAAAAGTTAATTATCATGAACATTTTCAACATCTAGCCCTTTGGCAGCTACTGAAGTTATAAGAACTTGACAATTTTCCATTTCTCTCTCTCTCTCTCTCTCTCTCTCTCTCTCTCTCTCTCTCTCTCTCTCTCTCTCTCTCTCTCTCCTTTCTCTCTGTCTCTGTATCTCACATACACACAAACACAATCACATACATTTTTTCCCTTAATACTTGGAGTTGGTATTAATAGTTTTTCTTGATAAGGAAAAGTTACAATAAAATCTATTTTCATTTGTTTCAATAGTTCCCCTTGTTTTGCTCTCACGTATGCTTCATAGAATTTTAATAAACTTTTCTCATTTTGAGCATTGCTATCATTGCCCAAGGGACAACTGAATATCACTACAAGCTCCATTTCTGAATGCAGCTTTATCGGCATCCTAGAAATTTTTGTATATTGTATCATTATCATCATTCGCTTTCAGATAGTTATTGTTTCTGTAGTTTTTTTAACTTGTTAATTAATCATGCTGCTAGTACTAACTTTCCACTCAAATCTGAATCTTTTGTCCTAATTTCTCTTTAAAATCCCATTTTTAAAATTTCAGAGAATGTATTAAACTACACAGAATGAATTTAATATTTCTATATGTGTACATATTATATGCCATTTATAGGACATACGTGCATGCATATTAGGCAAATGTGTGTCTGTACATTTGTACACACACATGTATATCCACACTATATACACATAGCTCTATGTGTGCATACGTACATATGTACATAAACATGTATGTGGATATACATGTCATATATTATAGTTTATTTCATGAGTTGCTTATAGATGTATATATAGATATACGTATCTATTTATCTATATAAATTTTTGGTTTGTTTTAGTACCTACCTTGTACAATCACTGTCAAAGAAAGCCATGGATGCTCTTTCCCTCTTACTGTTCATATCCAAGAGGCAAGAATAGAAGTTTACACATTTTTCTCATCTCAACCCCAGTGTATGTGTGTGTGCATGTGCATGTGAATGTGTGTGTGCATGTGTGTGTGTGTGCACCCCATGGGTCCTTGGGCATGTGTTAGGAGATCTGGTGGGATGTGGTACAGGAATTGAGTGGGAAGATAAAATGTAAAGGCTTGAGTTGACTAAACAGACTAGGCTTAACTGGATTGAGTGCAACTAGTAGGATGAAGGGAGGGACAAAGGGGTGTTGAAATTTGCAACCTTCTTCGCAAACATAATCTGATCATAAACTATTGTACAGTCATACACCATCTACCCTTCTCCTCTCATTAATTTTTCAAGGAAAGCTGAATCCCACCAAGCTCAAAGATTTATCATGGCCAGTAGGTATTGTATGCTGCAAATATTCAAGATGACAAATTATGAAACTAAAAATCAGGAGGGATTTTAATATGTGAATTGTACAATAGCATCTGTTATAATGAATAGTAATATTAACAGTAACAATTGCTAGCATTTTATATACTGCTTTACAGTTTACAAAGCACTTTACCTATGCTATTTCATTAATAGTTACTATAAGTGTATTTTCAAAGAACAATTAGTTTTTTCTTCCTTTTCCTATACCTACTTTGCAACTAATTCTTCATTAGTTTGAAGATCTGTGACATCAACACAAATACTCCCTCTTTCAATACTGATCACCATCTGTCCACCCCTTCTCATCCTTTGCTATTTTTCTTGTCCAGGTCCTCAAGCATCATCCAACATGTTGAAGGCCTTCTAATATTTTGTGGATAGTCAGACTATGACTGTGCATCAGGGAGACCACACACCTCACACTCTCCTAATATTCCCACCTCTTTTTCTTGTCCTACCTTTCCTTGATTCTATCTTTTATGCAACTTTTTAGAAATCAACTTTGGTTGATTTCTAAGATGTTGGTTTAATTACTTATTTACACTCAACATGCTCTTTATCCCCACCCTCCATTTTGAAGTAAAAAAAGAAAATGAGTGATGGATGCCACACAGAGTTGAGGAATATCAAGCCAGAAATAGTAGAAAGGTGTTCTGGCTGGAGAGGAATATGGGAAGAGCTCTAGTAAGGTTGAAATAATAGACCTTAGGGATCAAGAATGAATAAGGATAAAAATAAGCAAAAGTAGGAGAGATAAATTAGGAGTAAAGGGAAGATATAATGCAAAAAAGTGAGTGGACATGGAATTGTGATTACAGAATAATATTTTTTTAAAAATCTAGGATCTTGGAAATTGTGAAATAATGGACTCTACAATGTGATCATGCTGGTGAGTGTCTTGCTTCTGCCATAAGGATAGAGAACTCTTTTGAAGACAATTCAACAATATTACACAAATATTTATTCAACCGCTACTACATGCTAGATAAGAGCACAGATGGTATTTTCATCACTACTGTCCTTTGAAGGGAAGAAATGAAGAGGAAAGATTTTTTTCAACCCTCTTTTCATTTTATTATTTACTCTTTCATTTGGTAATAGCATTGGCTTCCATGAGCTCAATTACCTTTTTATGTAGATAGCTCCCATATATAGATAATCTTTATCATTTTATATCCATACCCATATTCATACTTACATCCATATCTATGCTCATCCCTATGCCTTTACCTATTTCTTTCTCTCTTCATATCCAATTTTAGAACTAGATCTAGATCTATATCAGGTGAGACTATGCATGACCTAGAATATCAGTCAAAGGAGATTAGCCTTTTTTCAATTATCATTATGTAGTCATTAAAGGTTCTTAGTCATTATCAGAACTGTGAGTTAGGAAAATTAGTCTGTTATGCCAAAAAAAAAAATTGAAGGGATAAAAGCAAGACCCGTGAGGAGATTGCTGTTATAATTCCAGGTTAAAAGTATTAGGACTGTCACCTAGGGTAATGGCAGCCTGAGTGTCCATTCAAACTAAGTTCATCTAACATTGTTTCTTACTAAAAAGACAGAACAACAATTTAACTTATTATTAAGATAAAACTACAATTTAACGTTCAACTATTCTACCTTTCAACTGGATAAAGAGATAGCACTTTCTTTTGAGTAAAGTTTATAAAATCTAGAAAACCCCCCCAAAATACTTTGGCCTAATATTTCTTTTTCTAAGACCCCGTCCTCCGTGATGGTTATATGTAGCAACAAAGTGGCAAGATGGTTATACATTTAAATGAAGAGATCTATGCATCCCTTCCTGAGAGATATGCAGATGACAGTCAAAATCCACCATTGTTTGTCTCTAATAATGTTTTGGATAAATAAATGATAATATTAATGTATCCATTTTTGGAATTTAAAAGGAATAATTGGACCTAAGTTAAGCTTTGTCTTTCTTCAACTTACTATTATATGTCATCAGAAGACCCTGACATGATTATTTTGCACTCAATTCAGAGTCAGAGGATCTGTATTTTAATCTTGCTTCTTCCACTTCCTATCTTTGTGGCTTTCAGTTCTAAAAGTTCTATAACTTTTCAGGGACTTAGTTTACTTATATATAATATTAGGGATTAGATGTAATCTAAATTTCTTTACAAGCTCTGAATCCTATATTACTAATATTCTGAGATTTACAATTCTGTAGTTTAATTTATTCACAGTTTACCTCAAATTATACTTATCTGTGTAACATGTAAATCCTAATAGAATTTTAGCTTCTTCAGGACAGAGATAATTTTTCTTATGTCCTTATATCCCCTTCACTCTGTCTGATGACTTTACATACTAGATAGAATAAAAGTTTCTTAAATTGAAATGAATCTAGATTGCATTCAAGCCATTTTCCTTAGTATTTGTTCACCAATAAAGTGTTGATTTCTCAGCAATCATGTCTATGCTTTTATAAAGGTCTTTAGTCATAAACCATTGAGTACCACAACTCAAATAGACCTTGAGAATCTTCTAGTCCTATTATTTCATTTTTCAAATAAAGAACTTAAAGTCAAGGAAAGATTGACAACTTCCCTAACATGACAGTGATGGTATAACCAGACATAGAACCCAGTTTGTCCAACTCTCTAATCTTGACGCATTTTCTACTAGAGATGATGAAGAAGTTAAGGTAAAATAAAGTGATTATTTAAGCAGGTGACATAGTATCTCAGCTCACTAGTTGACTTTGGAGTAAAATTCAATGTCTAACTTTAGAATTGTAAGTCTGAATTTAACTTCTTGATTCCATTTCCTCCTTGACTACTTTATAGTAGTCTATAGTCAAGAGGATAATTGGGTAGACTGGTTTTGGAGCTATTCTTAGATATTACAGATGGCTTCAGGTAGTTCCTGGGGAAGTACAATTGTGTCTATCAGTCTCCTAGAGTGAGTAGAGTCCTCTACCATGTAGTCTGTAGGCTCAGACTCTTCAAGAAAAGCAACCTTGATGTTTGGATCAGCTTGATCAAGGAGTTTACTGCCTTAGGTTAATGGTCCAGAGCAGGTTGAATTGATCTAACCTGACCCAAACTCAGACTTCCCAGTTAGTGCAGGAGGATTGCTCTAGGATGAAAGTGGTAGTGGAGAGTATAAGTTTGAAAGTATAGTCTTTAGAGCTGGAAATGGCCTTAGGTATCAGCACAACCCCCTCAACCATATGTGTCATTTTCCCCATTAGAATATGAGCTTTTTGAAAGAGTGATGATCTCTGCTCTATATCTATATCTATATCTATATCTATATCTATATCTATATCTATATCTATATCTATATCTATATCTATATCTATATCTATATCTATACCTATGTCTATGTCTATGTCTATGTCTATATCTATATCTATGTCTATGTCTATGTCTATATCTATATCTATATCTATATCTATATCTATATCTGTATCTATATCTATCTATCTATATATATGTATATATATGTATATATATGTATATATGTATATATATGTATATATATGTATATGTATATGTATATACATATATATATATATATATATATATCCTCTACACTTAGCACAAGATCTTGTACATAAAGAATGCTTGTATTTTCGTTTATTTATTTAGAGGTAACTAAGCATGTAACTTTTATACTCTTGTTATTAGTTGATTAATTAGTAAAATGAGAAGATAGGGCTAGCTGTCTTAAAGTCTCTTCTTATTTTAGCAAGCTATGATTTGTAATTCAGGAAACTGAAGAGATTACATGAGTGAGTTAATACGAGTCAGAATTTGAATCTAGTTCCATTGTCTATGAATCTAATTTTCTTTCCACTACAACAAACTGTCTTCAAGAGAAAAGTAATGAAGTAAGATGTGTAAAACACTGTGTGTGAGAGGGTAAAGGAAGCCAAAAGAGGTAATTAGAAATAATAAAGATTAAAAATTCCATCCATTTATAATTTGCCCAAGGCCACCAGTATATCACACATCAGTATGATTATTACTTTAGGTTAATGGCTCTGAAAAAAAAGCATAGAGTAAATACATTGGAAAAGAAAGGCTGAGAAAGTAGTATGGCTTCAAAAGATGATTTTATGTTTTCTTTTCTTCCTTCTATCTTCTCTTTTTTTCTTTCCTTAAATATAAATCTTTCTCTTAGCAACTTCAGCCCACTATCTTTAGTTATATTCTCAGGTTCATGTAGAATAGGGAAATCTTCCATGGATATCATGTACTTTCTATGGCTACTCTTCCCCAGGACAAGCATTTTTTGGTTCATTCAACTCATCCTTCTATGGTCTTTTACCATCTTGATTATTCTCTTCTGAGGTTCTCTAATTTCAATTTATTTAAATCAAATAAGATAATAATTCTAAAGCTCTTAGCACAATGCCTGGTATGTAGTAGATGCTTAAAAAATGCTTATTACTTTCTTCCCCTTTTCCTTTAATCTGTCAGTGTCCTTCCTTGAATATAGTGCCAGAAGTAAACAAAATTCCAAATGTAATCTGACTAGGTCATCACAGCAGGATAATTCCCTCCCTCTTTCTCATAACTATTCTTCTCCATGTAGTCTAATATTACATTTGACTTTTGGTGATCATGTTGCATAGTCAACTCCTTTTGAGCTTGCACTAAGGTAAGATAAACTGCTATCTACTGCCATTTCATACTTGTGAAAGTAATTTTTTAAAAATAGTATGTAGAGCTATACATTTATCTCTACAAAATTTCATCTCATTAGCTTTGGCTGACTATTCTAACCTATCAATTAACTTTGTGGAACCTAACAATGTCATTTTAATATATTCTTTATGCCTTCCAGGTGCTTGCATTCAGCAAATTTGATAAATCTATCATATATGTCTTTCTTTAGCTCACCAATAAAATGTTCAGCAGTAGTGGGCCAGAAATACACTGGCCCAAGGTGGGGAAGGGGAAGGTAAGAGGGAGATAGGAAGATAGTTCTTCAAGTTGGTACTCATTTCTCCCAAGTTCTGTGTCATGAACCTGAAGAGTCCCAGCATAATGCTCTCATGGGCCTTGACATTGTGGTCAAAGTTTAGAAGGTGACCACAACAAACACCTTGGCTATTATTGGTCTAGTTTCACTTAAAGAAATAGAAAGCTGTGAAATGCTCATAAGATACGAGTTCTGCAGTACATGTGTGAATTGGAATAGTCTTTTTGGCTCTATGGACCTCAGTTACCTCAATCATAAAATATGATGTTGGACCAGATGACCTCTAAAATCCTTTTCTATCTTTAAATCCTATGATCCTAAAAGGAAGGAGAGTTTGTTTCTTCCAAGTCCCACAAGATATGGTATGTATTTTTTTTTATTTTAACTCTTATCTGTAGAAGGGGGATAATATCTGATATCATAAAGTTGTTGAGAGGATCAAATGAGAACAAATGTAAAGTGCTTCACAAGCATTGAAATGATATAAATGTTGGCTATTGGCTTTTACAAATACCACTTTAGCCTTTTTCCAAATTTCTCTTGTGAATCTAGGTAGAGCAGAGAGACTTCTCACCTACTTCAAATACTTAGATTTGAAAAGTGACTTGGATTGATCTATAGAAGGATAGATAGCAGACTCACAAATTGATTTGGCAGGAGCCAAAGGTTTTTTCTGTTTGGAATTCCATTTTCCCCTCTCTCTTTGTGACAGATTCTTGAAATTGGTTCACATGAATGCAAAGGAATGCTGATAAAAGTACAAACTCATCAGCCTCTATATTAGAAATGCAGTTCTGGTTTGGAGGCTCTTCTCTGACTGTTCAAATTAGTCCCATAGAAAACCAGCAGGTCTGATAAGAATAAGGTCACAACTTTCACTCAATGACCTTCACTTAGAACAACTTATTTTCATGAAAAACGATTTTTAAAATTTTCTTTTTTTCTTTATGGAGAAAAATATCACATGTTATTCACATTTTGCTGAGTTTGTGTGGTAGCAACACAACTCTCCCACTGCCTTATAGCATATCATTATACTAAAAAATATGCCATCAGTAGCCATCTCTTCCTAAGACAGATTAACCACTAGCAATTTCTGCTGGGAATTGAGTTAATTTTTATGTTTTCTTTGAGTTTAATTCATTGATCCATGAGGCATAGACCATAGTTAGCCTCTAGAAAGATAACTCTCCAGAGGAGTATGCAATTGGTGGTGGTGGGTGGGGGGAAGTCATAGATTCATAGCCAAAAGTGACCTTAACAATCACTCCCTCAAGCCCTTCATTTTACAAATGAGCAAACTGAAACTGAGAGAAATGAAACATTTTGCCCAAAGCCACACATCAGCATGGCATAGAGCTAGGAATCAAACCCTCATCTTTTGACTCTGAATCTTATCTTCTTTCCAGTACATCATTACTCCTCTATAAGGAGATGTAAATAGTTTACACGCTGTGTCCCAGGTTCAGCTAATCATTGAATGATGGGTAAAGCAGATCTATTTTCTTATAAATGCTGGAAAAGCACTCCCTTTCACTCCCTTCTTCCATGGAGGGGAAAGTTTACTATTAAAAATTCACTTCTTTGAGTTGACTGTTTTAAATTGCAAATATATGCTGAGGAATTAATATCATGGGAGTAACTGATTAGTGTCACCTTATTGTGCAATGTATTAATCATATACCTCTTTCTAACATCTCATGAATAGGACACTGAAAGAATGAGATATTTGATTTGGAGGTGTAAAAGACAGCCAAATGAGATGGAGAGGAGAGGGAGGAGGAGGTTTCAATAAAGGAGAAATAAAGTAGGAGTACTACACTGAAGGGCTCTAGGCCACCAGACAACTGAGGAGCAAAATACAGAAGGAATTCCAGGACATAAGACATTCTGGGAGTCTCTGAAAAGAACCCCAGAGACAAGAGTCACCAAAATCTAGGTCTGGTTTCAGGAATGCCCTATTCAATAAGGCATAGTATAAGAAAATATTAATTATATTATATGCAACTTGCTTACCAAGACATATCTATATATCTATATATAAATGTATGTATATATTTAATACATATATGTATTATTTTAGAGAGGTAATAAACTGCTCTATTTTATTCATTGATTCCATTTCCAAACCAATTTCATCATTTAAACTATGCTTTATTAAAGAGGGTATTAATAGGCAAGTGTGGTATATTATACTTTCTTGTTCTTTTTTATATGTTGAAGTGTTAATTTGTGATTACAATGAGTATTAAAGAGAAAATTAAGATTATTGATATTTAAATTCATGGCAAAATAATTTAAATGACATTTATTGTGTCTACTGTGTATAAGCTACTGTGCTAGGTTCTGGCATTACAAAGAACAAAATAAAAGAGTACGTGACCTCAATGAATTTGTGTTCATGTCTGGATTTGCTCTGGAATACTCCTCCATATCCTTACCTGAATTGCCACTCTAAGAAACCTCTTGTCCCAAGCATCCCTCTTTATTGGTGATATTTTTGGACCCATACACACACACTATATCATTTTATCTATGATGCCTTTAAACATAATATTCGCTTTATCTCTCCTAATCATATGTATTTTTCCTATTTTTTTATGAAGCAATCAGGGTTAAGTGACTTGCCCAGGGTCACACAGCTAGTAAGTGCTTTGTGTCTGAGGCTGGATTTGAACTCATGTCCTCCTGACCCCAAGGCCTGAGATTTTTCCACTATGCCACCTAGCTGCCCCTATTTTTCGTATTGTTTTATCTGAGATGATGATTGCCACCTTCAATTTGGGAAACGTACTTAAGGTATACTAAATTCCATTCTAGCCCTTCATTTTAATAGATTATAAATATTTATTTTTCAAGTTTTTAATAATAAACTATATATTGTAAGACTTTTTAAAATTCATTATGTTTTTCACTTCTCTTGTATAGTGAATTGTGATTGTTAGGTATGTTTTTCCCCTCTATCAAATCCATCAAATAATGTTCCTTCTTTTCAGAATTTACCTCCTTCTGCCTCTTTATGAGGAAAAAGATGGTAGAGGAAGAAAGAGAAAGTGATCAACTCCAGTAATTTATAATTACAGTGATCTGATCCCATTTCTCTACTCTTCCAATTTTCATCTAGAACAAACCCAAATTACAAGTTCTTGCCCTTTTAATCTCTTTCAATTCCTCCTTTTATAAGCAGCTCTATGTAGTTGACTTTAATTTTTACTTTAAGTATTCCCTACCCAAATTTATCCTCTCTCAACTTCCCCTTGCCATTTTCCTACCCAGTCCTGTTGGTATATTTCAACATTGAGCAATTGTGTGTGTCTATGTGCATGTGTTCATGTTTTCTTTATTGCCAGGTTCAAATAAGAGTGAGATGAAATCTTGATGCTCCAATTAAACAGGAGTCTATAATCTGGGGTGATATGTTGCGGATTGGCTGAAGATTCAGTCACTCTGTGGGCTGAATTCAATACAAATTGGCACCTGTCCCTATGTATTCTTCCAACAGAACTTGTTTCACTATAGAACTTGCCTCTTCTACCTCTTGTTTGAACTCAAACATCTCTGGCTTGTTAATTAAGCTAACATACAGTCCTTAGCTACAGAAAGTATAAGGAAAATGATAGCCAGACTGTTTCAGCTCTATGATAAACCATTTTTAGACACGTACTTAATGTTTTTGTCCTTAGATTATTATAATTGCATATTCATAAACCTCTCACTATAACGTGAGCTTCTTGGGAAAAGGGATTGTTTTTAGTCTTTCCCAGTGTTTGGCACCATGCATTAGGTAAGTTAGGTAGGTGCTTTAAAAATGCTAGTTGACTGACTGACTGATTTATGCTCAGAGTCAATGAATTTGGTCTTTGCTGAGCCTATTGTGGTCTACTGTCAATAAACATTTAGTCGATAGTCAATGAACATTTATTAAACACCCACTACATGGCAGGCATTGTGCTAAGTGCAGGGGTACAAAAATGAAAAAAGAAAGACAGTCTCTTCCTGCCCTACAACCTAGCAGGGGAGGACAACATACAAAAGAGGACCAAAAATGGGAACTGAAGGGACTTCTCTGGTTATTCCCCTTTCAGTTATTGCTCAGGATGGTCTCTCTTGTTTACTAATTTTGATTGTCCTCAGCAAACTGCTTGGGAGCTGATTTCTTATGTAGGAGTCAAATGTAAGGTCATGTATGGTCCCTTCAGGAGACCCATGGAATTACAAGGAAGCTACTAGTCGTGGAGGCAAGAGTATGGATAAGGTTTTGGTCATGTTAAAATGAATCTCTCCCATAATTTAGAATCAGTTTGATTCCTTAGTCAGTGAGCCATGCTTCCTTGGAACTGCTGAACTTGAAACTGTTCTTACTTAGGGAAATAAGCTACATAAGAAATGACTGAGGAAAAATGACCTGCCACCTATCATTTTTAAAAGAAATGCTTATTTCTAGTGTGGCAATGGGAAAGTCCTTTAAATGTATTCCATTTGCAAGACAGACTGAGAATTCAGCTTCCTTGGGTGACAGACTTTGAGAACAATAGTTGCTTGTAGTCCAGGAACTCAAATGAATCAGTCCAGAAACCTAGTGGCAATTCATTACAATAAGCTAAACATTTCTAAGCACAAATGCTTGCAGTATTGATAAATAGTTCTTTGTGCTATGTTTAGAGATTGTAATTTAATTTCCAAGCCCACTGTGAAGACCAAGACTAGTTCTATGTGATTCATTTAAAAACACACAATCCTATAAAAGGCACACTGACTAGCATAGAATTTCATGTAAGCATGGTGATTTCTAACAGATTCCTTCCACAGATGGAAAGACAGGTCTCAGTCAGAGACTCAATGATCAGATGATCTCAGAATACGAGCCACACATTTTCCTCTTCTGAAATTCTTTTCATGCTTGGAGCTACCATTGATTTCAAAGAGAACTCTGTTTATGAAAGAGAAATGTGGAATGAGGAAGAGATGAAAATCATCTCTGATCTGACTCATGTACCAAATTCCTTGATACAGTTAAAATTTTTGAAAAAATCAAGATTTAAAAATCAGGCACATAAGAGATGTCATTCATCTGATCTTCCCCATACAACATCATCTAAGTTCTAATAGCATAAAATATCATGGATTTTACTAGACCACTAAAGGTTGATTTCCCTGAATTTCTTCTTGCCTCAAAAAGTGCCACAAATCTGCACTGCAAAACATCTTAAATTATACTTTCATTTTGTTAGATACATGACTGTTTCTAGAATTCTGGGCTAAACTACTAACCTAATAGTGATGCTGACTTAAGTGTTTTCCCATAGGAGATTGTAATATTTTACCTAGGGAGACCTGCAACTTACCAATGGATATCTCCAGTGCTTCTTAAACCATAGATCATGACCCCATTTGGCAACAGTAAAGGGTTTCTGAACACACAATGATGAAACATTAATTCAAAATCAAACACATAATGAATCTGAGGTGTTCTGGCAGTGCTTGCTATGTTGCATTGCAAAACTTTACTGCAGCCTTGATTCTGAACGCAAGGCTCATTTCGCACTGTGCGTGCCCTCAGGCCATGCAATGCCAATGAACACTGCCAAAATAAGAAAAGGGGTGGATAGTGGAAGAAGTTTTTAAGAACCTTTGTGTTAGACTATCTATGCTAGACTCAAAGATCACTTTTGGTTTGTATCCAATTCAAAACAGGGGCTCATTACTCCTTCCTGATATATTTACTTTTATTAAACCATAGGACAAAGCAATGACACTTAGTGGAATAGTATAATAATGATAGTTTACATAGTGCTTTAAGGCTTGCAGAGGATCCTATATGTATTCTTTAATAGCAATAGATACATTTCACAATAACATACATGAATATATCATCAATGGGAAGCTTGGAGGGACATAGAAAAAGGGAACATGTGTGACCAGAGAATATTCACATAGGGGTAACTCATGTCTCTGATGCAACAGGACTATCATTGTCTTCTGGTGATAAACGCATGCTGTTCTCATTGTCTTATTCCCCGTTGGTCTCATGTTTGGTCTGTAGAGCAGCAACTTTTTAACCTTCATTAATGTCTGTTCATCTTCAGAGCTTTGGTTGTGGTATAGACCATTCCCCTTCAAAAAGCTCCTTCTTCCTGGAGGTCAAGTTCTTTGCAACTCAGAACATGTCTTCAAGGAGATCTCATAGTGATTAATTTAATTTCAATCTCATTTTCCTACTTAACAAGAGCAGTAGTTGGTAAAGGCTGAATACGTTGTGAAATATGGTTATGATGAAATACTATTGTGCTATAAGAAATGACAAGCAGGATAATTTCAGAAAAAAATCTGAAAGGCTTACATGAACTGGTGCAAAGTGAAATAAGTATATCCAAGAGAACACAGAACACAGTAATAGCAATATTGTACAATAAAGAATTGTGAATGACTTAGCTATTCTCAGCAATACAATGATCCAAGATAATTCCAAAGGACTCGTGATGAACAATGCTATCCACCTCCATAGAAAGAAGTGGAATTTGAATGCAGAATGAAACATACCATTTTTCACTTTATTTTTTTCATCTTGGTCTGTGTTCTCTTTCACAACATGATTCATATGGAAATATGTTTTGCATGATTGTTATGTCAACTTGCTTACCCTTTAAGGAAGGGGCAAGAAGAAGGAGGAAGAGAATTTGGAACTCAAAATTTTAAAAAGTGAATGTTAAAATTTGTTCTTACATGCAATTATGAAAAAATAAAATATTTTATTAAATATAATATTTATAATATAATAACAGTATATTATACATAAATAGTGTAACATAATAATATAATATAAAAATAAAATGTTTTATTAAAAATAAAATTAAAAGAGCTGTATGTTTTTCTAGTTTCTCTCTAACTAAAGGTGAAAAATCTCTTGTAATGTCTTCCTTAATGTCTGATTGAACTACTGCATCTATTCTGCCTTAATGAATGGCTCTTCTAAGAAGTCATCCTTGTAGAAGAGCTAACAAGACTCAGAGCCCTCACCACAACTTTCTCAAGACTAAAGTTCTTTGAAACCATTCATTCAAAAGAAAAGAAAGGGGGAAAGGAGGGAGGGACCTCCAACAGGTAAAATATTTGAAGATATTACCCTTCCCCTTAATTATTTATTTCAAATTCTTGTCCTTAATATGTTCTATATATTTCACAGGTCACAAACCCTTCAGATATTGAGTTTCATAACTAAAATTGTTCAAAAGATGAATAAACATACTCCAAAGAGTAAAGTAAAAAATAATTTTCAGCAACAAATGAAATATAACATTAATTGTTTTGGTTTTGGAGTGTGTGTGTGTGTGTGTGTGTATGTGTGTGTGTTCTATGGGAAGCAATCAACTTCTTGTTTTATGTGTATGTACATTTAAAAAAGTTAAAGATACTTGCTAAGTATGGTTATAGTGAATTGTCCTTGGAGTTAACCTTATTTATAATTTGTATTGGAGGAAAAATTTACTTCTTTTTCTTACTGTATATTTTCTACCCAGAACTTCTTGAAGACCTACAAGTTGAGGGTATAACTTCTCACTTAAGAGATTTATCTTGTCTACAATTTTAATTAATCTTACTGAAGGACTTCCAAGGGCAAGGTATCATGTTACATTAGTCTCCATGGGGAAGTACAATGCCAAATAAGCTACATTCCTTTCCCTTAAGATGTTTTTCTTCTCATTTCTTTAGTCATTTGTACTCTTGTTCATTTTAGCTTCTCCTAATTTTGCTTAGGAAGGATACTGAATGAGAGGATGAAACCCTTGAAGGTTTATGATGAAGCTCACAATTGTTACAATGCTTTAGAGGCTGATTTTTCTCCAAATAAAATGTAATTGAGTACTGTAGATATTGAACATGTTTCTTACCTTGTAAATATGGGAGTAAGGATTAGACTTGGGATTTCATTTATTTAGGGAACTCACAGAAGTGAAAATTCTCTTTACCAAGGCAGGTCAGTGTCCAAATTTATAGTCTTAGTAATTTCACTAGAGCATTGAGAGATTATGTGATTTGCTTAGGTCATAAAGGACCATGTGTATTATAGGCAAGCCATGAACTCAAGCCTTTTTGGCTCTTTTTGCTCTCTCTCCACTCTTATGATGTTTCTACCATATTAATAGTGTTTTATAGTGTTAACCATGGAAATATCATTAAGGAAGGTTTATTACCATGTGCTACTACACGCTAAGGACCATAGGGAATTTGCAACTGACTTACAGGTGAAATCTACATGTCTTATCTCACCCTATTTGCCTTCCCTTCCTCATATTCCTTTCCTCTTCAACTTTCCTTCCTCTACCTTCATGGCTTTCAGGCTGTGTGGTCCAAGTGATGCCTTCCTAAGTCTATACGAAGATAACGTGTCCTTATATTAATTATCCATCAAAAGAGGGCAATAATACATAGGATCAAAGGTCAGAGCTGGAAGAGACCTAAGATGTCTGCTAGTTCAATGCCTTCATTTTACAGATGAGGAAACAGAGGCCCAGAAAGTAGAAGTGTCTTTCTTGCACAAGATTATATAGGTAGTAAGTGGCAGAGCTAAAATTTATACCCAGATTCTCTGACATCATCTGACCTAGTAAATCAAATGATATCCGACATGCTTCAGTAGCATATATATATGTAAGGTATGATAAGATTATCTGTGTATATGTTGTATCCACCTACTAATCACTGAACTCCATGAGGGAGGTGCCATGACCAAGCTAAGTATATAGTATAATGCTCTACATATAGTAAGTGGCTAATAACTATTTGTTAAATCAAATTGAATTTAATCTTATGACGCATGTTTTACCACAGTGTTACTTTATGGAAAGAATATTGGCTTCAGATCTAGAAAGACCTAGGCTTAAGTTCTACCTATAATAGTTACTGGGTGTATGACTCTGAGGAATATTTAATTTCTCTGTGCTTTAGACAACACTTTAAGTCTAGAATGAGCCAACTTAAGTTGGTAGATACATTTTCCTTGTTACTGGTCTAGGGATCCTATGTACCAGTGGAATCTCAGGGCCAGCCCCTACTACCTATGAATTTTCTTGAGCTTCCACGAAGAATGTTCTAGATTCCAAATTAAACTATGGAGATATTATATGTCTGATCAATCAAATAATGTTTCCTGTGTTGAGAGATGCTTGGGCTCAATTTACTGTGATTCTTTTAGATCTAAAAAGCAGAAAATCTGCCTAAAAGACAGTATTTGTCTTTTACTTTTTCTCAACATGATTATCAAATAACACATTTCAAAGACCCAGGTAAAAGGAGCCCTTTTTTTTGTTATTATTGTTGCTGTTTCCTTGACAAGATTTCACTATAATACAAAATACTTATTTTCAAATCACTGTCAGTCAAAAACGGGAGAGATTATTATTATTATATATACATACAGTTTCATAATATAATAGCATTATATACCAGGCAGCTTAAACAACACATTCTTAGGGCAAAAACCCTGAGCCAAAAAGTTTAGAGGTTGTAGTTACAACCACTTCAGGAAGGAAGTATTATGGCATTAAAGATGGGAGCTTTCCAATAATTTTTACCACTTGGACCCTCCAATAACAATGAATAGGAATAACTAATAACAAACATTTGTGTGGTATTTTAAGTTTTGCAAAACACTTTACAAAGATTACTTCATTTTATATTCACAACACACCTAGGAGGTAGGTGCTAATATTCCCCCCATTTTACAGATGAGAAAACTAAGGCAGATACAAGTTAAATGATATATCCTGGGGTCACACAGGTAGTAAATGAGTAAGGTCAGATTTGAAGTTAGGTTTTCTTGACTCCAGGTTCCACACTCTATCTACTATGCTTCCTGGTTGCCTCTTGGCTCTGTAACCACAGAATATATATAATTACATTTGCACATAAAAATATTTTTTAAAAAAGAGAGAATGAGGAAAAATTGAAAACATAAAGGGAGGTTGGAAAAGAATCTGCCAGTAAGTTTATTGAGTGTTTCATATGTGTCAGGCAAGGTGCTAAGTGCTAGAAATACAAAGACAAAAACAAAACAGTTTTTTCCTTCAAGGCTTGCATGCTATTATTCTACTGGGAGAAAACATCTCCTCCTCTCCTTCCTCCCCTTTTTCTTTCATTTCCTTCTCCTCCTTCATCTCCTCCTCCCCTTCCAATCACCACAACCACCATCAGCACCAGCACTACTGCTACTACTACTGCTCTTCTGCTGTTGCTGCTACTATTGCTGTTGTTTGTTGTTGTTGTTGCTGCTGCTGAGAGGTTAAGTGACTTGCTCAGGGTCACACAACTAGTAAGTGTCTAAGGCAAGATTTGAATTCAGGAAAATGAGTTTTCCTGACTCCCAGGCATGGTGCTCAATCTACTGTACCACCTAGCTGCCCTCATTATTTGAATACAAGATAAATTTAAGAGGGGAAGAACAGAAGAGATGGAGGATCAGGGATGGCTTCACCTGGAAGATGGAATGTGAGCAATTTTGAAGGAAAAGATGGGTTTTAAAAGGCAGAGGTGAGGTGAGGTAGAAGTGTATTTCAGGCATGGGGGCAGTAAGTTTAACTGTGGAGATGGGAGATACAATGTTATGAGTGTGGATGAGAGAAAGAATGGGAGTTTGATAAAGTAGTTTGGGACCAAGCTGTAAAGGTTTTACAAACCAAAAAGAGGTATTTATATTTGCTTCTAGAAGCAATAACAAGCCATCAGAGTTTATTGAGTATGGGAGTAACATGCACAGTAGGAAAATTACTTTGACTGACATGTGGAGGATGGTTTAGAGAGGAAAGAAACTTAAGGACACCAATTAGGAATCTATTGAAATAGTATGGATGAGAGGTAATGAGAATCTGAACTAGAATGGTAATGATGTGAAAAGAAAGGAGATAAATATGAACGGTATTTTGAAGATAGAAACAAGGAAGGAGTCAAGGACATTAGGGATGCAAGCTTGGCTGATTTGAAGGATGACAATGACCTCAACAGAAATGGTAAATCTCAAGAGAGGGGTGGATTTTTTGGAAAAGATATTGAATTTGAAATGAGTTTGAAATGCCTAATCAATATACAATTAATTTATCCAGTAGGTAGTAGGAGATGCACAACTGGAGCTCTAGGAAGAGATAGAGACTGCATATGTAGATCTGGAAGTTCACTCCCTAGAGATGATAATTAAACCATCACCAAATGAGAAAGTTCAGAAACAGAAGATGAAAGGCTCAAGACAGAGCTTTGCGCATTACATCCACAGTAGTGGGAATGATCTGGAAGATGAATCAAAAAGATACTGAATAGAAAGAGTCAGATATTTAGGAGAAAACTGAAGAGAGAAGTATCATAAAAAAATAAGGAGAGACAATAAAGGAAGACTGGTCACCAGTGTTAACAGAGCAGAAAACAATGAGGATGGATAAAAGGCTATTCAATTGGGCAATTTATAGATCATTGGAAACTTCAGAGAAAGAAGTTTCACTTGAGTAATGGGTCACAAGTCAGATTGCAAAAGGTTGAAGAGTGAAAGGAGAGAACTTGGAGGCAATAGGTGTTAATAGCTTTTACTGAGTCCTAAACAAAGGGAATTGGCTGGAAAGTTTTCCTTTATTGATTTATTTGTACATTCCCTCACCAAGACTTTTTCAATACCAGCTACGATGGTTAGTTACTAGGGAGGGATGGAATAGAGAGCAGGCTGCAGAGCTGAATAAGAAAGGTCCCTGTGATCTAAAGGGCCTTGCAGTTAATTAGGGAGTTAGGTATAGTAGTGGGCAGAGTGCCAGACCTGGAGTTAGGAAGACTCATCTTTTTGAGTTCAAATATGATCTCAGACACTTATTGTGTGACCTTGGGCAAGTCACTTTACCCTGTTTGCCTCAGTTTCCTCCTCTGTAAAATGAGCTGGAGAAAGAAATGGCAAACTATTCTAGGCTCTTTGACAAGAAAACCCCAAATGGAGTCACGAAGAGTCAGGAGCTATTAAACAATAACAGGAGAAATGATTGTGTTGTTCTTTTTATAAGTAGATAGTGCTACTAATCTACTCTTGGAAAGCTAAATGCTTTGAATGTTTTTTGTTTGTTTGCTTGTTTTGTTTTGTTTTCTGGTAGTGACACTGTAGTTCACCAATCTAGACTGGGCACTGTGGCCTGAGGTGTGCAATGGCAAATTGGCTGGGCATAGTTAGTATGATTCAGGTCATGAAGCAAAGCAGAGCTAATCAGCACTGCTGATTATTTTATTTGAATAGGTAACTATCAGCATTGCTACCTCATCACTCTCCTCCACCTCCAACTGTAGCTCTGTGAAGACTATATTCCTCATTGGTCACACCCAGTCCTGTTTCCACCAGCCACTTCATGGTGCCCTGGGGTATCTGTCTCCTCAATGGGCCTCATGTGTCAAGGTCTGAGTTCTCTCTCTCCAACCCATCACCAGCCATACATAAGTGAATTTTTCTTTAAGATTTGATTTGCAGGTAACTTCTTCAGTGCTTTTTACCCCAGACATGTTTTGTGGAGCTTTGTGGGCTTTGTTCAGGCACCAGGACTTCAAGTTAAAGATTAGAACAGGCACATACAACTGTTACTATGACCCTGTCAGTAGTATGGAGGAAATCAGAGCTGATTTTAGGCTACTCTTCTTGGCATCTGTCCACATCTGCCAGGACCCTTGTTTTTCCCCACCTTGTTTCTATCCTATGTATTTTCCCAGTGACAATATGTACTATCTTTTCAAGCTATGATTTGACCTTCAAGCCACACTTCCAATTTCCAGATAGGGTTAGGGCCAGCAAACTGCGGTGACTGGATCATGAGTTTTGAGCCAAATTGCACTGTGAGGGTTATTTCTCATGAAGATAAAACCTGAGATCTTTCTGACAGTAAATCTCTGTGGGCCAAGAACTAAATAGTTATTTGGAGGACTCCTAAAATTGTACTTCTTTTTCTGTTTCTGAGAAAGACCTTTGAAAGAGATTAATTTTAAAAAAGTGGTAAATGTTATTCTATTCTGGATTTTTTCCCCAATTGTCCTCCATTTTTCTTCTCTTTTCCACTTGGTTGTGCTAGAAGCTTTTTTGTTTGTCCTTCTGAGTCAAAAACTTCTGTACACATGAAGGAGCTATTCAGTTAAGCAGGCACTGAGAATTTGGTGGCAAACTTAGATAAATAAACAAACAAATAAGTAAATATGGACTCAAAGACTGAAGTAATTGGTTTACTTTTTGAGGTAAGAACTTTTGGTTCCCTACCCTGCATATAAAAAGCATTCTATTTAACTTTTCTTCCATAGGACATGTTGACCTTCTATAAAGTCATCAACATGTGTATTGCTACTTGTATGGCCTCTGTTATAACATGTTGCAGAAAATCTATCTAGAAGAGAGGATTTAAAGCTACTCAGAATTTCAAAAATGAAAGAGATCCCAGAGCTCGTATAGCCTAACTTGTATTTGAACATAATTAATGCTGATGCGGAGCCTTTAGACAACTCAAAACCTATAGAACATTTTTTTAACTTTTTTTAACATCATGGATCTCTTTGGGATTCTGGTGAAACCTATTGATCCCATCTCAATTTTTATATGTATAAAATAAAACAAAGGGATTAGTAAAATATTATATTGAAATATTTACCAAAATATTTTAAAATATGTTCCTGAACCTCAAAACCAGGGTGAGACAATTTTTCCTTCATTGAGGATTTACCCTCATAAGGAAGAGGTTGATCCTTGGTACTTTACAACAGTGTTAAAGATCAGAGTTCCCCACAACACTTTCTGATGTAGCTTTGAGGAAGCATCCAGGTGGTGAAGTGGATAGAATGCTGGACCTGGAGTCAGGAGGACATGAGTTCAAATCCAGTCTCAGACACCTACTAGCAATGTTACTCTTGGCAAATAACCTAACCTCTGTCTGTATCAGTTTCCTCAATTATAAAATAGGGATAATAATAGCACCTGATTCCCAGGGGTTGTGAAGATCAAATGAGATAATATTTATAAAGCGGTTATCACAGTAGGTACTTAGTAGATATACTTGTTTCCTTTCTCACCTCAAAAACCCATGTCAGATAAGCTCCTTGAGGTTAGAGACCACATTTTATCTAAATGTTTTATTTATTCATACATTTCTCCCAATCAATCAATAAGAATTTATTAAGTGTTTATTATCTGCCAGACACTGTGCTAAGCACTGGAGATACCAAAAAAAAAAAAAGATAAAAGCAGTGCTTGGTCTTAATATACACAAGGGATACATGTAAAAAACTAGGTACAGAAAAGATACAGATAAAATGAAAGGTATCAGGCATTAGTTGAATGCAGAGTATATCAAAGATGTTTGATAAATGTTTGCTGACCAAATGAAGAAGGATTTCGGGGGGAATGACTAGAGATAATTAGGATATATATAATATACACACACACACACACACTCTCTCAGTTACAAGTTTAATAGCTTGAAGAGCTAAGCCCATTTCCCTGACTATGATCTAAAATTAATGGGGTACTAAGGCAGAATTGTCTGAAAATTCCCAACAGGTTTTAAAAGATAATGACCTGCCTTACCCCAAAAATATACCCACATAACTTCTAGCTTTATGCTTTATCCCCATTGTCAGATTTACCAATGTATAAGATTACTGTTCTGTGTTTTATTTTTGATGACAGTTACATATTAGTTTTTTTTTAAAGCAATTGTAAATCTGTTAGGTCTAATCATTAAGTGTTCTAAGTTGACAATATTTCTTCTACTATTACTAAGTATAATGACATTTAGGTTATAAAAAGTGATGATTTTACAGATCCATAGGCGGATATGACTGAAAGAGACTAATTACAGATAATTAAGAAAAATCCATCTAACTTGAATTAATAAGGTACAAGGAATTGATTTTTCATTTCTTTTCATAATTAGTTAGATGTGGTAAAGCCTTTTATGAAAAGGCTATTCTTTATGCCAAAATATCTCAGATCTAAAACTTACAGGGACTTTAGACCATTTGGTTCACCCTTCTCACTTTACAGGTGAGAAACTGAGGTCCAGAGAGATAAGATGACTTGCCCAAGGTCATATAGGCTACACAGAGGAAAAGCTGATGTCTGAAACAAGGTCCTCTTAATGCTAAATCCATTTCTTTCTTCCATTGTCTCATCCTGCCTCCTTTATAACAGAAACATGTGCTGACTTGGCTCATATGGATAAAAAACTCCCCTGAAGTCATCATTCAGATGTGTTTTTAGCCAGAAACAAAATTACCTATGTAAGATCCTACTCTCTTTGCTGGTACATTGCTTCAACAACTCATACTTCCATTACACTATGATTTAATAAGCAAATAAGAATTAAGAAGCATATTGCCTGGAACCTTTATTTTTTTAGCTGAATGTTTGTAATAGTGAAAAGTTTCTCCAATTTAACTCACGTCTTCTTTATTTAATTTGTCTCCATCCAATAAACACTTATTAAGTGCCTACTATATGCAGGTACTTTTAACAGAAGTTGGAGATAACAAAGACCTAAACAAAACAAGCAAGCAAAAACAATAGTAGCAACTATAACACCAACTATGAAAAATAAACCATCCTTCTCCTCAAAGAATTTACATTTAATTGGGAACCTACATTCAGCACAAGTATTATGACTCCCTAAAGGAAAACTAAATCTTGCTTGCCTTGATTTAGAAAGGGCTCAAGTCCAGCTATTTGTCACCAACTACACTCCTTGGATCCAACTCTACCATTATCATGCCCCTAGGAAAAGTTTATTGCCGGGAAACCTATCATCCTAGAGATTGCATCAATTTTTGTACTCTCACCTCATCATGACCCTTAGTAGCCTCTGTCTCTCTGATTGGAGGGTTGAACAAAAAAAAATTCCTCCCAAAATTCCCATTTAGAAAGGGCTCATAGTCCAGTCATTTGCTTTTAATCATCATTGTACTACATACCTTCTGTCCACCAACATCTCACCTCCTTTTTCAACTTCCCTTTGTGTGTTGTCTTCCATTGTTAAATTATAAGCTCCTTAAGGACAGGCAGTCTTCCTTTTCCTTATATGTACCTCCAGTACATAAATGCAGAGCCTAGCACAGAGTAGTTGATTAATAAATGTTTATTGAATTAAATTGTAGGTCTTTTGACCCTCAGTTTCTCCCCCTGTATAAAATGAATTACATTGTTATAGGAGTCTGCAAGATTTTTTTTCTATTTCATTTAAAAGTATGTCCAGGTATAAAGAGGGCACATGCCAAAGAGAAGATACTTTGAAACACAACAGCTTACCATTTAAAACTAGAGGCCTCCAGCAAAGGAGTTTGCAAGGTTAAATTTATTCCTTCAAACTTCTCAGTGACTGCCTACAAAAATTAATAGGGGAAAATATGACCAAGAATTCAGTTCATTTTCTGCAAAGCATATAAAGTTCTTCAACCTGATCACAAGAAATAAGACATATAAGGGCTCTCAAGCTCTCCTTTGTAGTTACTTTTCCCCATTATTAATTTTCTGGCTACATGTGAAGTAGGGGCTGGGAGGAAGAAAAGAGATATGTCTTCAGTGAGCCAGTCCTTGATAATTAATTGTCACTTCTTCCTCATGCCTTTTTTTCTGCTTTAGAGGAAAGCTTCATTAAAAAGAAAGAGAGAGAGAGAGAGAGAGAGAGAGAGAGAGAGAGAGAGAGAGAGAGAGAAGGAGAGAAAGAAAGAAAGAAAGAAAGAAGAAAGAAAAGAAAGAAAGAAAGAAAGAAAAAGAAAGAAAGAAAGAAAGAAAGAAAGAAAGAAAGAAAGAAAGAAAGAAAGAAAGAAAGAAAGAAAGAAAGAAAGAAAGAAAGAAAGAAAGAAAGAAAGAAAGAAAGAAAGAAAGAAAGAAAGAAAGAAAATCTTTGGTATGTCTAATGGGATATTGTGTCTCAGGGAAGAGATTAGTTAGAGGTCCAAATTAATTGTCTTAATAAGCCACTTAATCATTCACATCAGACAATAGGAAGCACAAAGGATCCTAATTAAGACTTTCAGTTCTGCATTTAAAAAAATTCATTGCTAAAACAGGAGATGGAAAGCTAGGGTGTAGTATTTATTGTTGCATCCAAAGGCCTCTTGTCATTCTTCATTTTGCATTCTGTAAGTTGCTCAGTACAAATTCCCGTAACTGGGAGGTAGAAAGATTTGAAGAGCCAGTCCCCCTGTGTCTACCAGTATAAGCATCATTAGAGCAAAGTGGAATTGGTCATGAATCATACTGCAATTCAGCCCGTGGCAGCTGAAATCTCTGCTTTTGCAATAAGTAAACAAAATACAGTACGAGCCTTAATTTAGCAGAATACCTGAAGAATGGGGGTGGTCTGGTTATTTTTTCCATTCAATTCAATTGAACAAATATTTATTGAGTGCCTACTGTATGCCAGACACCATGCTAGACCCTGGGGATACAAAGGCAAAAAACAAGAGTCTTAGTCCTTAAAATGCTTACATTCTATGCACATGTGTGTACATGGATCAGCATATACAAAATATATCAGGAACATTCATTTTAAATTGTTATAGCATAAATGGTTCTCTTGGTTCTGTCAATGTACCTGCATCAGTTCATACCAGGTTTCCTGGAATGACTGAAAAGATCTGATCAGTGCAATGATCAATTTTTTTAACAATATTTTTTTTTATTTTTAGTCAATGGGGGTTAAGTGACTTACCCAAGGTCACACAGCCTAGTAAGTGTTAAGTGTTTGGTCTGAGGCCAGATTTGAACTCAGGTCCTCCTGACTTCAGGGCTGGTGCTCTATCCACTGCACTACGTAGCTGCCTCTGCAATGACCAATTTTGATTTCAAAAGTCCAATGATGAAGAATGCTACCCACTTCCTAAAAGAGTGGTGAGGGATGAAATACTAAATGAGCTACAATTTTTTTTTGTCTGAAAGGAGATTTATTTTGCTTGACTATGCAAAGAAGTTGTAAAAGTTTTGTTAATGTTTTCTTACTTAGTGATATGAGTACAGAGAAATGAGGAGAGAAAAATAAATGCTTGTTAATTAAAAAAATTAAAATTAAGTACAGAGTAAATATTAGTAGTTTCAGGATTTGAGAAGACCACTAACTCTTTAGTCACTAGAAATCTTCTTTAAATATTTTAATCAATTAAAAAAACATTTAATAATTGCCTGATATATGCAAGCTCTGTGCTAGGTGCTGGGGCTACTAAGACAGAAACAGTGGAACTTCTGTCCTTGAGGAGCTTACATTCTACTGAAGATACACAGCGTGTATATAAGTAGGGAAATGCAGGCTAATTTCAAGAGGGAGAGAGCATGTACCATTCAGTTCAGAGAGGAGGGATCAGGAGAAGCCTTGTGGAGGTGCTGGCTCCAGAGTTGTGGCAGCTAGTGCTACAATCCACTCTTGCCTTGAGAAGCACAATATAGTGAACCTGAAGAAACTTCCACCTTCCATATGACGATTTAATCTTCATTTGGTGATTTCTCCATTATCACATGTTGAACTGTCATGAATCATAAACCTAACAGTTATAAATTTTCCTTGGTTTCCCCACAGTTAGTGATGACCCAGACTTCTCATTTTTTGTGATTCTCATATGCACTTAGCATATTTTATACATTATGGAGACCAACATTGCTTTTTTATCTATTGTATATACTGTAAACTCCACAAAGTCAACAATAGCATCTTTTTTTTTACTTTCTAAAGCAGTATTTTATTTTCCCCCTAATTAGGGAAGAAAAAAACATGTCGACAATTATTAGTATTTAGTTTTAGAAGATTTTTGGTTCCAAATTTTTCTCCCCCCTTCACTGCCTCCCTTCCCCTCTTCCAAAAATGGTAGGCAATTTGATACAGTTTTGTGCTATCATATAAAACATATTTGTGTATTAGTCACATTTGTGAAAGAAGAAACACACCAAAAGGAAAAAAATGAAAAAGAATAAAATCAGTGAAAAAATATGGTTCAATCTGCATTCAGAGTAATCAGTTCTTTATCCAGATGTAGACAGCATTTTCCTTCATGAGTCTTTTGCATTTGTCTTGGATCATTGTGTTGCTGAGAAGAGCTGAGTTATTCATAATTGGTTATCCCATAATGTTACTCACACTGTGTACAATATCTTCCTGGTTCTGCTGATTTCACTTTGCATTAGTTCGTACAAGTCTTTCTAGGTTTTTCTGAAATCTGCCTGTTCATCATTTCTTTTAGCACACTAGTATTCCATTACATTTACATACCAGAGTTTATTCAGCATTCCCCAACTGATGGACATCCCCTCAGTTTCCAACATTTTGACACCATAAAAAGGGCTGTTATAAATATTTTTGCACATGTAGGTCCTTTTCCCTTTTTATGATCTCTTTGGGATACAGAACTAGTAGTACTGCCAGATCAAATGGTATGCACATTTTGGTTGCCATTTGAGTATAGTTCCAAATTGCTTTCCAGAATGTTTGGATCAATTCACAACTCCACCAATAATGCATTAGTGTCCCAATTTGCCCACCTATACTGGATATAGGTAGTGAATGCCTATAAACCGTACTCTTATGGAAAGCTGAGGTTAGTGGATTTCTTGACTTCTGAAATTCTGAGCTTCAGTAAGGCTAAATATAATTGTCTCCACTAATGTTAGCACCAATATGGAGACATTTATATCCTTTGACAGAGGGCTACCAGGCTGTTAAAGGAAGGGCAAACTGGTCCACATCTGAAAATTGAACAAATTATTAGCCAATTATTAATATGGATCAGCATTTGTGCTGATCCATGTTGGAAATGGGCCCTTGAGCAGCTGTGGTACTTTTAGCTTGGTTGAGATAGAAAGATCTAGTTTTAAAAAAAAAGATACTGCATTAGATTAGCTTTTTAGACATCTAGGAGACAGAATATTAAAGAAGGCTCTCCTTTATGCACCTATACTCTCAACAGTAGCTTATGAATATTCCTTGACTTCTTCAAAAACATGAATTGCTGGTTAGTGCTAAGGCATTTTGCCAAACATGAACAGTGACAGACGATGAACCTCATAATTCATATGGGCAGGGTAACTGCATTTCTGTAATCTGACTAGAAAACATGTGATCACAAATTAGAGCTGACAGATAATATGAAAGAAACTGACAGATGTTTCTCAGGCAGCTGCCTACCTTAGTCTACCAATTCAAAACGAGCTCAGCATTTCCTTGGGCACAGTATTTCAACAGGACTGTGTCAACACCATTTGATGATTATTTCAGTGGAAAAGTGAAGGTAAGGAATTGTTAAGCTCAATCATTTGCACTGCAACCAAGCTTAAAGCAGTCTCTGGGAAGGATGATGGATGTCATAGGGAAGCCTCCTTTTCTCTGCCAATCAAATGGACCAGCTGTGAAAATAGTTAATGTTATGGGAAGCTGCATTTATTTCTTATGCTATGCTACTTTGTCTCCTCTTGTGAAAATATTGAAGTATGGCAGTATCAGAATGGTATGTCCAGCCATAGAGAAATGAAACAGAATAATTTCCATTGCACTCAAATAAAAACGTTTATTGAATGCCTACTTTTGCAAAGCACTCTGCTAGGCACTAAGGGCTGTAAAAGACATGAAGATACAATCTTTGCCTACAACAATTTTATAATCTAGTTGGTAAATAGGACCACTCTGCCCATCATAGTCAACAGTCAATATTTGCTGAATAATGTTAAAGAAAAGTTGAATATGATTCATATATGAAAATAAATATATGTATGAAATGTATGAAAATAAATACATTTCTATAGCACATTATGTATTTAACATCAATAGTTTGTGCACAAGAGTGGCTATTATGGATAGCTAATTGTTATAGTCAAAACACACAAAGTGTAGGAGCCTTACCACATCTCTCACATAGGTGTGTCAAACTCTCTGCTTTTCTTTTGGTCTGACTCTGTCACTCCAACTTGCTATCACACTACCAGGTCAAAGTTTACAGAGCTAGATGGCTACTACACAGCCACATTCTAACTCTTTTACGGTCCAAGGGGGTAAGACTATTGAGGGGAAATATAGTTCTGTACTCATTACTCTTTTTTTTTTGCTCATGAATTTTCTATTTATACAACCATCCATATGGGATGCTTTGTTGGTGGTCATCCTTTAATTCATGGACCACTTTTCATGACCTTATTTGGGGTTTTCTTGGCAAAGATGCTGAAGTGATTTGCCATTTCCTTCTCCATATTATTTTACAGATGAGGTACTGGCAAACAATGTTAAGTGACTTGCCCAAGTTCACATAGCTTGTCAATGTCTGAGGCCACATTTGAACTCCTTAAGATGAGGTTTTCTGATTCCTAGCCAAGTGCTCTATCCACTGCACTTTACCTCTGTCCTGCTGTGGGTAGTGGCTGAAAAGTTACTGCTGTTGCTAGAGTTTTTGGCCAATGAAGCCAATTCTTTCTCCAAACAGTCAGTATTCATTCAGCTCAAGCCTTCTCTCAGCTCTTTCTAATTTCCACAGCTTCAGAAGTATAATATTTCTGTGATCCCATCTGCCCATGTCTTTAATTTTCCTGAAATTTCTTTATTTAGTTTCTATGTTGATCATCCTCTATGTCTTCTGGTTTAAATGGAGCTTCTTACTATGACCGAATTTCAGAGTTCCCAGGTCAAGGAGAAAATACTGCAAGCAACCAGAAAGAAACAATTCAAGCACTGTGGAAACACAATGCGGATAACACAAGATTTAGCAGCTTCTACATTAAGGAATGGGAGGGCTTGGAGCACAATATTCTAGAGGTCAAAGGAGCTAGGATTAAAATCAAGAATCACCTACCCAGCAAAAACTGACTTTAAGGTTGCTTTTATCTCTAAATTGATAATACACTATGATTCTTAGGCCCAGAAATTAGAGATAATGTGTCCTATGTGAAGAACTGAAAGAAGGCTTCTTTTGCTGTATCACAGAGTAAGGAAGGCAGAATGAAGTATAAGAAGGCTAGGAAAATAGGTTGGAGCCAGATCACTGAAAGTTTGAAATGTCAGTCAAACAGCAAGTATTTATTAAGTACCCACTCTGTGTCAAACATTAAAGTAAGAAGTGGGAATACAGTAAAGGCAAGGACTCACCTGAGCTCTACCCCCAAATACCTTTTAAAAATGACTCTAAACAAACTCTAGAACAGCAGAATCCACAAAATATGGAGTGAAATAAATTTGCAGCCCAAGACAACTTGAAAGATTGGCGACAATGGTCTATTGCACTAGGGTAAGAGAGGAGCGCAGCCCAGCACAGGTCAGGCCAGCACTGACAAAGCCCCAGCAAACCTGGAGCAGGTTTTGAGAGTGACTGAATCAGCATTGTCAGTGGCTGCTTCCAGAGCTTTTAGCCCACAGACAGTAAGGGTATTGAACAACTGATCAGAAGAAGATTACAGGGGTCTTTTTGGTAGCACTGGGGAAGGACTTTGTTTCTTTTCCAATACTTGGATCCAGGTCACAGTCCTGGGTGGCAGTCCCAGGGCAAGGAGGAGCACTAGCATAGCAGAGCTTGTGGCCACAGTAGAAAGGGGATGCTTCTCACAGTTCCAGAACAGAAAAGAGTGCTTATGATCACTCACAGACCAGAACACAGGTCAGAAGAATAGTAAACACTTCTCCTTATACCATATCATCTTGGAAGAACTGAAAATTTACAGGTCCCTAGAAATATCTTGGAAAACAGCTGCATAAAACCTGTGAAGTTTGGGACAGTGTGCCCTCTATCCTGGAAACAGAGCCCTACTTTAACAAAGACTTAAAAGTCAACTAATAAGCTGGGGAAATGAGCAAACAATGGGAAAATGACATATATACACTATATGGTGACAAGAAAGATCAAAATACACACTCAGAAGAAGACAACAAAGTCAAAGCTATATCCAAAGCCTCCAAGAAAAATATGAATCGGGCTCAGGCCATGGAAAAGCTCACAAAAGCATTTTAAAAATCAGGTAAGAGAAGTAGAGGAAAAATTGAGAGGAGAAATGAGAGTGATACAAGAAAATCATAAAAATAAAATTGGATAAAGAAGAACACAAAAAAACTGAAGAAAATAACAAACACCTTAAAAAACAAACTAGGACAAATGGTAAAAGAGATCCAAAAAGTCAATGAGGAGAATGCCTTCAAGAGCAGAACTGGCCAAAGACAAAAGGAAGTCCAAAGGCTCACTGAAAAAAAAATTCTTAAAAATTAGAATGGAGCAAATGGAAGCTTATAACTATGAGAAATCAAGAACAATACAACAAAACCAAAATAATGAAAAAGAAAATGAAAGACAATGTGAAATGTCTCATTGGAAAAAGCAACTGACCTGGAAAATAGATCTAGGAGAGTTAATTTAAAAATTATTGGACTATCTGAAAGCTATTATCAAAAACAGGCAAAACTAAGGAAAAAGTGGATATTCAATGAAATAGAGGACTTTCAAACATTCTTAATGAAAAGACCAGAAATGAATAGAAAATTGACTTTCAAGTACAAGACTCAAGAGAAACATAAAAAAAATTAAACAGGAAAGGGAAATCATAAGGGACTTAATAAGATTAAATTGCTTACATTCCTACATGGGAAGATGATGTTTGTAATGCATAAGACTTTTCTCATTATTAGAGTAGTTAGAAGGAGTATATATAGACAAAGCACAGATGTAAATTACGTATGAAGGGATGATATTAAAAAAATAAAATTAATGGGTGTGTGAGGAATGTACTGGGAGAAAGAGAATGGGAAAGGTAGAATAGGGTAAATTATATCACATAAAAAAAGCAAGATAAAGCTTTTGCAATGGAGATAAAGAGGGAGAAGTCGACAAGGAGTAAGTGAACCTTACTCTCATCAAAATAGGCTTAAAGAGGGAATAACATACACTCAATTTTATATAGAAATCTATCTTAATCTACAGGAAAGTAGGAGGGGCAGGGGTTAAGAAAAGGAATAAGAGTGGTAGAAGGGAAAGCAGTTTGGTGGAGAGGGTAGTTAGAAGCAAAACACTTGAGAAGGGACAAGGTGAAAAAAGAGAATAAAATAAATGTATAGGAAACAGGGAAATATATTCAGGAATTGTAAACATGAAAAAAATTTCAAAGCAAGTTTCTCTGATAAAGGCCTCATTTCTCAAACATAGAGAACTGAATCGAACTTGTAAAAATAAGAGCTATTCCCCAATTGATAAATGATGAAAAGATATGATCAGTTTTCAGGTGAAGTAATCAAAGTTATCCATAGCCATTTGAAAAAAATACTCTCACTGTTGATTGGAGAAATGCAAATTAAAACATTTCCGAGGTACTACCTCATACTTATTAGATTGACTGATAGGACAGAACAGCTAAATGACAAATGTTGGAGGGGATTTCGGGAAAATGAGATGTTAATGCACTGTTGTTGGAATTGTGAACTGATTCAGCCATTCTATGTAGCAATTTGTAACTATGGTCAAAGGGCTATAACACCATTCATAGTAATACCACTGTATCTCAAAAGAGATTAAAAAAAGGAAAAAGACGTATATGTACAAAAATATTTATAGTGGCTCATTTCTAGGGGCAAAGAATTAGAAACTGAAGAGATGCCGATCAATTTGGGAATGGATGAACAAGCTGTGGTATGTGATTATGATGGAATACTATTGTACCATAAGAAATGATCAGCAGGATGCTCTCAGAAAATCCTGGAAAGACTTGTATGAGATGATGCAAAATAAAATGTACTGTGTACAAAGTAATAGCATTATTATAAGATGATCAGCTGTGAATGACTTAGCTCTTCTCAGCAATACAATGATACAAGACAGCTCTGAAGGATTTATATTGAAAAAGATATCCATCACCAGAGAAAGAGCTAATAGTATCTGAATACAGATTGAAGCATACTTTTTTTAACTTTCATTTTTCTTGAGTTTTTTATGTCTATGTTTTCTTTCACAACATGACTATTGTGGATATGTTTTACATGGCTACACACGTATAACCTATATCAAACTGCTTGCCTTCCAAATGGGGGGTATAGGGAGGGAGGAAGACAGAGAATTTGGAACTCAAAGTCTTAAAATTTATGCTAAAAATTATTTTTACATGTAACTGGGGAAAATTAAATATAAATAAATATGCATTCTGATTATCGAAAAGAACTGGGGATACAAAGAAAGGCAAAAGATTATCTCTGATATCAGTGAGCTCACAGTGTAATAGGGGAAATGACATGCAAACAACTATGTGCTAACAAGACATGTACAGAGTTAATTAGTGGTTACAGAGGAAAGGAACTAGCATTAAGGGAGATGAGGGAAAGCTTCTTGTCAACAATGAAATTTATATTTGATCCTGGAGGTAATAGGGAAACAATGGGGCTTATTCCACAGAGGTATTAAATAATCCTTAGACCAACACTTTTGGAAAATGTCTTTGTCATGTGGAGTATGGATGAAAAAGAGAAAGGTTTGTGGCAGAGAGATCAATTAGGAGGGTCTTTCAATAGCTGAGGTGAGAAGTAATGAAACCCTAAACTAGGAAATTAGTCATATAAGTAGAGAGAAAGGGGCAGACATGAGACATATTGTGGACCCAATTTGGTGACTAATTTGATATGAGGTCTCTAGGAAGACTGACACTGTATCTCTAGGAGATTGGAAGGATGATATTTCCCTCAACAGAGAAAGGGAATATCAGAAGAAAGTGAGTGGTTTTGAGGCAAAAAAAAAAGTGAGTTCCCTTTGGACATAATGTATTTGAGATACATATATGATGTCTAGTTCAAGATGTCCAATAAAAAGTTAGTGACATAGTACTGAAGCTAAGGAGACATGCATAAATATGATCATTAGAGCCTGGGCTCTAATGAAATTGCAAAGAAAGAGAGTGTGGAGAGAAGAGAAGAAAGGCAAGAACAGAGTCTTGGGGTAAGCCCAAGTTTATGAGGGGTGGGATGTGGATGACAATATAGCAAAGATGAAGGAGATAAACCAAACAGATAAAAATAGAAGCAAGAGAAGCAAGGGTAGTCAAACCTAGAGATAAGACAATATCCAGGATGAACAGGTGGGCAGCATTGTCAAGTATTACAGTAAGGTCATGAAGAATCAGAAGTGCAAAAAAAGCATCAGATTTTACAATTAGGAGATCATTAGGAACTTTGGAAAGAACAGTGTTACTTGAGTAGTGAAGTCTGATTGCAAAACTGATTGCCAAGTGCTGAGAAGTGACAAATATAGACAGCCCTTTTTAAAAGTTTGAGGAACGTATACTATAGTAGAATAGTACAAGAGGACAGTAGGGCAAAGAAAAAAAATTGAATGAGGGAGATCTGTGAATATTTTTAACAAGGGGCAGCAGGGAATGAGTCAGTAAATAGCTTAGAGGTTGAAGTGTGGGTAAATATTTTTAGGGGCAATGCATAAGAAGTGATCATAGAGCATAGGATGAAAAATACAAGTGAAAGAGCAGGTTTGGGTGAGGAAGAATCCTCTCTTTTAAACATAAATAGCATGCTACAAAATTCAATTAAAAGAAGAGAGAATAGAAGAGGGATAAAGAGTTTGTGAGACATAGAATGGGGTGGGGAATGACCTCCATTTTCTCAATGAAGTAAGAAGTAAAGTCTTTTGCAGAGAGATTGGGGAGAAAGGCTGAATACATATAATGGTGTTAGGTGAGTTTGCCACTGATCAAGATAGTTTATCTATGAAATGAGTAGAGGGGCTGGAAATAGAAGAATGGAAAAAAAACAGATTTTATAATTTTTAACCCAGGCTCTGTGAACAAATGTTTCTAATATACCTAAATTTTGGGAACATCTATTTTTAATATTTTGATAACTTTATTTGATTATAATTGGTTTCTTTTGTAATCCTATTTATTTTGTTATCCATTAAACAAATATTATTAAAAATTATATAAAATTCACCAGAGTGCTAAAAGGTTCTATGAAATGCATGAAAACAGGTTTGGAGACCTGGTTCAGGAGAAGTGAAGTATAGAGAAGGAGAAAATGAAAAGAGATTGTGGTCAGATAAGGGAATTTCAGGATTCACAATAATAAAGGCACACATGATGTAGAGATCAAAGGATTGGCCATTCTTGTGTGTATCTGAGATGAACTAGAGGAGTAGGTCACCAGAGTTGTGGAGTTTGAGGAAATGGGAGAGCAGGTTTTTGAGGGAACATGAAGGAGTATGTTGAAACACCTTTTTGTAGTATAAGGGCAGAGGATGGGGTAGAAAAGAAGACTCTAGACTAGGTACTCTTTGAGAAAGAAGGGAGAATGGTCTAGAAACTTTTATCAAAGTGCCAACAAGATCTTGATTGGGTGATATAACTATGTAGAGTAAATCTCAAAGAAGAAAGGATTGCTGAGTAATGTTGACAAAGGGAATGGAAATTACAAGTCACTGAAAGTCGCATATATAAAATATATCAGTAGGAACAGAGGTAAGGACTGGATCTATTATTTCAGATGTAAAGGCATCTAACTAATGCAGTAGATACAGTACTGCACTTGTAGTCAGGAAGATGAATTCAAATCCTGCCTCAGATAATTAGTAACTATGTGAACCTTGGGAAAGTCACTTATCTCTCAGTTTCCTCATATGTAAAATGGAGATAATAGTACCCTCCCTCACAAAGTAATTGAGATATCTATGTAAAGCATTTTTTGAGTCTTAAAGTGCTATGTAAATGTTGATGATAACAATGACAATGATAGTGGTGGTGATGATCATGATGTAGTATAGGGAGCTCCCAGATGACAGAACTCTCTGTACTAATATAGGTCATTACTGCTTTGCAATTATAGACTTAGTGAGTTCCTCAGGACACCGAGAGCTCAAGTGACTTGCCCAGGGTCACTCAGGCAGTATGCTTCAGAAGTGGGAATTGAACCTAGGTTTTCCTAACTCCAAGACAAGCTCTCTATCCACTCTACCTTGCCACCAACTATGTGCATATGAGTAAGAAAAATAAATATGTTAGCTATGAAAAATATTTATTATTTTTCTTCCTCCTTATTGTCTTCCTTTTTGCATCATCAGGACCAATGTTTATGAGAATCTAATGTTTTCCCATTGACTTATTCTCTCCTCAAAGGTTTTTCATTCACTTTTACAATTTCTTCCCCTTAGGTCTCTGGACCAGTGAAACCACTTCTTGTTGATCAGAGCAATTTTAGCTCCTCTGAGGACATAACTTCCAGAATCATCCTCTCAATTCCTCTCCTCATCTGAGCTTCTCTGTTTCCAAGGGGGAAGTTAATGGAGGGAATAAGGAGCTGGCTCAGCCAGCAGGATATGCCTACAACATGTCAGCAGTCTCCAAGTTGAATTAAGGTAAAGACTCATGATCAAGAGAACTCTTAAAATGAAGAATTTGACAGCCACCTCCACCCTCAGCAAATATCACCCAAGTGACAGTTATTTGGCTCATGAACCAGAACAAGGCTGGCAGCTAAGGCATTAACTATTTAAAGTATATGGTGAGTGCCAGAGAGATGCTGCTAGTTGCTTAGCAAAGTGATAAATTGCTGAACAAATATGAGGGAAACAGCTAAATGCTTTTGGATCAGCTAAAGAACAATTTCCCCAAAGGCAGCAATAAAATAGAATGAAACGACTAGGGATATGGTCCATAATGTCACAACCTGGGCCTGTTAATAATTTTAAAGCCTGTTGTGTGGTGTGAGTACTGCATACCAGAATTTCAGCAGGGTCATGGTAACACAAACACTTTCAAAGCATCTCTCACCCATGAATATTTCCTTGTGTTTCAAATATCCCTCCCATCTCAAGGAGCTCTTCATTTTCACTGATGTGGTCTTTACAATACTTTCTCTCCCAAGGCAAATTCATTTCTTCATAAAGACTCCAAATATTTTTTAAAATGCTAGCTGCTCACCAGCCTAAACCAAAAAGTTGTGTAGAAAAGATTTTGCTGTTTCATGAGATAAATCTTTCTGTTAGGGCTGAGGGAGGAGAGGAGAAAATGAAAAGAATGGACACAGTTGTCTCTTCTATCAGGCATATTAGTTTCATCTGGGACACTCACTTAAATGAGTCAAAGACTCTTAACAAGAGGAAAGATTCCTGATTCATATTCTTTTCTTTTGCTCAGCTTTCCTTCTTCAAAAATCACAAATGAAGGAAGCAATTATTCAGAAAGTGTATAGGCAGGGGTGGGGAACCTGCAGCCCTGAGGCCACATTTAGCTCTCTAGATCCCCACCAGTGGCCTTTTGACTGAGTCCAAGTTTTACAAGACAAATCCTTTTATTAAGTGGATTTGTTCTGTGAAGTTTGGATTCAGTCAAAGGGCTGCTATTGAAGACCTAGAGGGCCACATATGCCCTCAGGGCCTCAGGTTCCCCACCCCTCCTTCTCCCCTAAAAGGAAGGGTTATACAGCTCTGTCTCTGGAAAATGAAAAGAAGGCAAAGTTTTTTTTGATTAACTATCTTCTCCTCACCAATTCATCTAATCAGTGCTCATAAACCCCTTCATTGTCTGGACCTCCACTTAAAGTTAGCCATGAAGGTCTGCTTCTCTAGGAAAGGGTCCATTTTCCAAACATTTCCTGTTACTTACCTTCATTAAAATGTATCAGTTTGATGTCTCATCCTCTTTCCTAGTTAATCAAAAAAGCAAATTCATAAAAATGTGTAAAAAGGTGTCAATTAATTAACCACCAAATATTTTATAAGAACCTACTCCATGCCAGACACTGTACTAAGCTCTGAGGATTTAAAGACAAAAATGCAGGGAAATAATCCTTACCCTCAAGGATCTTCATTATTATTATTATTACAAATGATAATGATAACAACAGTAGTAGAAGTGGTGGTGGCAGCATTCTACACCAACATCAGTCACCATTAAAAACATGGTTCACCCTCTGGATGGGCAGTCTAAAGTTTAATGGATGAATTTCCCTAGGGACTAGGGCTTGGATTCTGGAGGTTTAATAAGAGAATGTTATTCCATGTTATTCTTTCTTCCAAATCCTTTTTTTTTAATTTCTAAAGGCTATTACACCAAGTATCCCATTGACAGCAAAGCATACACAGTGGGTTCATAGTGAGACATTCTTCCAGCCCAAGACAACTTAGGAGTTCAGAAAGAGAGATCAGACATCACAGTTAAGGCTAGTCTGGAGCCCACATGATGAAACATTAGTGGTGGAACTAGGTGGTAGAAATAGAAGCAGCAGAAGCTTTGGGAGCTTCCAAGCCAGAGATGATCATACCACACACTGAAAAGCTCCAAACCCCAGAACAGGCTTTTAAAATAAGAATGCAAAAATTCTGAAGCTTGAGAAGCTTCCTGAAACTCCATGCCCGATAATGGGAATGGAGTCCAACATTAACATAAAGTTGAAAATTAATAAACTAGGTAGAAAATGAGTGAACAACAACAAAAATCTGATTATAATATATTATGGGAACAAGGAAGACCAAGACACAAACTTAGAAGACAATGAAGGCAAAACAACTATAAGCAAAGGCCTTAAGAAAAATATGAATTGGATACAAACCCAGTAATAATTCCTAGATGAGCCCCCCAAAATTTCAAAATAAAATAAGAATGGTAGAGGAAAAGTTAGACAAAGAAATTAAAGCAAAGGAAGAAGTCTATGAAAAGACAATTAACAGAGAGGTAGAAGAAGCACCAAAAATACTGAAGAAAATAACATCTTAAAAAATAGAACTGGGGCACTTCTGCTTCTAGGAGCCAAGATGGCAGAGTAAGAAGTAAGTTGCTCTTACCCTCCTGTATTAACCTCTGAAAACAAAGAAAATATCACCTCAGGAAAAACCCTGGAACAGCTGAACCAGAAGAAAGATGGGGTACAGCAGTCTAGTAGCCCAGGTAGCTTGATGGATTAACAGGAAAGGCCCCTCTTGCCCTGGGAGAAGGGGAGCAGTACAGAATGGGAGGCATCCCAGCAAGCTAGCAGAAAGCTCCAACTCAGCATACCAGAAGGAGGTTCTAAACCCCAGATGGTGGAGCAGGCAAACACCAACACCTGGACCTGTGAGTGTCTCAGTAATGGTGGGGGAACCGGTAGAAACCAACTTGGAAAACCACCACCTGTGGCATTCTTACAGAATCCAGGTCTCCCAGTGCCTCAGCAAAACTAAGGGAAGCAGCACTCCAGGGATGCCCAGGTGGATAAACATTCTGCAACATCCATCTGAAAGGAGCTGAAGAAAGTGAAAGGAAGGAAAAGGCCCAGGTAAGGAGGAAATCTCCAGGGGCCACACTACCCAATCCTACCCCTAGAGTTCCAGTGTTGCTGATTCCAGCCTAAAACCAGGTAAGCTGCCAGAACCCTAAAGTCTCCAACTGCCAGCATTAGAGGCCTCAGCACACAAACCCAGTGACCAGGCCCTAGGCTCCCCAACACAAGAAGCTTGGGTCAGTACCCTCTGCTCCCCAGCAGGAGAGCTCAATCTCTTTAAAGGCTAGGAAATAAGCAAGCATCATGAGCAAAAGAGAAACATATGATAGATTCTTATTATGAGAAGAGAGATGATCAAGGCAGAAATTCTGATGAGGACAACATTGTCAACAAACCCATGTCTGGAGACTTAATAGAGAATATGAACTGGTCTGAAGCCCAAAAAGTCTTCTTAGGAGAGCTCAAGAAGGATTTTAAAATTCAAATGAGAGAGGTAGAAGAAAAAAAATGGGAAAAGAAATGAGAGGTATGCAAGAAAGTCAATAGCTTGGAAAAGGAAGGACAAAAATTAGCTGTAGAAAACAAGTCTTTAAAAAATATGATTGAGCAACTGGAAAAAAAGTACACTAAAGAAAACAGGTCCTTAAAAAATACAATTGGCCAACAGGGAAAAAAGTACACTGAAGAACACAAGTCCCTAAAAAATACAATTGACCAAATGGGGAAGGAGGTACAAAATCTAATAGAAGAAAACAATTTGTTAAAAATTAGAATTTGGCAAATGGAAGCTAATGACTGTATGGGAGAGCAAGAATCAGTCAAACAAAAACAAAACAAAGAAAAAATAAAAGAAAATGCAAAATTTTTCATTGGTTAAAAACAACTGACCTGGAAAATCGATTCAGGAAAGACAATTTAAAAATTGGTCTACTTGAAAATCAAAATGAAAAAAGGAGCCTGGACAGTATCTTTCAGGAAATCATAAAGGAAAATTGCCCTGAGGTCCTAAAACCAGAAGGTAAAATAGCCATAGGAAGAATCCACTGATCACCTCCTGAAAGAGATCCCAAATTGAAAATGCCAAGGAATGCAGTAGCCAAATTCCAAAATTACCAGGTCAAAGAGAAGGCACTGCAAGCAGCCAGAAAGAAACAATTTAAATATCATGGAGCCATAGTCAGGATTACACAGGACCTTGCAGATGCTACATCAGAAGACTATAGGGCATGGAATATGATATTCCGTAAGACAAAAGAGCTTAGATTACAACCAAGGATCAACTACCCAGCAAAAATGAGCATGATCTTTCAGATGAGGATATGGATATTCAATGAAATAGGGGACTTCCAAACCTTCCTGATAAAAAGACCAGAGCTCAATAGAAAATTTGATCTTCAAATACAAGACTCAAGAGAGACAGAAAAATGCAAAATGTTGTTAATAAGGGCATACTGTTTATATCCCTACAAGGGAAGATGACACTTGCAACTCTTGAGAACTGTATTGTTATTACACCATGTTAAAGGAGTATACATAAAGGGAGTGGATATAAGTTGACTTTGATGTAATGATAAAAAAATCCATTCAAGTGAGTTAAATGGATCCAAGTAAGTGGATTACTCTGATCTAACTAACTAATTAACTAAGAAAATGTACTGAAGGAAAAGGAAAGGAGGAGGCAGACAAGGGTAAATTACATTATAGGAAGAGGCACAAGAACCTATTAGAGCAGAGGGAAAGAAGGGAGGGGATGAGCATTTTTTGAACCTTACTGTCATCAGATTTGGCTGAAGAAGGGAATAACATAATCAGTTAAGTACTAATATTGATAGACTTAATCCTTCTCAGTAATAGAAGGATCTAAGATATCTCCAAAGGCCTCATGATGGAAAATGCTATTCACATTCAAAGAAAGAACTATGGAGTTTGAATGTACATCGAAGCATACTATTTGCTATTTGGTTCCTCATATTGGTTCTAATTCTTACTTACAACATCACTAATGTGAAAATATGTTTAATAGGAATGTGTATGTATAGCCTATATCAGATTGTGTGCCTTCTTGGGGAGGGAGTAGGGATGGAGGGAAAGAAAAATTTAAAACTCAAAAGCTTATGGATGTGATTGTTGATAAATCAAAATAAATTAATTTAAAAAAATTATGTGGAGGTAATTCCTTTTTACATATGTGTGCATTCAAAAGAAACTCATTCAAGCACTTCTTTACATTCAGTGAGCAAATAAAGTCTTATTATCTGTCAAAAAAAATAGAAGTGGGCAAATGGAAAAAGTGGTACAAACATTCACTCATCAGTCTATTAAGGAGGACTCTGGTGAGAATCGTGCCAGCAATGATAAGAGATATGCCCTTGCAATTTTAACAAGATAGAAAGTTTCCTTTTCCTTTTCTTTTATAGAGATGGACAATGGAGGTATCCTTGAACTCTTGGGGGATAATCTCTTCTTGCCCTTATAACTCAGAAAATTTCAGTTATTTTTTGTATGAGCAATGTACCCTCCTGCCTTGTAAATCTCAGCTGGAATAGAATCAGCACCAGGTGCTTTGCCACCAGAGGAGCCTAACAGCGTTCAAAACATCTTTTTCTGTTGGAAATTTGTCTACAGAGGGATTGGCTTCAACCTCAGGTATATGGTCAATGGTTTGAATATTGATTGCTGATGGTGTGTTGAGAACATTATGGAAGTGTTAAGCCCACCTCTCCAGGATCAAGTTTTTATCACTAATCAATGTGGTTCTATCAGCACTGAGTAGTTAAGATGCACCATAGGACTTTGGCCTATAAATAGGCTTCAGGGCATCATAAAAGCACTTTGGGCTGTTACTATCAGCGCATAACTGAATTTCATCTCCCTTCTTGCTAAACCACATTCTGCATCATTCTCAGCTCCACTTATACTTTACTTTTGATGGAATTGAACACTGTCTGCTTAGAGACAAAGTATCCTGCTGGTAAATATTATGAAGTTCTGTTTTTTGTTTAACAGCTTCTGAATTTCCCCATAATTTTTGTCAAATTAATCATGA
Organism: Phascolarctos cinereus; assembly: GCF_003287225.1. Lineage (NCBI taxonomy): Eukaryota > Metazoa > Chordata > Mammalia > Diprotodontia > Phascolarctidae > Phascolarctos > Phascolarctos cinereus. The sequence goes on from NW_027555958.1 coordinate 189,345,745, forward strand.
TGTTTGTTAATATTCCGGCTCAGTTAAATAAACATGATGTTGTATACTAAATCTCTCAAAGCTGCCTATTCCTTTTCTGCTCCACTGTTGTCAATCATGTATTGGCTTATCTTTTCCTCCAAGTTAGCAATAAACTGTTCATGCTCAGAGAAGCACTCTAAATGATAAGTATTCTGCTGGTCATGCCTTGGGTATGCCATTTTTTTGAACACATATGTTTCATTTGGAGAGGAAAGGTCTGTGATCAGTTCAGCACTCTATACCACACATTGCCTTCATCACCCTCAGATCCTGTCTCTCTCTTCTACTTATAATGACATAGTCTATTAAATGCCAATGTGTGCTGTGAAGGTCCGTGAACAAAGTTTTATTGAGTTTACATAAATGGAAGATAGTGTGGTGATGAGGTCATGAGACGCACAAATCTTTAGTAGTAAGCAAGCATTGCTATTGTTGTTTCTGACTCCATTCCTCCCAAAGACTCCCTGCCAAGTCTGATAGTGTATGCCTATGCTGATGTTAAAGTCACACAGAATTACAAGGTTGTCCTCATTTGGTACATTGATGATGAGTGTCTCTAGGTCTTCATAATTTATTCTTTGATGTCATAAGAGTTCATCATGGTGGGAGCATGCACACTAATGATGATGGGATGGCACTTTCCTGCCAGTGACAATCATATTGTCATGAGCCTGTTGTTCACTACTTTTGGGAGGCATACAAGCTTGTTGGCTGAGTTAATTTTGACTGCAAAACCTATACCAGCTTCACGGTGCTCCCAAGCAGCCACTCCAAAAAAAAAATGAATATGTAGCTCCAAGTTTGGTAACCTGGCCTTCATTCGCCAGCTTTCTTTCACTCAAAGCTGCTATCTGGATGCAACAACTGTTGAATTCTTTCACAAGAAGAGCTGTTTGGCTTTTGGATCTACTGGATTTCACATAGTGCATAATTGTGCACACATTCCATGTACAGATGATGAGTGGAATCTTCTTAGCAAAAGTTTTTATATTTTTTTGTGTGTTTTGACCACAAGGTAGGACACATGCCTGATGTAGTAAACAGGTCAGGATTAGGTTAGGTGAAGCTGACAATTTTAGGGTGCATTTTCTTACCCCTTTCTTATGCCGGGAAGTGAGAAGTGTGATTCTTAAAAAAAGGCTGCTCACACACCTAGGGAGCTGCTTAATCCCACTGCTGCTTCAGTCCAATAAGACAACCCTATGCATGTGTGCCAGGTTGTGACTACAGCTTCCAGTGTATCTGCACCTTCATATGCTTCATCACATGCCTGTTGCCACAAGATTTCAAAGTCCTGTGGTAGGTAAAAATAGGTAAAAATGGCAACATGTTATGGGTGTGCAAGTCTTGTGACTTGTGTATAAATTGGATTAAATGAAGCAGAGTTGCACAAAGCCTCTCTCTTCCAGAGTTATTGGAGTCCACTGGCAAGACCAAAGTCAAGACAACTGGCAATGGCTTAAGATGCAGTGAATGACCTGTTAACATCAATGTCTAACCAAACTCTAAGTACTCCACATAGTCTGCTTCAGCTGCTTTCATCGACATTGAAACAAATGCTTCTCATCTGCCCATTCTACTGGGGGACATCTTCATATGATGAGGGTAGATACTCACATAACTTACCAAAGAGTTTGAGACCCCTCAGTTGCCCTTAACCTGGTTTAGCCTGTCTGTTTAAATGGTTTGCCTGAGTATGGCCACAGGACATGCTTTATCTTCTCTTTTTTGGAGCCCAAGGCAAGAGTTGGGTGAATCAGGGGGACATCAAAAGTGGAAAGCAGCCTTGAAAAGGGATCAGCAACCCTCGTGTTAGAGGTACAAGTCTTTGCTGAACACCCTTACACCCCCTAAGATGGAAAAGGAATTTTTAAAAGATGGATAGCCAGGAAAAAGGATCCTCTAAGAGGAGCGGGAAGGGAAATGAAGAATAGGGGGAATTATATCATATAAGATAATTTTCAAGAAAGACCAATAAAAATTGAGGGGGAAATAGTGGGATAGGGAATGGACAATGCTTAAACCTCATCCATATATAATTTGGTTAAAAGAACAAGAATATGCGTGCATACTCAATTGGTAATAGAAATCTATCTTGCCCAACAGGGGGAAAAAAAAGGAAAAAGGGAATAAGAAAAAAAAGAGGGTGATAAAAAGGGAAGCCAGATAAAAGAAGGCAGCAGTCAAAAGCAAAACAGACATTAGAAGAATGGGAGAGAGAGAGAGAGAGAGAGAGAGAGAGAGAGAGAGAGAGAGAGAGAGAGAGAGAGAGAGAGAAACAGAAAAGAATAGGATGTAAGAAACACACAGTTAGTAATTATAACTGTGAATGTGGGTGGGATGAACTTACCATAAAATGGAAATGGATAGCAGAATGGATTAGAAACCAGAATCCAACAATATGTTATTAACAAGAAAGACATTTGCAAAAGATAGACACACAGAGAGTTAAGCTAAGGGGCTGGAGAAGAATCTGTTATGCTTCAATAGGCTGAAGTTGAAAAAAAAGAGAAAAGAAAAAAAAGCAGGGGTAACAATCATGATCCCATTCAAAGCAAAAGCAAAATTAGACCTAATTAAAAAGGATAAGCTCAGCAAATATGCCTTGCTAAAAAAGAAACATAGAAAATAAAGTAATATCAAAACTAAACATACATGCACCAAATGTTATCTAATTATTTAAAGAAGAAGTTAAAGTAATTATAGGAGGAAACAGTAAAATGCTACTGGTGGGAGACCTCAACTTTCCTCTCTAAGAGCAAGATAAACCTAATCATAAAATAAATATAAAAGTCAAATAGATGAATAGAGTCTTAGAAAAGTTATATATGAAAGACCTCTGGAGAAAAATTAATGGGAATAGAAAGGAATGTACCTTTTTTTTCCTCAGCTATGCATGACACCTTCACAAAAACAGACCATGTATTAGGGCATAAAAACCTCATGACCAAATGTAGAAAAACAGAAATATTAAATGTACTTTTTATCAGATGATAATGAAATAAAAATTGCATTCAATGCAGGGATGTAGAAGCATAGATTAAAAATTAATTGGAAACTAAATAATATAATCCTAAAGAATGAGTCAAAGAACAGATCCTACAACCAATTACTTCATTAAATAAAATGACTACAATGAGACAACATTCTAAAGTTTGAAGGGTGCAGCCAAATCAGTACTTAGGGGAAAATGTATTTCTCTTAATATATACCTTAATAAAAGAGAGAAAGAGAAAGTCAATGAATTTGGCATTCAACTATAAAAAAAATAACTAGAAAAATGACAAATTGAAAATCTCTGATTAAACACAAAAATGGAAATCCTGAAAATCAAAGGAGAGATTAATAAAATTGAAACTAAGAAAACCATTATATTAATAAATGAAACTAAGAGCTGGTTTTATGGGGGGAAATGAACAGATACACCATTGGTAAATTTGATTAAAAAAAGAAGAAAACCAAATTACTAGTATCACAAAAGAAAAAACTGAATGCACAATTAATGAAGATGAAATTAAAGCAATTATTAAGAGTTATTTTGCCCAATACATACCAGTGAAACTGAAAATCTAAATAAAATGGATGGATATTTACAAAAGTATAAACTTTCCAAATTAGCAGAAGATGAAATAGAATACTTGCACAATCCTATCCTAGAAAAAGAAATTGAACAAGCCATTAGTGAGTTCCTTGAGAAAAAAATCCCAGAACAACATGGATTTACACATGAAATCTACCAAATATTTCAAGCACAATTAATCCCAATAATATAAAATGTTCAAAGCAATAAGTAAAGGAGTCCTACCAAATTCCTTACTAAAAACTAGTTGAACTAAAAAGAATTAGTCAAAATAATTAGCAACTTCAGCAAAGTTGCAGTATATAAAATAAACCCATAAATCATAATCATTTCTGTATATACTAACTAAACCCAGAAGCAAGAGGTAGAAAGAGAAAGTCCATTTAAAATAACTACAGACATTATAAAATATTTTGAAATATATTAGTCAAGACAAGACCAAAGATCATATGAACATATTTACAAAACATTTCTTCACAGAAATAAAGGTATATCTAAACAATTGATAATATATTAATTGATCATGTGTTGGCCACACCAATAGAATTAATATGACAATTCTACCTAGATTAATTCACTTATTCAGTATCATATCAATCCAACTATTCAAAGAATTATCTTATAGAACTAGATAAAATAATAGCACAATTCATCTGGAAGAATAAAAGGGCAAGAATATTAAGGTAATCAATAAAAAACAAAACCAAGGTTAAAGGAGGTGGCTCAGTAGTTCCAGATTACAAACTATAGTACAAAGTGGTAATCATCAAAAGAATCTGATATTGGCTAATAGAGTGGTGTGTCAGTGGAATACATTAGGTACACAATACACAGTAGTAAGTGACCATAGTAGTCTAGTATCTGATAAACCCAAAGATCCAAGCATTTTGGGTAAGAACTCACCATTTGATGAAAACTGCTGGGAAAACTGGAAAGTAGTTTGCCAGAAACTAAGCATAAACCAACATCTTGCACCCTGTACCAAGATAAGGTCAAAATGAATAACTGATTTAGACATAAAGTGTGATATCATAAGTAAATTAAGGGAGCATTTATGAATTTATGGAAAAGGGAAAAGTTTATTACCAAACAACAAATGGAAAGGGCTATGGCATGTAAAATGGATGATTTTGATTACATGAAATTAAAAAAAGGTTTTGCACAAGAAAAATTACTACAGCCAAAATTAGAAGGAAAACATGAAACTGAGGGGAGGGGGAATTACAGAATGTTTTTCTGATAAAGGCCTCATTTTTCAAAATATATAAGGAACTGAGACAAATTTATAAAAGTAAGAGCTAAGCTCCAGTTGATAAATTGTCAAATGATATGAACAGACTGTTGTGATGGATTCTGAATGCAGATCAAAGCATATTTTTTCACTTACTTTATTCTTTTTTGTATTTTTTTCCTTTTGATCTCTTTCTTCTTTAACAAATGTGACTACTATGAAAATATGTTTTACATGATAGCACATGTATACTCTATATCAAATTGCCTACCATTTCAAAAAGAGGGGAGGGGAAGGAGAAAGACAGAAAAATTTGAAACTCAAAATCTTGTAAAAATTAATGTTAAAAATTGTCTCTATGTGTAATTAGGGTTTATCAAATAATAGATTACTATAGTCATTGACTACTGTGTCTTGCATATTTAACCTATTCCACTGATCCACCTCCCTATTTCTTAGCCAGTACCAAGCAGTTTTGGTGATTGCTGCTTTATAATACAATTCAAGATCTGGAATTGCTAGGCCACCTTCCCCTGTATTTCTTTTCATAGTTCCTTTGATATTCTGGACCTTTTGTTTTTCCAAATGAATCTTGTTATTATTTTTTTCTAACTCTATAAAATAATTTTTGGTAGTTTGATTGGTATGGCACTGAATAAGTAAATTAGCTTAGGTAGGATTTTCATTTTTATTATATTATTATATTATATTCATTAATCTCCTCTTTTTCTATTTTATTGATGTAAACATTTAGACATATAAAGCTTCTCCTAAGAATTTGCTTTTGCTGCATCCCATAGGTTTTGGTATGTTGTCTCATTATTGTCATTCTCTTGAATGAAATTATTGATTGTTTCTATGATTAGTTGTTTGACCCAATCATTTTTTAGGATTAGATTATTTAGTTTCCAATTATTTTTTAGTCTATCTTTCCACGGCCCTTTATTACATATAATTTTTATTGTGTCATGATCTGAAAAGGATGCATTTAATATTTCTGCCTTTCTGCATTGGATTGTGAGATTTTTATGCCCTAGTACATGGTCAATTTTTGTGTATGTGCCATGTACTGCTGAGAAAAAAGTATATTCCTTTCTATCCCCATTCAGTTTTCTCCAGAGGTCTATCATACCTAACTTTTCTAATGTTCTATTCACCTCCTTAACTTCTTTCTTGTTTATTTTGTGGTTAGACTTATCTAGTGCAAGAGGGGAGGTTCAGGTCCCCCACTGGTATAGTTTTGCTGTCTATTTCTTCCTGTAACTCCCTGAACTTCTCCTGTAAGAATTTGGATGCCATTTGGTGCATATATGTTTGGTAATGATATTACTTCATTGTCTATGGTGCCTTTTAGCAGGATGTAGTTTCCTTCCTTATCTCTTTTGATTAGATCTATTTTTGCTTTTGCTTTGTCTGAGATCAGGATTGCTACCCCTGCTTTTTTTACTTCAGCTGATGTAATATATTCTGCTCCAGCCTTTTACCTTTACCCTGTATGTGTCACTCTTTTTCAAATGTGTTTCCTGTAAACAACATATTGTAGGATTATGGTTTTTAATCCATTCTTCAATCCATTTCAGTTTTATGGGAGAGTTCATCACATTCACATTCACAGTTGTGATTACTATCTGTGTCTTTTTCTCCATCCTTTCCCCCCGCTATTTATGCTTTTCTTTCTCCTTTTTCCTTTCCCCCCTTCACTAGTGTTTTGCTTTTGACCACCTCCTCCTTCAGTCCCTTTCCCCCCTTTTATTATCCCTTTCCCTTTTCTTCCCCTTTACTCTTACTGCTTTTCCCTCCCTTCTTTCCCTCCCTTTTCTCCCCCCTTTTCTTTCCCTTTTCCCTCCTACTGCCTATAGGGCAAGTTAGATTTCTATACCTAACTGATTATGTTATGCCCTTCTTGAGCCAAATCTGATGAGAGTAAGGTTCAAACAATGCTCCCCCTTTTTCCCTCTGCTGTAATAGGATTTTGTGTCTTTTCCTGTAATGTAATTTACCCTTGTCTGCCTCCTCCTTTCTCAGTACATTTTAAGATCAGATTGATCCACTTATTTGGATCCATTTAACCCACTTGATTAGATTTTTTTTATCATTACATCAAAGTCAACTAATATCCACCCTCTTTATGTATACTCCTTTAACAAGGTGTAATAACAATACAGTTCTCAAGGGTTGCAAGTGTCATATTCCCTTGTAGGGGTTTAAAGTCCCCCTTATTAACAACAGTATTTTCTTGTTTACCTTTTTAAGTCCTTCTTGAGTCCTGTACTTGAAGATCAAATTTTTTGTTGAGCTCTGGTCTTTTTATCAGGAAAGTTTGGAAGTCTCCTATTTCATTGAATATCCACCTCCTCCCTTGAAAAATGATGATTTTTGCTGGGTATTGATGGCATTCCAAGCTCCTTTGCCTTACGGAATATCATGTTCCATGCCCTGCGGTCTGTTAATGGAGAAGCTGCAAGGTCCTGTGTCATCCTGACTGTGGTTCTATGATATTTAAATTGTTTCTTTCTGGCTGCTTGCAGCACCTTCTCTTTCATCTGGTAATTTTGGAATTTTGCTATTATATTCCTTGGCATTGTCAATTTGGGATCTCTTTCAGGTGGTGATCGGTGGATTCTTTCTATGGTTATTTTCCCTTCTGGTTCTAGGACTTTTTTTATGATTTCCTGAAAGATACTGTCCAGGCTCTTTTTTTCATCATGATTTTCAGGTAGTCCAATAATTTTTAAATTGTCTCTCCTGAGTCATTTTCCAGGTCGTTGTTTTACTGATGAGGTATTTTATTTTTCATCTGTTTTTTCATTTTTTAAAAATTTCTGTTTGACTGATTCTTGCTCTCTCATGGAGACATTAGTTTCCATTTGTCCAATTCTAGTTTTTAACAGATTGTACTCTTCTGTTAGTTTTTGTACTTCCTTCTTCAATTGGCCAATTGTGTTTTTTAGGGACTTGTTTTCTTTAGTGTATTTTTTTTCCAATTGGCCAATTGTATTTTTGAAGTACTCTTCTACCTCTCTCATTTGACTATTAAAATACTTCTTGAGCTCTTTTAAGAAGGCTTTTTGGGCTTCAGACCAGTTTATATTCCCTTTTGTTGTTGCAGATGTGGGTTTGCTGACAATGTTGTCCTCTTCCGAATTTCTGTCTTGATCTTCACTCTTCTCATAATATGAATCTATGATACATTTCTTTTTACTCATGGTGTTTCTTTATTCCCTGGCCTTTAAAGAGATTGAGCTTTCCTGCTGGGGAACAGAGGGTACTGACCCAAGCTTCTTGTGTTGGGAGCCTAGGTCTTGGTCACTGGCTTTGTGTGCTGGGGCCTTTTATGCTGGCAATTGTAGGCTGTAGGTTTCTGGCAGCTTATCGTTGGGCTGGAATCAGCAAGGCTGGAACTTTCAGGTAATTCTAGGTTGCCTGCTTTTCCTTTCCTTCAGCTTTCTTCAGCTTCTTTTAGATAGGTGCTGCAGAGTGTTTATCTGCCCGGGGCCCCCTGCAGTGTTGTCTCCCTCGTTTCTGCTAATGCACTGGGAGATTCCTTTGCAGTAGAGTGCTGAAGCACCTGGAGGCTGCAGGGCTCCTACAGCTCACCTCGTATTGGGTTGGAACCAGCAAGGCCGGAGCTTTAGGATACCTCCTTTCAGGTGAATGCTGCAGGGTACTTATCAGCCTGGGGCCCCTTATAGTTCTGCCTCCCTTATTTTTGCTGAGGCACTGGGAGACCCATTTGCTGGGCTGCTGTACTGCTGCTTCCTGTCTTTCTTCTAGTTCAACTCTTCCAAGGTTTTTTTTTTCTGGGGTGATATTTTCTGGGTTTTCAGAGGTTGATAGGGGAGAGTGACAGTGACTAGCTTTTCACTCCACCATCTTGGCTCCCAGAAGCTCTACATGTAATTAGGATAAAATACTATTTTAAAAAGTAGAACGGCATCCTAAAAAATATATAAATGACTATTTTTGTTTCTTAGTAACACCTTAGAATTGATTCCTTCTTTTTCTTCTTTCTTGTGAGAAATTCCTCTCTCTCTCTCTCTCTCTCCTCTCTCTCTCTCTCTCTCTCACACACACACACACACACACACACCACACACACACACATACACAAATGCATACATTTCTTATAGGAAGAATATGTAATATTTTGATTCACATTTTAAAAAAAACTTTTAAAGGGTAGCATCAGTAAAAATTTGTCTTCTCTATTTACCCCACTCTCACAGCCCACCCAAAAGGAAACATATTTTTTAAAAAACTCATGATAGCCTTTCCAAGTTTGGGAAAACTTAATTCAACCATATCCCTAAAAAGACAAAGGAGAACTTGCCTTCTGTAGATTAGAGGTACAGGACTATCATAATCTTCTAGAACTGTGCTGTCCTTGGTCAAAAGTAGCTTCCCTGTAAGGAAATTGCCTTCTAACAATGTGTATTAGCAATTGCTGTTTCACTCACAGACAATTGCCTACATCACTGAGAATGAACTGCCTAAGATCATCAATCCAATGTATGTCAGAGGCAGGACTAGAATCCAGGTCTTTCTGCCTGAAGCCAGCTGAATATTCATTAGAGTATGATTCTTTTCAGTGACAATGATAGTGATGATGAACATTTGTACATCATTTTAAGGTATGTGATGTATTTTCATTATACCTACCCTTAGGCAGTTTTCTATCACAAGAATTATTATATCAATATAATAGATGAGAAAGTATATGAAGACCTAGAATGATTAAATGAAATGCCAAATACCAGATATAAAGAAAGATCTGGCATTTGATCCCAGGCCATCAGCCTTCAAAAAGCTATAGTTCTTCAGTAATGGCCTCATATAGGTCTGGAGACCTTAGTTAAAATAAGTGTGTTAAGCAAATGTGTGCTTTGTGGCATATTCAAGACTTTTTGTAATGAACATTCTTCATTGAATTTTAAATTAGCAATGTAATTGAAGTCTACCACTTTGTTCAGAGGGTCTTCATACTATATTCTAGTTTCATGTGGAAGAATGGAAATATATTCTCAGTTCAGGCTTCTATCCACAACATTGTACTCAAGGACCATGCAAATCACCAGAAATCAAATAATGAAGCATTTCATTAAGCAATAACAAAAAAAAAAAGAAAACTCATGCAATATAATTTAATCACTCTTAAATCAGTGGAAAGCAGTGTCTGCCTTGCTTCCCCAGGCTCCCACACCAGTGACAAAAAGGAAAGAACTTTCTAGATGGAAAGTTTATACTCTGAAGACACTTGAGAGAAGATTGCTTCATATTGTGGAATATGATCAAGTTCTAACTTTGCTTTGCTAAATTTAATCTCTCCTGCTATGGATCACAGCTAGCTCCACCTCTGCAGTTATCTCTCAATTCCAAAGCTTCCACAGTCTTTGCTGCCAACTGTATCAGTTTTGTTCTCTTTATTATTTCTGTTTTTCCTAGCCTATATAGGGGTGGGGTGAGGTGAGAGGCATCATTTACAGTTAATTGTCTGAGTCCTTAGGCTAAATGTAAGTACTATGACTCAAACCACCTCTCTTAGAATCAGTTAACTACCTGTACCTGAAACTTGCTCATCATATTCTTACTCCATCTTTTTCTACCTTTCTCACAGCTCTACCTGAGTAGGGGCTTAAAAAGGCCCTTCTTATAGTTGCTGAGACAGACATCTCTAACAATCTTCACAGAAGTTGTTCTAGCCCTGACTCTAATCTCAGTAAGGTTGAAACAGGAGAGGAAATTCTTATTTACTTACCACTTGGCCTGGAAGTCCCTTTCAACTCTGAAATTTTGAGGATTAAATGATTTTCTTTTGTCTTGTCCTTCTTTCATGGACAAACAGTCTATCATCCCACAATGTCCTTCACTCTATCATTTTCTAAACCCAAAGATATACACAATAATTTCTCTTCATTGGTCCTGTCATACAAATTAGCCTAAACTTTTTATAAGAATCAAAGATAGTTCAAAATGGTGATAAAGGAGGACATACATAATGAATAATCTGTTGTCACATCCACTTTACTGTGGTAGGTATGACACTAATGTTGCAGTTCCTTAATGTGATTGTTATATTGGGTTCTCTTCAATCTCCAGGCCAACAAGCTTTGTAGAGGCCACATGGCTGATACTTATATATATTCTTCTAAGGGATTCATTCTTCTTTTTCAGGGCTATTCAAGCATTGGTTCTTGATGCCTTCTTTTCATTTTTTTTTTAGTAACTGGTATATATTTTTTCCCAATTTCATTGTAAAGATAGTTTTCAACATTCATTTTTTATAAGATTTTGAGTTCCAAAATTTTTTCCTTGCCTCTTTCCCTTCCTCCCTCCACAAAATGGCAAGCAATCTGATATAGGTTATAGAGGTTCTTGCTATCTTCTTTAGGTGAAATATGCACATTTCTGAAACTTATTCATTTATATTTGCTAATGACCTGACCTATGAGCTCAGTTCCTCCCTTTCCTTTAGCCTTGGCTTTTGTAATTTTGGGCAAATTAATCTATCTTCTGCAAAATGAAATGAGCAAGATCAGGGGAACAATTTATGCAATAACAGCATCTCATAAAGATAAACAATGTGGAAAGACTTAAAAATTCTTATCAGTAAAAGGATTAACCATGATTACAGAGGACAAATGAAAAATGAAAATGAAAATCTATGCTACCCACCACTGACACAAAGTTGATGGATGAATTGATGCTGTGTAATGAGACACACATTTTTGGATTTGCCAATGAGTAAGTTTTACTTTATTATGCACATTTGTTACTGATGTTTCATTTTTCTTTTCCCCAGTTAAGGTTTTCAGGACACACACACACATGCACACACACAGAATGAAAGAGAGAGAGAGAGAGAGAGAGAGAGAGAGAGAGAGAGAGAGAGAGAGAGAAGGAGATAAGAGAAGAGGAGAAGAGAAAGAAAATAAATGTACGGTAATTTTTTTGAAAAATAAAATTTTAAAGTCAATCTGTCCCATAAGCTTCAGTTCCCTTACTTGTAAAAAAATGGGATTAGACAATGATAGATGCTTTCCATCTCTACTATTCTATGGCTCTATGGTACTCTTATTAAATGTTTTCATCTGTTGGGTAGTGAGGTAGGAGACAGAAATCATTTTTCCTTCCCACCCTGACAACAAAGAAGGCAACACTGTACAGTGCAATGAGTACAAGATTTGGAACCAAATGAACATTCAGGCTTGAATTCTTCCTTTGCAATTCACTACCCAGGTGATTTGGTTTCCTCATCCATAAAATGAGAGTTGGGCTACATGGCCTCCTAGGACCTTTCCAGATCTAAATATTATAAACTTGTAAGCTTATGGTTCTACCTATTGACTTCTTTAAAAGGAGATGACTAAATAAATAGCAGAATGGCAAGAGGAGAAGGGGAAAAGATGAGACAAGTGTTGAAAAGGGGCTGTCTGAAGTGGTTTGTATTCACTCTACAAAAAGGGATGGAAGAATCAAAGTCACTTACCTTTCCTCACACTCGTTAGAAAGCTGATTAAATGATATGATTCTCTTTAGTAATTATATTTAGGCTCATCAAGGAACATTCAACTTTCTGAACATGAGAATGAATGTCCACTCAGCCATTCAAGGACATGGATTTTTTTTAATTGGCCATTAAGTGAAGGCCTGGGGTTTGAAGACTTCCTTGCTTTGTTTTATACCTAAAACCAATGAGATCTGGTCAATTGTTACTGCTATGGTTGCTATTTACTACAGTAACAATCAAATAAAACAGATTAGTGGAGCTTTTAAAGTGTTTTTCAGTCTTTAAGACCTCATTCTATAATTATGCACTAAATCAGTTCCAGTTGAATACTCTCTCACAAGAAGTTGTTTAGAGTTAGCATAAAAAGGTATAAATTATTGGCTAATTTACTGAAAAGAAACTAATAAAACTGTCTTTTTAATTAACTTGAAAAATACTGGCAAGCAACGTGTAGAGCATATACTAATAAGGGTTTGGATAGTGAGCAATTAGCTTTTGATTGTGTGAAGGTTTTTTTTAATTTTTTTGCTATTTGATGCTAACATCTTTTTTTCCTTTACTCTCTAAATTTTGTGCCATAATTTCTATGCTGGCATGTATAATGTCCAAGATAGGCATTTTAATGCATATTTTTAAAAGATATTGGCCTTATTTTTAGATGTCTTTCTCAACATTCCTATGTGAGAGAGTATCTGACTTAAACTTGAATTGATACCCAAAGTGAAGTAGAAAATTCAGATTGATCATTAGAATCATTCTTATGTCTCACTTATGGAAATATTTCACTTAGTGATATATTTGCTGTGAATTAGTCAATTAGATCAATTCATTGCTTCATTTTGTATTTACAGCATGCTGGTTTTTGTATGTATATGTGTATGTTCTAGAAATCCTTTTCTGGTTTGCAGCCTTTTCAATGCTGAATAACTTTAGAGTGTTCATGAAGAATGCATTAACAGAGCAGTGGAAAGGAAATTCAATGTCAAAGCAAGAGATGTGGATTCAAATCCTGAGTGGGTTGCTTACTAGCTCTTTCTACCTATGTGAACATTCACCAGCCATTTAACTACTATGGGTCTTAATTTCTATAGGTCAAGGATAATATTTGCTTGGCTTAGTAACAATAGCTCATATTTATAGAAGGCTTTATGGTTCTCAAAGTATGTTAGATGCATTATCTCATTTGACCCTGGTTGACAGAGTACTCTAGAAATATGATTTGTTATTAGCAGCAAAAAAAAAAAATTACTGAAAGAAAGTTACTTTTGCAAGAAAATATTTTTGATTGCTGAAATCACATTGCCTTTGACTTATTTAGGGGTAGACACCTTGCCCATGGTTGTCACTCAGGATTTCTGGAATGGTTGAGAATCAAGCCTAATCCATGCATAAAAAAAAGATAAATCCTCTGAAATCTATATACCTAGTCTTAAGATGTTACTTTATCTCTGGGTGCTTTGCTAACAAAAAGAAATAGAGGAATACCAAGGGGATGATGAAGATAACTCTATCTATGGTTTTAATGTGAGCTTTTTTTTTCATTTGAACACTCTTGCTATTAGGGCTATTCACCTATCCACTCTACCAAGAGGCATTCTCTATCTCCAGATTCTTGAATTAAGGCAATAAGTGTTGGTGCATTTGTTCTTACATTCATTCCATCTCTGCACCCTTATTCCTGAGATCCTTGGATCATGTTACTCCAAAGATCTTAAAACATGGTGCTGACAGATGAGGGAATAAACTTTTTGCAATCAAATTATACACTGTATGTTTTCAAGTTTTAGTCTCAATGTGTTCTAAGGAATCTTCAGCTATCAAGAAAGATGCAATATTGTAATATCTAAATGTGAAAATTATTCAGTCCTTTGGGAGATTCATCATCTCACTGGTGTGGATGGTGTCTTTCAACCTAAGTAGATTGCACCCTGTATCCCATGCTTTCTTAAAAAAAAATTCATATCCATGTTGGATAGAAATATTGCAATTTATTTGCGAAATGAAGAGAAATGTTAAATGCAAAATGAGATTCAGATATGTTGGGGAAATTATTTTCTTCCTAACTTGAATTCCTTTGAATTTAGTGTAACAGGTAGTCTGCAGTCAGTAAAAACAGGAAAATACAAAGAAAGGCCAGTGTGTTCACATTCACTAATCTATAGAACATCAAAATATATAAATTAAATGTGGAAAATTCAGTTACTTATATTGCTATTCAGTTCTGTGCTAATGAATTTCTGGCTAAATATAATAGCATAGAAGTGAATGGAAAATTAAAACATTCTCCATTAGTACATGGCTATTTCTAAACCTCAGGGTAAAGAGAATCAAGCAAAACTTGATCTGGAGGATTACTTGACTGTTTTTATTATATGTTTTATCATAATATGATATATGAATTGGTATTAAAATTTAGACTCAAGTTCAGACATTCTAGTTACTTATAGAGAAGACTCTATGTATTAGACATGAAAGACTAATTTATGAAGACTAAAAGTATTGCTATCATTATGTACAACTAAATTGGTTGGAAGCAGGGACAATACTGTAATTCACCATAAAAGCATTTTCATTTTACATTTTTTCAGGATATAGTCTAAGGTTGGTTACAGAATTGGGAAGGAAATTTGATAAGCCCTCCCTCAATATTTTTGACTGGTGGTCATCCAACTTCTGGGTTTTTATTTTTATTTTTAATTTATGGAATAAAACAAACATTTCCATAAAAGTACAATAGAAATGATTTGTACATGAAACTTCAAATCTACTATGCACAGCTTGCTATTCCTTTCAAATATGGAACAAAATCATTTAAATTTCTTTTTTTTTCTTTTACTTCTTCCCTTCCCCCCTCAGAGATGGCTACCATGAGACATAAGTAGGTTTATATATATAAAATTATTCTATACATGCTTTTATTTATCAGTTCTTTTTCTGGATGCAAATAACATTTTTCTTCATATGTAGAAATGTTTTTAAAAATTCTTAGTGATGAGGAGTAGAATTGGGATTTCATTGATATAGGGAGCTCCCAGTCAAGGAAATGTTTTCTGCCAATGAATGTTGTCAGCCTCTAGTCTTAGACACGCACTAGAGCAACTGGAAAAAAGTGACTTGGCCAAGGTAACACAGCATATATCAGAGATAATACTTGAACCCAGATCTCAATAGCTTCTCTATCCTGTACCTCATGTTTCTTCTCAGTGACTGGGAGTTATTATGTAATATTAAATAAAGCTTCTTCATAGACCCATGAATTTAGAATTGTAAGGGAACTTAGACATTTTCTAAGCTAAAACCTTCATTTTACAGATGAGAAAATTAAGGCCATGAAAAGTGAAACCCCAGAGGCATTTATTCAATGTCTCATGGATAGTAAGTTGTAGAGTTCATATTCAAACTCAGGCCCTCAAAACACAAACTGAGTATTCTATTACTTTGACCCATGAGGCAACACTTTATTGATGATTAATTCTAATTACTCAAAGTTTTGTCTCCTTTTAACTTCTTCCCAATGTAAAATTCATTATTTATCCCTTCTGGTGCTAAGAAAAGCAGGTTTACTCCCTCTTCCACAGGAAAGTCCTTCAAATATTTAAAGATGTCTATGCTGTCTCATGTCTCCATAAACCATCTTTTTTTCAGAAAAAAATTCAACTTTTAATGTTTGTGTAAAATGTTTTCTAGACCTCTCACCATACTTTTTGCACTTCTCTTGGTTGAGCTAAAGTGTTAATCTAATTGGAGTTCATTCAATTTGGCTCAGATTTCGAACATTAAGCAGTCCCTTATGGTCCCTTCTCCCTTGTAGCTCTTGTCTTCAGATCTCTCTTCTGGTGCTGAGCTTGTTAGACTACTGGTTTAATATGAGGTCTGAATTTTAGCCTGCTGGTTGTAAATAGGTATTTTATTTTGTTTATTTACATAGTTGATTCATTAGGGGGTTTTTTTGGTTGTTTTTCTTTTTTTTTTTTGATCTGGGCCTTAGGTCAATCCCATTGTAGTTTGTGCTAATCCCTTTTTGCTTCAGGTAAAAACTTTGTTCTTGATTCGACTTGTGGTGTTCACCTCAGAATACCTATTTTTTTATACAGCAGTTTTAGTTGAATCTATGAGAAATTAATATTTCTCTCTTATATTTAACACTAATTATTGTATTAGGATCAAAGTTTTTCCCCTTTTCTACTTCCTCATCTAGAAACTAACCAGTACGGGAAATCTGTCTTAAAGATCTACCCAGAACAAGATCTAATCAGACAATAAAAAAAATTCTAAGTTTAGGCTAATGGGTACATCCTTGCTCATTGTGTTTGCTCAGACTGAGGAAATGTTGATTCTTCCTATTGTCAAAAGAAGTGATACAGAAATTGATATCTTTTTGACAGAGATTTCAGTGACCTAAGTCATGTGCCCCAAGATAGCCCACCTCCCATTTTGTTAACCAATCAGAGTTGAGTAGGAACCCCTCAGAAACACTTCCTCTTCAAAGGGTACATAAACTGTGACCCCACCATCACTAGGGATCTATGGTGTAACAAATGACCATTTTTTCCTTAATAACCAGCTGATCTTATTAATAAAATGTTGAAATTACCCAGAAACTATGCTTGAACCTTTTTAATTGTCACACATCTCTATTTCAGTTTGTCAGGCATATATTCTTATCTATTTTTTTCCAATCTTCTTCCTTGCCCTTGTTCGTAAGGGTTTTTAGTCAGGTTGTTCAGTCTCTCCATCCTAAATCAGCCCATCCTAAAAACCAGTGTGTGTGTGTATGTGTGTGTGTGTGTGTGTGTGTGTGTGTGTGTGTGTGTGTGCAGAGTCTATAAAGTTATCTTTCTGGAAATGATCACAAAAGTAACTTCAACTAATTAAGAAAAGCAACAAGGAAAATTGGAAAAGTCCAGCAAAGGGGAAATAATGAATGAATTTTTCTACATCAAGGTCAGAGGGGAGACTGACTAATGATTCTCATATACTTTGTACAGTCCAAGAAGAGAGTTTTTCACAAAGAAATAAATGGTTCCTGTATATTTGAAACGAATAAAATAACTGGCATACAGCATGAGACTCATGCTTGGAACCTGCAACAACTGGTCATCATTAAGACAAGAGACTATAGTTAGAGATTCTAAAGTGAGTTGAATAAATTAGGATCAATACAAACCTTTTGCAGTTATTTACTGTTTTTTCCTTAGAGCTCACAGTAACTATGATGCTAGGTCATGGGAGAAATTGTGCTGAACAAATGAAGCTCATGCCCAGAGAGCTTGAAGTCTAGTTTTATGCATATTAAGAGAAGTGTAATCAAATTTCATGGTTCATTCTATAAGCTCATCTCCACATGGTCCATGAGAAACTGTTACCCTAAGGACAACATTGCCTATTTAACCCAGTAGTGGGAAGTAAGTATCTGCTGGACACTAGATATTAGAGACCAAAGTGAATCTCTTGATTCACTATTGTAATAAGTAAGGGGAAGCTATTTTTCTCTAAAGCTTAGCTTTTTATTAACTTGGAGTTTTGGCCCCAAATTCCACATAACATTTGTGATTGGCCTTAGCTGTTATCCTGCAAAATAGAAAATTTTAAGCTAAAATTACATGCTAAGTATAAAAATGAATGGATTCTCCCCATAATACAAGTCAGATTGTACTAAATGCATTTTAAATATCAAAAGGGAGATTTGGAGGAGATTTGGGGGAGAGAGGATGGTAAGGGATCAACTCAGGCTTCAGGGATAAAGTATTACTTGAGCTTACAGGAAGAAGTGCTTTCCAACAAGGAAAGAGTGAATTCTCTGAATGGAAGGGAGAATATGTAAATAAATACATGTCTGTGCAGGCAGAATAAGATCAGGGCACACAGCGAGTAGCCTAACTTTGTGGAATGCAGTGCGTGAAAGTATGAAATAAGGCCAGAAAGAAAATGATAGCCAAATACACTGAAGTGTTCATATTAGGTTAAGACCTTGGGGATATTGTAATGTTTGTTGCAATAATCTACAAAAGTCCAGGGGGTATGTCTTTGGAAATATTCAGTATAAACAGCAGAAATATGTATCTAATTTAGCTAATAACTATAACAAGTTAGTTGAATGTAGCAGTTGTTTGTTTGGCTCCTTGCAAGTGAGTGGGGCTATGCTGAGAATCTGGTCAGAGGAAGTTATTTAGACCTTTACAAGTATTCTGAAGCTTCTAGTTTTGATTGATTTCATTAGTCAAGAAATTCAGAATGATGGAAAAGAAGTAAGATGATGATATGGGTGATAAACTACTAGAAACTGAAATGATCAGTTTGGAATAGAGATGGGAGCTCATGTAGCTGCTTGGATAACTGGCTAGTCTGAGATGTGGCTTCTCATCTCAGGTCATAGGAAAAGGAAAGGTAAGATGAGGGGGTTGGTCAGACAGGTATAGGTTTATGTGATTGATGAGGCTGATTGCAACTGAACTATTTACAAATATTCCCTCCTTCAACTGGGTGTGACCGGAACACATTTCTAAATGGATTCTTTTATTCTGCTATAAGTTGTAATTTACTGAACTAATTTTACTTACAGCTTCTGTGGTTGACCCAGATGTGTATTATGATGTGTTCATTATTTCTCTGCATGAATGTATAGTGGATAGCTCGGGCAGCAATCCAAGAATAGTGATTCTTTCTAGTAGAGGACTGGAATCAAAACTTCTAATCCATTATTAGAGAATCATAACCATAAGCCAGTCTTTGTTTCATAACTAAGCACCAAAGAGTAGAATTAAAGCAAACCTGAGGTTATCTTTCTATCTATCCCTCAGACCATGGAACTAACAATTTGTTTTGTCATTGCAATTGGGGAACTTGGCTAACTAAGAACAAAGAAGGTGCTAGAATGAAATATTTTCCTTTTTCCTGGAGAAGACTTTTCTTGGAGGTGGAATGAGAGGAAAAAAGTTCTATTTCTAAACTGGCCCGAGCATGTCTTCTCAATGAAAATTTCAGCCCACCTCCCTTTCAGGTTGGGAATTGAATAAACAAGTACATTATGTAATAGAATTAAGGACGTTATGTAAGAGTGACTTTTAAAAAATTGCTAAGATGCAAGTCTTGTTTTTACAAGGTTTAGGATGGAAATTGCATTTCATAGAATCACAAAATCTAAGAGGTAGAAGTGACTTCAGATGCTAGTAAGCCCAACTGTTTACTTAACCAAAATTTCTTTCTAAAGGAGCTCTGATTATCCATCTTTTGTTTAGAAGCATCTAGTAGGGGGAAACTACTATCTCTAGAAGCAGCCCATTACACTTCTGAATAGCTCTATTTGTTAGAAGCCTTATTCTCAAATGAAGACTCAATCTGACTTTTTTGAACTTTCACCCAGGAACTTCCTTCCTTCTATCCTTTGGGGACAAGAAGAAGTAAAATCCCTCTCAGAATAAAAAATAAGATGTTAGAATGGATCTCAGCAAGCATCTGACTATCATAGTACAAATGAGGAAACTGATACCCAGGTAAATGACTTATTCAGTGTCACACAGATAGTAAGTGGAAGTCATAACTCAGATCCTCTGTCTCCAAATCTTGGGTTTTTCAATAGCCTTTCCAATAAATTCTTGATGATAACTATCACAGGTAGCTAGGTGGTGCAGTGGATAGAGCTCTGGCCTTAGAGTCAGGAGAACCTGAGTTCAAATCCAGCCTCAGGCACATAACACTTACTTAGCTGTGTGACCTTGGGCAAGTCACTTAACCCCATTGCCTAGCCAAAAAAAAGAAAAAAAGAGAAGAGATGATAACTATCACATCCCACATCTGCCTCTTTTAAAATCAAACATATTCTGTTCCTTTGAAAGATTTTCTGGAACTTTACCATTGTGAATATCCTCATTTCAATTGCCATAACATTGATCCTGCTTATTCTGATTTTAAGTGTTTAGATTTGAAGGAAGTAGCCTGAAATTAGAGCTAGAAATATAGTTTGGTCCAAATCTAGTTGCAGTATACGGAATGAAGGATTATTGGGACTTCAATAAATGATGCTAAAAGTTTTGCCAGTATATTATTTTAACCTTTAAAAATGAGACTATAGAATCAAGGATCATAGTGTTGGGGAGAACTTTAATGATGATCTATAAGTTTTCTTCATTTTACAGATGGAAAAACTGAGGACAGAGCAGCCATAATGGAGATGGGAAAACAGTTTGTAACAACATGGAAAAAGTGTCCACAACTGGTTAGTGGACAATGTTTCCAAATTGTCTCTTGATGAATATAGGAATCAAGTGGACCTTAGGGACAATTATATCATCTCTTAATTTGAAAATGAACTAATTATCACAACATGGTGTTACATAGCTTTTAAAGGTTCAATTAACCAACATTAGTCTACATTGTCCCACACAATATCCCTCTCCAACATCACACATAGATGCTAGTTTGGAAGGTTTTGGAGGAGCTTTATATCAAGAAGGGGCAGATAGGTGATACAGTAGATCTACTGTCAATCTTGAAGTCAGGAAGACTATTCTTCATGAATTCAAATCCAGCCTCAGACTCTTACTACTTGTGTGACCCTGGCCAAGTCACTTAACCCTATTTGCATTAGTTTCTTCATCTGTCAAATGAACTGGTCTTTGTTGTTCATGGGGTGTTGGAGAAATTTAGGAATCATTTAGAAATTTTCAATTATGACCTATGTGAACTGCAGAAAATAATCAGGAAATTGAGGACAAAACCTTGAATGTACTGAATCCTAGTGGCAGATCAAAGAAGCTGCTCTGTTAAAGCAGCAACCAATAACTATCAAAAATTATGACACTCTAGAATTATTAAAAATAATTAATAAGAAAGGTATTGCTATGGTGGGAGGGAGAGATGGTTTTAAAATTGTGGGAGATTCCAGTTCAAATGATGATGATTTTATTGCATGCTGATACCCACCAGAAGTTCAAGTAATTCCATCTTATTTATACCTTTTAAAAGTAAAGTCAGATTGGAATAAAAATGAAATGGATAAAGGAGCGTTGAATTGTAGAGAAACCCTAATACATAAGTTGTAGAGAAAGAACAGGATATACCAGTATTGTATTCTAAGATGCAATCAAAGTTACTTAGAAGAATAAGTATTATATGAAAACAATGCAAGTGACTTAGAAGCTAATTGTTATTGTTATTGCTGATTTTTTAAATATAATTATGCATGTGAATAATGGTTGCTAAGAATGAAAGTGATTATATTCCTTATATGCTGATCATCTAGATTGACAAAAATTATGTTGTATTGTTCAGATGGAAATGTAGTAATTTTGTAAACTAGTTTACATTTATTAGTTACATAATATTTATACAGTCTTGATTTTGAAATTTTCATTTTTAGTGAACTCCAAATGCTCACTAGGGAGAGGTTGTAATATTCTATCCCTTTAAATTCCTCTTCATATGCAATAGGTTAGCTTTGTTACTTCTGAAAATAGTAGAAAATAACTTTTTATAAAGGAAAATATTTAGCTAACCTGACAAAATATCTAAGATATTGGCACACATTAATATTTTGATGACTGAAAAAATTAGTGAAATTTTTGGTTAAATAAAAACTAGGCAAATTGGTACATGAAAACTTAAAACTTTCAGATAACATTTGAGCATTTTCAGACATGTAATGAACTGTGACATAATATAAAGATTCAAATCACCTTGTAAAAACTTTAAGTGATATCTTATTTAGATATGAACACTGTTGAGCTATAGGGCCTTGTGATCCCTCAGCAAATTACTATATAATTTTTATGAATTATGCTGGCAAAATTAACAACATAAGAAATAATGTGACTATTTGGAGCTAGAGGCAAGTTATTTTTTTTTAAGATTCAATTTCATAGTGAAATTTGGTAATCTTCCTGAGTTCAAATCTAGCTTCAGACACTTACTAGCTGCGTGACACTGGAAAAGTCTCTTAATCCTGTTTGCCTCAGTTTTTTATCTGTAAAATGAGTTGGAGAAGGAAATTGCAAACCACTCTAGTACTTTTGCAAAGAAAACCCCAAATGGGGTCATGAGACTTGCTGAAATGACCAAATAACAATAACAAAAGAGAAATGTCCAATCAGAAAAATTAAAAAAAAAAAAGATCTCCATAGAAAATAGTTCAGGTTGATACTTCAGGCAATGTGAAACCAGCCTACTAACTCTTCTTATACAGCAAAGCAGCAAACAGTATTTATCTTTCCCCTTTCTATTTTTCTTTCTCAAATAAGAAATGTCAGTAAATGTCACCATACACTTCTGATAAACTTCACCACTGTTATAACCAGTACCAGGTAATTTGTATAACTGGTTTCTAGTATATTTTGAGATCTGAGAGTGCTATGTCCCCTTCTCTCCTACTTTTTAAATTTCCCTAAGATCCTTGGCTGGCCTTTTATTAAGCTTTGAGCAGTCTATTATGTTACCAGAAAATAAATTAGATAACATTGTAGTTTTATTATATTGACATTACCTACCTATAAGGGATTAATATTTTTTTCAATTATTTAGGCCTGTCTTTTTTTTATAAAGAGTGTTTTGTAGGTATGTTCAAGTAATTACTGTGTCTTAACAGATAGATACTCAAATATCTTATGCCCTCTACAATCATTTTTAATGAAATATCTCTATCTCACTTTTCTTGGTTTTATTGGCAATATACAGAAATACTGATCACTTAATGTGGATTTATTTTATATCCCTAAAACTTTGTTGGAGTCGTTCATATTTTTTAAAAAAACTTTTGATTTAATTCTGTTGGGTTGTCTAAATAGACTATCACATTACTTACAAAAATCAATAATTTTATTTTTTTTTTGCCTAAGATAATCACCTTGTTTTCTTTCTTCTTAACATTGTTTTAGATAGCATTACTAATCCTATGTTAAATACTAATAGTGATGGTAATAAAAATCTTTGCTTTTATCATGGTCTTGTTGATAAGGCTTCTACTTTAACCTCATTACATGTAACATTGGTTCTTGTTTTTTGATAGCTACCACATGTCATTTTAAGGAAAGGTCTTCAATTTCATAATTTTTAATGGTTTTTTTTAATATAAATGTGTGTTGAATTTTCTCAAAAGACTTTTCAGCATATACTGATATAAGTACATTTTTTATATTTTTCCAATTTATACAACCAACTATATTTATAGACACTATTGAGCCAAACTTCTCATAGTATAAATCTAACCTCCTAGGTAATTTGTTCTAAATTGTTGTAGCCTATATATATATATATATATACATATATTTAAATGCATTCATGTTTGTTAGGGTTATTGGTCTATAGCTTTTTTCTCTTTTTTCTCATTGTGATTTAGATATTATAACTACATCATTTTATCATAGAAAGAATTTGGAGGGATCTTTTCTTTTTCTATCTTTGTAGACATTTCATGTAATATTGGAATTATTCTTTGAAAGTTGATAGAATTTATTTATAAATCCATCTGGTCATGTGGTTTGCTACATTCCAATATAGGAGAAGAGGATTCACCTGTTTGGAGAGGAGTAAAGCCTAACTGACAAGAAGCTAGCAAATAAATCTTTTCATGTGGTACAGACTTCTTGAATGGAACAAAGACATCAAAGATTACAGTACTGAGTTATGATTGATTCTGATTACGTACATTTTCTTTCCTCTTATTCTTCTTATGAGCAGTCATAAATATGTACCCACTTTCCTCATAGATACTAAGTTCAACAATGAGTGATGATAACAGGTGTATGTGGATTGTGATGTGTTTTATTATTTCTACATTTGCCTTAATATATGAGAACCTACAATATTATTTATTTTGCTTTATTGCTAAGTAAATGATTAACATTTAATTTCTAAAAGTGTCATTAATATCTGGTTTACATATATAGAAATGCATTTGTTGGAGCTTAAGTACTAAAGTTGTGAGCAGAGAAAGTGAGTGTCTTTCTCCTCAAAAGGTTATTCTGAGAGAATTTGAGTGTGACCATGTGGTGGCAATTTTCTGGAAATATAGACCTGCCAGTATGAATGTGTTGCAGTGAATTTTTCAGCCCAAAATGTGAGTAGTTGTCAATTGGCACCAAATAAGTAGTGGTATTTTGTTACATTTGAGAGGTGACATAAAAGGACAATGCAGGCACCCTACACTTTTGTTACATTGTATGGTTGTCAACACTCCTACTATTGCAGGCATAAAAATTTGACAAATGTACTTTTTCACCGGAGTAGAAAAAAGTGAAGGGAAGGAATGTTCAGATGACAACTGAGAAGTAGAGAGGTTAAAGTTTGGATAGTGATAATAGTGATACAGCCCTCGGAATAATTGTGTCCTAAACCTATTTGCTCCCCAGGCATGATTTTTGATTGAGGGACCCATTGCTGTAATTTGTGGAAAAGAAAGCTGGAGCAGGGATTTGAAGGCCCGAAGTCTAGAGAACCTACATTTCCTTGTGTCAATATGAAGGCAATCTGTGCTTTGAATTGATCCTGTGAACTTTTAACCTTTATTTAGATTCGTGAGTTTTTCCTAACTACAAGCCAATTAGTCCATACACTCCAAACATCTAATCAATTAACCAAAGCTTGAATATAAAATATTTCATCCAATGATATACAGACTGGACTTGTGATTTTATTTCTATAGGGAACTCTATCAGTGAAAAAAAATTCCTCTACTATTGGCAAGCTGAAATCTTCTCTGCAAATTTAAGGCTTCAGAGAGATGTCCAAAGCACTGAGAGGTTGTGACTTGTACATTGTCACATCACAAGTATGTGTCATAGGATCATAGGACAATAAGTTGATAGCTAGAATGGATCTTATAGGACAAGTCTCCCATTTTATAGATGATGAAACAAAGGTTCAATGTGGTTAAGAAGGTTTCCCACTAAGCCAGGAAAAGGTCTGAATCTGATTCAAATGTCCAGTAGTTTATTTATTATGCCACCAAGCTGACTCATTGATCAGGACATGATCTAAATAAGTCTGTAGCCAAACTATCTTCTTCTAGTGGTCTTTTCAAGCTTTTAATGGGTGATTAGCTATTTGGATTAAATGGAATCACTTCTTCCCAATTAGGAAGATCTCTGGGATCTAAGGACAGTGTCACTAAGTAAAATAATTCACCAATCTATGTAATTTTGTTTTTCTACCACAAGTCCCGTTAATGTCATGCTGTAACCAACATGTCTTAAAATCTTTATTAATTACTGCTCTTTATGAGGTTAGCTCAAATTTTCTGATTAGGCTGTTTTTAAAAAATTCTATTTAATAAGACTTTAGGTAGAATTACTTGAGTTTTGTTTGAGGCATTCTTTTTGGCTTTGCCAGGGTTACGTTTTGTCTTCTCAGCAAACTTCATTGAATCAAGAGATGGCCTGGTCAGTCTTATAATTGCAGGCAATCAAGTACAATTTCAACTTGCCTGCAATCAGTTGATATTTAGTTAGGAGTGAAACCATATCCAAAAAGTAGTGGGAACAATGAGGCATTAAGTCCTTTTGTTTCACAGGATTAATAATGGAATCATAAAAGACATGCATTTTGTTTATTTCATCTTTATGGTCTCATTGTTCCACTTTATATATTCATATATATATACATATATATGTATATATATGTATATTATATACTTTCAAAGATACTTTTATAACTCAAATTTCAGGAATTTGAAAAAATATCTGACATCTCGATACTATCATGCACATATCAGGAAAAACTATACAAGGCATTTTGGGTTTGTCTTGTTCTGCTCTATGTTAACACACTTTTCCCTTATAATATGTAGCCAAAGCAATTTAGTAGACAGATTTCTGGACTGGGTGACAGATATCTGCATTTCTGATTCTGGCTCTGCTGCATTGGCTGTGTGATTGAGAAAGTACAGAATTTATAGAAGTGTCCATTACTTTGTCTTCTAAAATGAGAATTGTAATATTAATTTTATCAGCCAGCCAGGTTTGGTGTGAGGACAGAATGCCATAATGCATGTGAAAGTACCATGTAAATGTAGGTCTTATTATTAATTATTAGGCACTCAAAAATTCTGAAGAATTATTAAAGTGAATTGAAATGTATAGTTATTTGATAAATTTCTTCAGAATAACTTTTTTGGTGTATTATTTTGTGGTAAATCATAGGATTGCATATTTAAAGCTCAGAGTATATTAAAGGTATCTCATCCAATCTCCTCACTTTACAAGTAAGGAAATTGTAATCCAGAGTGGTTGAGGTGTTCAAAGTCATATGGGGAGTATGTGTGAGAACTAGAATTTTCTGCTTCAAAACCCATCATTCCATCAACTGTCCCAAGCCGCCACCACTATATGAGTTTATTCATATACCATTACACAATAAGTTTGATTTTCAGTGATTATTAGGCATAGTCTGCCCTGTCAAAAAAAGGCTTGACAATTAGCTGTAGCTTAGCTTTGTTGCAGTCAACAGGTGAAAGGACCTATGGATAATAATAGCAATAGTTATTCACTGATATAAGACCTAGTACCCAATATGTATTGAAAAACTTTATAATAAGAGATGAAGCTGGAGCTAAATGGGAAAGAAACTGAAGGATTATTGAGAGAGCATTTGTTCACTAGACATAAGTCTCAGTACTAGTAAGGTGAGTTGATAAAGTAAGAAGCTAACTACACAGAGAAAATGAACAAGTGATTTTAAAAAAAATATTCTAACAGTATTCTATTTTCAAGTGTGACTCTTCAAAGGTCTGCATTGATTTGTCCTATAACAGAAGTATCTAAATGATACGAGAGGACAATTTTTTAGACTCAGTTAGCAGAAAACTATCATTTTCTTGTATAAATGAAAATCAAATCCTGTGGGTCTGGTTCCTTCCCTTTTATTGATCAGATTATCATTTTGGGTCCAATAAAAAAAGCTCTTAAAGAATAGATTAGGGTTAGGATGTCCCCTAAACTGTAAATTTATGGTAGGCATCCATACATTAAGTTTTGCTTTTGAGAAAAAAGTTTCAAAAGCCAAATATTGTTTTGCCTTTAATTCTAAAGTTGCCTAAGTCTTATGAACATAATGAATTTGAGACCAGGCATATCTTTTAGAAATAACTTGTTATTTTTTAATTACAAAATATACTCTATTGTTTTATTAATATCCTCTTCTGGTATCCCATCATGGCATAGAATCAACCTTTACTCCTCAAAGGCTCTGCTAATGAAATATGAACTACTGTGGCAAGCCCTCTCCAGTTGGAAAGGCTAAGTACATTTCCAGAAGTGTCTGTCTTTTGAGGACTTGCCTAAGTAAGAAAACAAATTCATGAATTTAAAGGATGGGAATGGATGATTTTTTTCTTTTTGTCATAACAGTTCAGAAACAACAACATAACTAGTAAGATAGTTGATTTGAACTTGTGGAATGAAATTTGAGGTCCTTTTAAAATACATATCCACTGAGTGGTTAGTCCTGTTAACAGAAGTGTTTGTTGTTTCTTGACTCCAGGAGGAAACTTTAAAATTTTGACTACGCTTTTTTTAAAATCACTTTGTGGTCTATGAGAAAGTAGACTAATTGTTCTCTAAAAAAATTGTATTCTGTTCAACTAGAAACTTTCATCACTTTATTGCAATTCCCCAAATTATGTGGCTGTCTTGTTTTCTTTAACTACTTTATGAAGAGTCTGGCAATATTTCTATTAGGAATGTCATCTTATTGTTAAAATATAAACAAAATGTTCTTTAAAAATCTATGTTCTACTTGAAATTCTTTAAAGAGAGAGAGAAAATAAATTGCAATGACTCAAGTTCTTAAGCACATTTATTTAGTTACTATAACATCATTATCAGTAGAATAATTTTACATAATTGTACAATTGTTGATTTGGAAGAGGCTCTAGAGGCTATCTTGTGTAACTTTCCATTTAGTGAAGGAATACTTTTAAAAGTAGCTCTGACTGATAAATAAAGTACTTAGAAGCAGGAAGATCTGAATTTAATCCTGCCTCAGACATTTACAAGCTGTACCACCTTGGACAAGTTATTTAACCTGTCTCAGCCTCAATTTCCTCATCTACAAAATGGAGATAATAATGTAACCTGTCATGGAGGATCATTGTGTGAATCAATCAGATATTTTATGTCAAATATGTCAAATTCTTTGCAAACTTTAAAGGGACAGAATAATGATAGCTATCATTATTCTAATAGTAACTGACATTTATGTGGTGCTTTAAGGATTACAAGATACTTTTCTATCACCAATCTGAAAGATAGGTAGAATAAGTATTCTTAGCCTCATTTTACATATGAAGATATCAAAGCGCAGAGAGTTGAAGTGACCAGACATAGCCAGAGAAGTCACAAGTATTTTTTTTTGTCACAAGTATCAAAACCAGGGATCGTAACCAGATACCTTGAGAGTCTGGTGAGTTTAATCATCTTCTCAGTACTTCATGCTTCCTGTCCAGAGATCATTGCTTGACACATGAATCCATTCTACTATTAAGTAAATATTAGTTATTAGGAAAGATATTCAAGGGGTGCTGGATATGAAAAACCACATGAAGCAGGAGGAAGGCCGGCTCTCCCTCACAGATTTATTGGGTTTGACCTTGCTCCTTGATTGTTTTAGGAATTGAGAGAGAGACAGCTATCCAAACTCCATTTGGGAATTTGCTTCTGAGCATTTAAGAGAAATAGGGAATCTTATGTCTTCTTATGCAGTAATCCACATGGAGGAAGGAGAGTGGGACCTGGGAGCTTTGGGAGTTCTATGGTATCTGTGGTATCATCTGTGAATCTATGGACTGAAAACCAGTGTTCAGAAAAAGGGTCAGAGCTGGATACAAATTGTATACATCCTTGGAGGCAAGGATGCCATGAGCCAGCCTTCATGAGATTGAGAAGTTAACTCCAGCACTTCCCTAAGAATGCTTGCTGAGGAAATCTTCCTGAGTTATAAAACTTTTCAAATCCTTTCATTTTTTTCCACTCTACTCAACCTTATTGGATGGGAGAAGGATTAGACAAAGTTGATCCAAGATACAGCATCCTGTAGCTTAATATTGGAAAATATTTTTATAGTTTATCTTATTTCAAGAAAGATTATAGATGCTCAGAGTAAATTATCGACAAAAATGCCCATACCCTTTGACCCAGAAATCTCACAGCTAGGTACCAAGGGACTCAATCATAAAAACAAAGGTCTTATATAAATCAATGTGTTATAATTTACTTTTACTACTTTTTGTAGTAGCAAAGAACTTAAAATACAATAAATGCCCATCTATTGGTAAATAGCAAAACAGGTCATGCTTCTTAAATACAAGAAGGAGGAGGTGTTCAGACGATTTGTCTTTTTAAAAAATCTGTTTTATAACCCTTTAGGCATAGTTCCAAATAGGTCTCCAGAGTGGTTGAATCAGTTCACAACTCCGACAACAATGCATTAGTGTTCTGATTTTCCCACATCTTCTCCAACATTTATCATTTTCCTTTTTTGTCATATTAGCCAATTGGATAGGTGTGAGGTAGTATTAATTTGCATTTCTCTAATCAAAAGTGATTTAGAGCATATTTTCATATGACTATGGATAACTTTAATTTCTTCATCTGAAAACTGCCTGTTCATATTCTTTGACCAATTGGGGAATGAGTTGTATTCTTATAAATTTGACTCTGTTCTCTATATATTTTGGAAATAAGTCCTTTATCAGAGACAGTAGCTGTCAAATTGTTCCCCAGCTTTCTGCTTTCCTTCCAATCTTGGTTGAATTGAGCAAAACCTTTTTAATTTAATGTAATCAAATTTACTCATTTTATATTTCATAATGTTCTCTATCTCTGCTTGGTCATGAAGTGTTCCCTTCTCCATAGATCTGACTGCTAAACTATCCCTTGCTCTCCTAATTTGCTTCTGTTTTCACACTTCATGTCTAAATAATGTATCCATTTTGACATTATCTTAGTATACAGTGCACATCCTTTGATTCAGCAGTACCACTACTAGGTATGTATCCCTAAGAGATCATAAAAGAGGGAAATGACCTACATATACAAAAATATTTATAGCAGGTCTTTTTGTGATGACAAAGAATTGGAAATTAAGAAGATGCCCAACAATTGTGGAATGGCTAAACAACTTGTAGCATATATGTATGTAATGGAATTACCGTTCTATAAGAAAGGATGAGCAGGTCGATTTCAGAAAAATATGGAAAGATTTACATGAACTGATGCTTAGTGAAGTGAACAGAATGAGAAGAACATTGTATACAGCAACAGCAACATGGTGTGATGACTGACTTTGATAGATTTAGCTCTTCTCAGTAATACAATGATCTAAGACAATTCCAAAAGACTTATGATTGGAAAATGCTATCCACATCTGGAGAAAAAAACTATCGAGTCAGAATGTAGATCAAAGCATGCCGCTGTCTCCTTTTTTGTGTTTTTTTCTTTCTCACGGTTTTTCCCTTTTGTTCTGATTCTTGTTTTACAACATGACTAATATATAAATTAAAAAGATAAAAAAAATAAAATCTGTAAGGGCTAGTGATCTAAAAGCTCGGTTTGATTCAGCAGCATAATGTGGCATTAAAAAAAAGTGAATGTGATCTTGGGCTTCATCAAAAGAGGCAGAGCTTATGAAATTATTGAGATGATAGTTTCTCTGAATTCTATCTTGGACAGACCACAACTAGAGTATTGTGTTCAGTTCAGGTCAAGTGCATTTTTATGCAATATTTTATTTTTCTCAATTATGTGTTAAAATAATTTTAAACTTTTTTCAAAGTTTTAAGTTCAAAATTCTATCCCTCCCTTCTTTATCCCTCCTTAAATGGTAAGGAATCCAATATAGTTTATACATGCAGGTCACTGCATTTTAAGGACTTGGTAATCTGAAAGAGGGCAACTAGGATGATGAAGGACCTTGAATCTATATCATATGATGATAAATTGAAGGAAGTGGGAATGCTTAACCTGGAAAAGACAAGATGTAGTGATTTGAAAGATTGTCAGGAGGAGGTACAGCCAAGATGGCAGAGTAAAGACAGTGACTTGCTTGAGCTCTCCCCCAAACCTCTCCAAAAGCCTTTAAAAATGACTCTAAACAAATTCTAGAGGAGCAGAACCCGCAAAAAAAAAATAACAGATTGAAACAAATTTCCAGCCCAAGACAACCTGAATGGTTGATCAGAAAGGTCTATTGTACCAGACTGGGAGAGGAGCATAGTTCAATGTGGGCCACACAAACAAAGATGGGGCCTCAGTGAATCTGCAGCAGGCCTCAGAGGACTGAATCAAGGGGAGCTGTGGTGGTTTCCAGATTTCTCAACCCACAAATGCCAAAGACAATTTAGAAGATCAGTAGGAAATGTCTGTGACCACAGTGATAAAGGATTGTGATCTGGCCCCAGTCTCAGCACAGCCCCGTGGCAGCAGCTGCTTCTAGAAGTCTTGGCCCACAGATGGAGGGGACATTGAGTGGATGATGAGAGGGGGATTGAAGGGATCTCTTTGCAGGTGCTGAGTCAAGATTCTCTTGCTTTGCCCATGCTTTGATCTGGGTCGCAGTTCTAGGTGGAAGTCCTGGGGCGAGGAGGAATGCTGGTGTTATGGAGAAAGAATCCTCCTCATAGTTCCAAGGCAGAAAATAATGCTTGTGGTCACTCATAGACCAGAGCACAATCCAGGAAAGGAGTAAACACCTTGTCTTTGATCACACCACCTTGAAAGAACTGAAAACTTACAGGTCCCTGGAAATATCTCTGAAAACAGCTGCACAAAACCCCTGAAGCTTGGGACAGTACATTCTCCACATTGGAAGCAGACCCCTACTTTAACAAAGAGTTTAAAATTCAAGAAATTGGCTAGGAGTATGAGGAAACAGTGCAAAAAAAGTCAGACCATGGAATCTTACTTTGGTGACAAGATCAAAACATACAACCAGAAGAAGACAACAAAGTCAAAGCTTCTACATCCCAAGCCTCCAAGAAAAATATGAATCAGTCCCAGGCCTTGGAAGAGCTCAAAAAGGATTTTGAGAAGCAAGTAAGAGAAGTAGAGTTAAAACTGGAAAGAGAAATTAGAGTGATGCAAGAAAATCATGAAAAATAAGTCAACACCTTGCTAAAGGAGATCCAAAAAAAATGCTGAAGAAAATAACACTTTAAAAAATAGCCTAACCCAAATGGCAAAAGAGGTCCAAAAAGCCAATGAGGAGAAGAATGCCTTCAAAAGCAGACTTGGCCAAATGGAAAAGGAAGTCCAAAAGCTTACTGAAGAAAATGCTTCCTTAAAAATTAGAATGGAGGAAATGGAAGCTAATGACTTTATGAAAGTCAAGAAATTGTAAAACAAAATGAAAAGAATGAAAACATAGAAGGCAATGTGAAATATCTCACTAGAAAGGCAACTGACCCAGAAAATAAATCCAGGAGAGATATTTTTTTTTAAAAGGCAATTGGGGTTAAGTGACTTGCCCAGGGTCACATAGCTAGTAAATATCAAGTGTTTGGTCTGAGGCTAGATTTGAACTCAGGTCCTCCTGAATTCAGGGCCAGTGCTCTATCCACTGCACCACCTAGCTTCCCAAGGAGAGATCATTTAAAAACTATTGTTCTATCTGAAAGACATGATCAAAAAAAAAAAGAGCCTAGACATCATCTTTCAAGAAATTATCAAAGAAAACTGCCCTGATATTCTAGAACCAAAAGGTAAAATAGAAATTGAAAAAATCGACCAATCACCTCCTGGAAGAGATTTCCCAAACGAAAATCCCTAAGATTATTATTATAGCCAAATTCCAAAGTTCCCAGGTCAAGGAGAAAATATTGCAAGCAGCCATAAATAAATAATTCAAGTATTGTGGAAACACAATCAGAATAACACAAGATTTTGCAGCTTCTACATTAAGGGACCAGAGGGCTTGGACTACAATATTCCAGAAGGTAAAGTAGATAGAATTACAACCAAGAATCACCTACCCAGCAAAACTGAGTATAATCCTTCAGGGGAAAAATGTGAAATAGTGAAATAGAGGACTTTCAAACATTCTTGATGAAAGGACCAGAGCTAAATAGAAGATTTAACTTTCAAATACAAGACTCAAGAGAAGCATGAAAAGGTAAACAGGAAAGAGAAATCTTAAGGGACTTATTAAAGTTAAACTCTATACATTAAAAAAAAAAGAAAGAAAGATTGCCAGAAGAAGGATTGTTAAACAAATTCTGTTTGGCTCTGTAAAGGAGAGGGGGCAGATCTAGGAACCATGGCTGGATGTAGCAGAGGTAAATTTAGATTTGATATCAAGAAAAATCTCTTTACCTTTGGATCTATTCAAATGTGGAATAGGATATCTCCTGAGAGGGATCCCTTAGTATCTCATTTGTCAGATAGTGATTCTATTTAACATGTGTTAGGTGAAAAGTGCATTGAAGTCCTTTACAAATCGTATGATTCTGAATGAGGAGAGAATGTTCCATATTTGGGGATAGTGACTCAAAGTGTGAGGATTAGAGGAATTTTTTGGGTTTTTTTTGATAATTTGGTGTGGGGGGTATCCCTAATGGGACCTCTATGCCTTTATTGAATCTGGGGGCAGCCCTGCCACATCAAGAAATACTCTCAGCAAGTAAGAGCTTGTGCTCTGCTTACTGATAGCTTACACACAGTCTGGTGGCCACACATCATACTACATTCTGCCTTAGTTTTTTAATTAATTGATTTATCATGCAACAGCCCACCTTCTGTGTAAAAGGAGAAAGCAGGGAAAATAACCAGATGTGGATAGATATAGCTCTAACAGCACCACCACACATGCATTTAGTACTCACCACCCATACCAACTATTGTACAATCTGTCCTTCATGCTTTGAGGAACTATGATCTCAACAAAATTCTCCACAATTAAAGATCACAAGTCATCTCCTACTTTGTAGATGAACCTTAAGAGTCTTCATGGTCAAAACAACTCATCTCTCTGAGGCAGGCATCAGTTTTAGCCTTTCAGAATATTACTGGACTGGTCCTCAGACAAGCAACATGTGCTCTGTTATTCAACCTATGCTCAAAGTACTTCCTAATACAAAATGTATGAGTTTCCACTCCACTAATCCAAAATTCAACTCAGAGTTTCTCTATGACCACTATGGGGATCAGAGTCAGACTAAGACATGACCAAGATAAATCTGTCTCCTAACCATCTTGACAGGGGGATAAATATGGATTTATGAAGGGATTAAAGTACCAAGTGGAGAAATATGTATTTTATTCAAAAAGGCAGCAGGTGCAGGGGCAGCATTGAAGCTGCATGAGTAGGGGAATAACATGATCTAACTATCACTTTAGGAATATCAAATTGAAAGCTATGTAGATGATGGCTTGTAGAAAGGAGACAATGGCTGTTGGGAGGACAGAAGCTTATTGCAATAATTTCAGCAAAAGGTGTTGAGGGTATGAACAAGCCTATTCAAGTGTGGGAAGAGAGAAGGTTATATGTGTGAGAGATGAGGAATAGGTAGAACAATCAAAAATTGTAAACTTCTTATTTTATGGGGCAGGAGAAGAGATGAGTGAGAGTAAAGAGTTTAGTATAACTTCTAGGGTGAGAACCTGGAGAACTTGAAGAAGTACCCTCAACCAATATAGGAAGTGTGGAGATGGAGTGAGTTCAATGGGAAAGATAATGAGCTCTACTTTGAAAAAATTGAGCTTTACACATTGGGATTGAGAAGAGGATGTAGACAAGTTACACAGAATGAAGAGAGACAGGATGAGCATTTATATGGTGCCTACTATATTCCAGGAGCTTGGCTAAGTGATTTATGTAAATATTAGCACATTTGATCCTCATAACAACCCTGAGGTAGGTACTATTATTACTCCCCTTATTACTCCCAGTCTAAGAAACTAAAGCCAACAGAGATTAAGTGATTTTACCAGGGTCATACAACTAGTCTGAGCCTAGATTTGAACTCAGGGAGAGCACTGGGCTACTGGCTGTCTGGATGGGTAGCTTTATCATGGAAAGAATACCCACATCAATGAGATTACAGATCTGTCAAAGTAAGGAAAATGCTCATAAGAATTGGAGCTAACAAAAAATAGAATAGGTTAGAGAGACAGAGACAGAGAGAAACAGAGAGACAGAGAAAGACAAGAGACACAGAGACACAGAGGCAGAGAGATAGAGACAGAGAGAGAAAAAAAAGAGAAGACAGAGAGAGATAGGCAGAGAGAGGGTTCCCTCTCACACAAGTTCTTCAAATGAAGGTTTTATGACCACTTTTGGGGGCATGCTATAGAGAGAATTCTCAATTCAATAAGTTGAACTACAGTGACCTCATATGGGGTAGCGACTCATAGTTTAAGAAGTTCTGAAAGGGATCTCAAGTAGAAAAAGTCTAAGAAACCCTGAACTAGATGACTTCTAAAGGGTCTTTCCCCTTTGAGATTCTCTACTACTGACTATAGACTTCTAATCAAGTGTTATTTCTATGACATCATGTTATCTTCTCATTAGAATCTGTGCTTCATTTTAAAAACCGTAATGAATGTTTTCAGTAGAT
Source organism: Phascolarctos cinereus (assembly GCF_003287225.1). Taxonomy (NCBI): domain Eukaryota; kingdom Metazoa; phylum Chordata; class Mammalia; order Diprotodontia; family Phascolarctidae; genus Phascolarctos; species Phascolarctos cinereus. The sequence goes on from NW_027555958.1 coordinate 189,381,620, forward strand.
TGTGTATCATTTTCTTTAATGAGTGGATCTAAGCCTTCTCCTCCAGTTGCCATAATAGGCTATCTGTTGCATCTAAAAATGGATATCTTTATATATTAAGGGTACCATGATGCTGTGGAAAAGTCCTGGCTTAAAATCAGGAGATCTGGGGTTTTTTCCCAGTTTGCCAATAAATGCACATACAAACATTATTAACCTAATCTGTGTTGGGTTAATACTTAATCTCTTTGGACCAATGTTTTCTGATCTGTAAAACAGTCAGAGATAGCCTTCATTTTAATCAATCACATAACATATTAAGTACTGTGGGATTAAAAAAAAAATATATAGTCTCTGCTTAGCATTGCCTGTTAAAAGTTTGTAGGGGTAAGGCAAAGAAGGCAGTGAGCAGCCAGGAAAAGAAACAATGGCTAAGAGCAATGAATTCAGGAACAAAAGGGCAAGAATTTAATGCCCAATCTGATTTATCAGCTGAATGAGGGTGGTTCAGCAGGTATGGAAATCTATATAGAGAGTACAGACCAAATGGGAAGCATACTGATTGCCATGGTTTGCCTACTATCATATTTGGGTTTTCGTTGTTGCTCTTTTTTAAATGCTGAGCCTTTGTGCTGGTCACAGGCTGAGGTTAATGTGGATCAGCTATTTTTCAGTACTACTTCTAGAGTGTTAAAAGTGGAAACAACCACTGAAGTCCGACATCTTCATTTGCAGAATTGAGGTCAAGTGGCTTGCTCCAGATCATCCAGGGAGCATGAGTGGCAAACCTGCGATTCAAACCCACTTCCTCTTTTCCCAAATCCAGTACACTTTCTACTATACCACAGTATAGCACAGTGTTTGGTACAAAGTAAGTGTCTCTGCCTCCACATGTCTCTGCCTCTATGTTCCTATCTCTGTCTTTCTCTGTTTCTTTTTCTCTTATCTCTGTTTCTCTCTTTCTGCTACATATCTCCTCACTGGGCTTTTACCTCACTCAGTAGGAGCTTATCCTTCAGTTCTGAGGTAATTCACAAACACATCTTCACTCTTGAGAAATAAGAATGGAGAGAGGGTTGAGAAGAATCTTCTTCAAGGTGTGGAGTTACATGATAAATATAATCATTCATTCATTCAACAAAGTATGCAGACCTGTGTGAAACTTTAAGTGTGATACAAAGTTAAGGTATGAAATGGCTGCTGCCTCATGGTATTTATAATAGCAAAATAAAACAAACTCAGACAGATGAACCATAGATAAGAAGTTCCTACCTATCATTCCATGTTGATTTCACATTATTTCCCTTCATAAATTCCACCTTCCAGTCAAATGGATTACTCACTAATCCCCATTAAAAGAAATTTGATTTCTTGTCACTGTGCCTTTACAGAGACTGCCTGCCATACCTAGAATGTACTTCTTCATCAATTCTGCCTTTTGGAACTCCTTTCTAACTGCTTCCTACTGGTATTGCTTCTTCTAACCCCCCTACAAAGTGTTGTGGATTTATATGTATATATTTTGTATTAACTAAGAGTACATATTTAAACCCCCCTCCCCAAAAATAATGTTAAATCCTTGAGATCAGAAATTATTTTATTTTTGTCTTTGGTTCCTCAGAGCATAGTCAAATTCTGGCATACAGAAGGTACTTAATGAATGTTTATTGACTGGAATGGAATACATAATATTAATAAAAGCACATGATAGAGCTACAGATCAAAATATCTTGTAAGGTTCAAAGAGGAACTTTACTTCTTCAGGGAAGCATTCATGGAAGACAAAATTTTAGTTGGGCCTCAGAGGATGAATGAGAATCATAGAAGAGCAAGAATCACATTAGCAAAACATCTGACAAGTCCTAACACACACACACACACACACACACACACCACACACACACACACACCCCTCACTTGATTTCATCCCCTGCACCAAATGTGGAAATTAGTCAGAAAGGAACTTTCTGACATGACTACTTAGATAAGAGTAGTTGAACATCAACAGTAGTAATACTGAGATTAAGAGTCAGGAAACCAGCCACAAAATCTTTCAGGCTTTTCCAGGTTGAAACCCTGGCATTTCAAAATGTCATGAGGGAAAATCAGAGTGGAAATGCCATCTATGTGCTCAAGAACAGCCCAAGATCACATAAAACAGAAAAGCTCTCTACTCTTCAAACCTTTAGTTACAGGTGTTGACCAAGATGTGCCAGCAAATGGAAATAACATTGGATACTGAATCAGGGTAAAAATGGGTTTGAATCCTCAGTCCAAAACAATCTCATTATGTGACATTGGGAAAAAACACTTACCCTCCCTGAACATCTGTATCCTCATGTATAAAATGAAGGTAATTGCACTCTACCTTTGTCTTGGGATTGTTGTGAGAAAAGTGTTTTGTAAACCAAAAAGCATTATATAAATATGAATAATTACTATGTGAGCTACAAAGGGCAAAATTTAATTGGAAACCAATACCAAGCATTATTAGAGAAAGCAGTAAAAGGATGCTCTGTGGTAGTAAGACTTGTGGGTCTTGGGTGGAACATAAAATTTTAATGAAATGGGCATTTACAAATTACAATTAGAGTACATCATGCATTTTATGATTAAAACATTAAATTCCTTCTACATAATAAACCAGGATAAACAAAAGGCCTGGGATTACCAAAACACCAATTAAAGAGAGTCAATGAGTTTAAATTTGGTTATCAACACATTAGAATTATAAAATACATAAATGAGTGTGATAATGAGTATCACTATAGTAAACACCAACAAATGAATCATTCGCAAGTATCTGCAAAGCATCAGGGGAAGGTCCATCTTGGGAAAACAAGTATAACTATTGCCTGCACAGAGCCTGTATTGCAAGGAGGGTATATAGTCATTGATGGATAAAGGGGATTACAAGAATATTGGCTCCCAAAGTTAGAGGCGAAGGGGGGAAAGCTGACTGTACCTAAGAAAGAAGTATATTTTATTGCATGGAGTGTATATTTCATAAATGATTCTTGACTTGAATTGAATTACAGGAAAAAGCCTGATATTTACCAGGAAAAAAAAATAGATTTAACTGGTATGAATCTTGAAAAGGAGTCCACAGAACATGTTATACACATGTAGTTGTAGAAGTAGCCCACTTCTGTATTTGCAGGTGATGTCTTCTCCAAAAAAATATTTCCTATAGCTTCATCATCCTTACATATAGCCTTTCTGTAAACCTCATATATAACGATGAACTGAAAAGACTAAAATACTTAGCTATGTTACAGTTGTGAATGCTTAGTTATCTTATTAACTTAGAGAGATGTTGAAGCATTGTTAGTTTGCACAAAATCATTGTTCAAGAATAAAATGGCTTGCTAGTTTGGCAAATATATCCGTACCACTGTATTATTATTAGCTTTATTTTGCTTAGGTGATTTACATTTTAACAGGGATAAATAATGTCTTAATCCAAAAATGCGGACTTTAATGCTTCCTCCCTAAACCCACGAAGAAAAGATTTACCTTGTTTTGAATTTGTATACATTTTATATTTATTTACATGTGTACATGCTGCCTCCCCTGATAGAATGTAAGCCACCAAGGGCAGACTGTTGTCATTTTTTACCTTTCCATCCCTACTCAGAGCACAATTCCTAATACATGGAAGATAGTTAATAAATGCTTGTTGATTGATTTTTAAAGCTGATGATATGTAAAAGCAGTTTTTAAACTTTAAAGGACCTAGAGGCAGCTGCTTAACAGCATGAATAAATGGAGTCAGGAAGACTCAAATTTAAATCCGCCTCAGACATTTACTAGTCATGCACCTCTGAGCATAATTCTTAACCTCTATTTGCTTCAGCTTTCCCAACTGTGAAAGGGGATAAAAGAATCTACCTTGCAAGGCTGTTACGAAGATCAAATGAAATAATATTTTTTAAGCACCTAACATGAAGTATTACTGTATAAATACTTGTTCCCTTCCCTATAAAATAATATTAATCCATATGGATTGTTATTATTACTATTAATATTAATTTGTTATTATAGGTGGAACTTCCTTTTTTTCTCTCAATAGTCCCTAAGAATTTTTTTTTCTTGACTATTTTCAGGTTAATTTTTCAATAGGATCTTACACAGAAGTTCATTTTGAGATTTTGCAGTGTAAATATCATATAATATCTTGCATTGCACCATTTCTACTTCTATCCTTCCCCCTGTAAGCTCTATGAGGACAGGAACCTTGTCTTCTCTAAACTTTTCAAATACACGGACACACACACACATGCACACACACACACAGACACACACAGACTCCCAGGACTTTGCACAGTGTTCTGAAAGTTGTAAATGCTAAATAAATGTTTTTCAATCATGTATCCCTGGACTTCCTTTATGGCAATCCTCAAATAGTTCATGTTCTCTTATAATATATGTTTGCTCTTTCTTAAAAAGGTCATCTTAAATGTAGATATTACTTTCTCTTGTATGAGTGTCTTTCTTATTCACTGTTCTTTTACTCTTCCATCTCTGCTTCTTCCTTTTTGACAGATTTTTAATTTTAGGACTCTTAAAAAAACTAGCATTACTTCTTATTACTTCCCATGAAAAATTTCTTTAGTTATAATATGTTTATTTGTCAATTCTTAACCCTAGATCTCTGGATCCATTAAATTTAAAATGTATCCTTCTTCTGACTGTACTTGATTTTCTATTCTATTTTTCTTCCAACAACCTGATGAAACTCAGATGGTTACCTACTAGATTATAAACTTCTATAGGGAGAAACTACTTTTAAAAAAATTATCAGCATCTCTTCCTCATCAGCCTTAGTACATAGAATGTTAGGTACTTTCAGGCTGGTCAATGCCTCAGTTAAGTCATTTATGAGGTAGGCATGGAACCAATTCATTGTTTCTAGATTTCTTTCTCAACAAATCAAAGCAAATCTTGTAAACTGTCTAGGATGTATGTATGAACATGTTCTCATAGTGCCTTATTTTATTTATACTCTACCCTCATTTCCTCCTCCTCCTTTTAAAAATGATTCTTATTGAATTGGTTTTCCAGTATGTTAGATAAATCTGAAACAAAAATCTACTACAAGAGTGAGTGAAGGAAAGCCTTTATTACACTTCTTGTGAGAAGTGAGCATACTGTACTCTAATATGGCATGTGCACACTGGTACAGAGGTAGAATCAACTTCTAAATGGCTAATAAAATCCATATTTCTCTCCTCTGAGCCCAGGATTAGACCAGCTCATCTGAGTTACACTCTTCCTGAACCACCCATCCCATGTTCCTCCTTGTCATGTTAGCTTCTCCCAGTTTATGCATCCCATGTTCAAAAATGGCAGCTATCTGCACCCTCAGGGTGTGTCAGTTAATATTCAATAAGCTTATTAAGCAAACATAGTGGAGAAAAGCCTTTGCCCCATACTTGACCCCAAAGGGTTGCAACTGGTTTAGCCTCCAAGGCTGTTTCTTAAGGAACTAGTTCTTTGCAGAATGTTTGGGGCACTTTCTGATTGGTTGAGGTACTATCCACAAGATCTTGGAAGTCCTTCTCAGAATTCCCTTGTTCTGTTGTGGAAGCCTCACTTGTAATACTTTCCCACAAGTCCTAATGATAAGACTCTTTCAACGAGCATTTATTTACATCCTCAAAGTTTTATAGCTACATATCATTTGATGTCACAGTTGATATTTCTTGGAAGATTATATAGCTAAGAATACACTCAGATTTTTACTTTAAAATAACACAGATAATCTCATAGTTCAAAAGAACCCCAAAAGCCAGTTATTAAACTCTTACCCAAATGATAATCTCCCTGTAATATACCCAATAAATGGCCAACTACACTTTGCTTGAAGATTTCCTGCTAGGAGAAACCCACTACCTCCCAAGGCATCCCACTGTACTTTGTGCTAACTTTAATTCTTAAAGATTTTTTTTTCATTACAAATATAAATTTGCCTCTTTTTCAGTTATACCCATGTTTCCTAATTCTAGTCTCTAAGGCCAAGCAAACCAAATCCATCTTCTACTATGATAACATTTCAAATACTTGAAGATAACCATCCTATCTTCTACAAGTTGCCTCTTCATCAGACTTAACAATTCTAGTGCCTTTGTTCAATCAATCTTCATATAGCACAAGCTAGCGGTCTTTCTCCTTCGTAGCTCAACACTCTAGATGCTCTTCTCTTTATGTAATGATCATATATTCACTGAGCATAACATAGAGATTTAATGCATAGTGAGTGGAAAGAGCACTAACTGGCATTTAGGTGTAACAATGAATAGAGCACTGGGTTTGGAGTCAAAAAGACCTGAGTTCAAATTTGGCCTTGGATACTGACTAGTTGTGTGACATTGGATAAATCACTTAACCTCTGTTTGCCTCAGTTTCCAAAAGTTTTCTTACTTTCCTTCCCTCCCTCATCCTTAAGAGGGTAAGCAATTTGATATAGGTTATTTATGTGCAATCATGTAAAACGTATTTCCATATCAGTTATGTTGTAAAAAAAAACAAAAAGAAAAAAAACTATAAAAACAAATAAAGAAAATTAAAATAGTATGCTTCAATTTGCATTCAGACTCCATCAATTCTTTCTCTGGATATGGATAGCATTTTCCATCATGAATCTATTGGAATTGTCTTGGATCATTATTTTGCTGAGAAGAGTCAAGTCAATCATAATTGATCATAGCACAATGTTGCTGTTACCGTATACAAGGTTCTTCTGTTTCTGCTCACTTCACATTGCATCAGTTCATGTATGCCATTCCCGATTTTTCTGAAATTCTCCTGTTTATCATTTCTTATAGTACAATAGTGTTCTATTATATTCATATACCACAACTTGTTCATCCATTTCCCAATTGATGGATAACCCCTTGATTTCTAATTCTTTGCCACCACAAAAAGAACTACCATCATTATTTTGCATACATAGGTTCTTTCCCCCTTTTTATGATGTCTTTGAATACAGACCTAGCAGTGGTATTGATGGGTCAAAGGGTATGCACAATTTGGTTGCCCTTTGGCCAAAGTTTCAAATTGCTCTCCAGAATGGTTGGATCAGATCACAACTCCACCAACAATGCACATGAGTTCTTTTGTAGGTGAGTCTGGTAAACCCTGATTTCCCTAGATCACCTTTTATCTGGAACTGTGGCCTAGAGAGGAAAAGAGAGGGGAATTTTTTTTTAAATGTGGAAAACAGTTGTTTTAAAAATTTATGTGGAAGAGGTTTGGTCCCTGGTAGAACAACTAGAAATAATGAGTACAGATTTCAGGAAGCTAGACTTATCATTATGTGAGGATAACTTCTAAACAATTAAAATCACTCAGAAATAAAATAAGATGTAATGATGTAATGAGTTTCTTGTTGCCAGGGATATTTAAAGATAGGCTGTATGAACAGTTGCAGATTTATTGCACAGAGTATTTCAGCTTCAGTACAAGTTAGACTATTGTTCTTGGACACTTTCCAGCTCTGATAATATGTGGTGAATGAACCAAGAATGGAAATCCTTCCTTCTCAAATATTCCTAATAATATCTCTTCAAACACTTGGATTATGGAATGGTGCTTAGTTGTATGTATCCAACGTCTTTTTCTAAGTCGTCATTCTTCTTGACTTTTTTGACACTGGCATTCTTCTTAGTACTCTCTTCAATCTATACCTACTGTCTCCTGGGTCTCCATGTATTTATCTGATTCTTCCTTTTCAGTTTCCTTTGCTGAATCTTCACCCAAGTCATGCCTGCTAACCAGGAGTGTCTCATGGTGCTTTCTCCTGGATTGCCTTCTTCTATCTCCATGTTGAATAATTAATTGATTCAATAAGTATTTATTAATGCTTACTACATGTCAGGCACTGTACTAAGCACTGTGGATACAATAAGAGGCAAAAGACAGTCTCTGCCCCCAAAGAGCTTACAATCTAATGGAGGAGACAACACACAAACAATTATGTACCAAGCAAGTTATACACAAGATAAATAGGAAGTAATTTTAAAAAGTAAGAGCACTGGAATTAAGGTGGGACAGGGAAGGATTCCTGTAGAAGGTAGGATTTTAGCTGAGATTTAAAAAGAAAGCAGGGAGGTCAGTAGAGTGGAAGACAGAGAGTGTTTGAGCCATGGGAAGGAGGGGCAGGCAGAGAAAATGCCCAGAGCCAGGAAACTAAGACTTTTATTTGTGGAATGACTAGGAGTCCAGTGTTACTACATCAAGGAGTACTTTCTGGGAAGTAAAGTATAAGAAGGCTGAAAAGGAAAGAAGGGGCCAGGTTATGAAAAGCAGAGCATTTAGTATTTGCTTCTCTTGGCAATAGGAAACTACTGGAGTTTTTCTGAGTAGGAGGATAACATAATTGGACCTGAGTTTTAGGAAAATTACTTTAGTGACTGAAAGGAGAATATATTGGAGTAGGGACAGACTTGAGACAGGCAGACCCACCAGAAAGCTGTTGTAATAGTCCAGGCATGAGGTGATGAGGGCTTGCACCAGGGTAGTAGCAGTATCAGAGGATAGAAAAGGGTCATATTAAAAATGTGTTGCAATGTGAAATTGACAGGCTTTGGCAATAGCTTGGATATGTGTGGGAATATGAGGAATCCAGGATGACTCCTAGGTTGTCAGCTTGAGGGACTAGAAGGATAGTATTGCTCCCTTACAATAATAAGAAAGGCAGGAGGAGAGGAGGGTTTAGAGGGAAAGATAATGAGTTCTGTTTTGGACATGTTAAGTTGCATATGTTCACTAGATATACAGTTTAAGATATCTGAAAGGTAATTGAAGACATGAGATTGGAGGTCAGCACAAAGACTGGGATGGAAAAAGTAGATTTGAGAATAACCAACATACAGATGGCAATTAAATCTGTGTAATCTGATGAGATCACCAACTGAAATAGTGTAGAGGGAGTAGAGAAGAGGGCTTTGGACAGAACCCTGAGGGACTTCTATGGTTTGAAGGTGTGCTCTGGAGAAGTATCCAGCAAAGGAGACAGAGAAGGAGCAGTTAGATACATAAGAAGAAAACCAGGAGAGACTAGTTGTGAAACCTAGAGAAAATAATGTATGAAGGAAGAGAGCGATCAACAAAGTCAAAGGCTTCAGAAAGGTCAAAGAGAATGAGGACTGAAAAAAGGCCATTGGATTTGTCAACTAAAAGATTATTAGTAATTTGGAGAGAGCAGTTTTGGTGGAATGATAAAGTGGAAAGCCAGATTGTAAGGGGTTAAGAAGAGAATGAGAGGAGACATTGTAGGGGCACCTATCATAAATGGATTTTTTTTGAGGAAATTAACTACAAAGGGCAGAAGAGAAGAAGGAATATAGCATGGATGGAAGGATTAAATGAGGACTTTTTTTTTTCAGGATAGTAGAGGTATGGTAATGTTTACAGACAGTAGGAAATAATCCCGAAGAGAGGGAAAGGTTGAAATTAAGTGAAAGAGGCAGCACTAAGATGGCAGACTACAGGCTGAGACCCATCTGAATTCTTCCAACATTCCCTTCCAAATGACTAAAATAATGCCTCAAATCAAATTTTGGAGCAACAGAGCCAAAAAAAAATCATAGGAAGACATTTTTCCAACATACAATTTAAGAAGTCCAAAGCAGAAGTCTGTAACACAGGAGTGGGCCCAGGCTTAGGACATAGCAGATGCAACAGCAATGCTCCTTGGAGGAGCCATGACAGCAGCAGTAGCAGATTTGAGATCTCTCAGCCCCAAAATGATAAAGGGATTGGAGAAATGGTCAGAAAGAGATATAAAGCACCCTTTGCTGGTACCAGGTGGCAGTTGGAACTTACAGGCAACTCTATTGCCCATAAGTAGTGTTAGGTTTCCAGGATGGAAAGGAGCTCTGTTGATCAGTTACAAGGGAGCAGGGGTCCTGTTCACAGTTCCAGGGCCCAGAGGAGCACTACTTGCAACTGAAAAAAAGAGTAGGGGAATTGTTGATGGAATAGTGCACTCCATCCTGAAGAACAATCTGATACTATACCTAAAGACTTTAAAATTGTGCATACCCTTTGATCCAGCAGTACAAGGATATAAAAGAAAGAGGAAAGGGACATATATCTACATAAATATTTATAGCAGCTCTTTGTGGTGGCAAAGAATTGGAAATTGAAGGTATGCTCATTAGTTGGGGAATGACCAAACAAGTTGTGGCATATGATTGTGATATTATAGTACTATTACTCTATAAGAAATGAAAAGGAGGGTGATTTCAGAAAAAAAAATGGCAAAGACCTATATGAACCAATACAAAGCAAAGTAAGAAGAATTGGGAGATCATTGTGCACAGCAACACCAACATTATGATGATCTATTGTGAAAGACTTGTTACTCTGATCAATATAGTCATCCAAAACAATTCCGAAGGACTCATGATGAAAACAGTGTTATCTACCTCCAGAGAGAGAACTAATGAACCCTGAGTGCAAATTGAAGTATAGTTTTCTTGCTTTCTTTTTTATAATGTGGCTGTTATGGAAATATGTTTTGCATGATTGCACATGTATAATTGATATCATATTGTTTGTCTTTTCAGTGAGTGAATAAGGGAATGGAGGAAGGGAGAGAATCTGGAACTCAAAATGTAATAAGAAAAAAATGTTAAAAATAAATAATTTCTTTCTTAGGCAATTGGGGTTAAATGACTTGCCCAGGGTCACATAGCCAGTAAGTGTCAAGTGTTTGGTCTGAGGCCAAATTTGAACCCAGGTCCTCCTGACTTCAGGGCCGGTGCTCTATCCACTGCACCACCTAGCTGCCATCGCAAAAAATTTAATAAAATAAATTTTAAAAAGAAAATAAGTGAAAGAGTATTGGTGTCAAAGGGGTCAATCTATTGGAGGAGACAGGATAGAATGGGATTACTTAACAAGTAATTATGAGGTTACCTGTGGTAAGGAATTTGGCCATTTCATCATATGAAACAGAGTTGATGGAGGAGAAAGTATTAGAAGGGATCCAAGTGATAGGAGATGAAGAAGAGGGAGTGATTTCACAGAATTGTAGTAGTTTAAAAGAAAAGTGAGATGCACAAATTTAGAGACATCTCTACTCCAAATGTTAATATGGACTTTTTGCACCCAAACCGTGGTAGAGCTTTCTGAGCTCATATAGATCTGATCAGCCACAGTCAGACACACTGACCTTGACTTCAACAAAGTGATGTTATTTTGGTCCTCCTCAAGAACAAAGGGCAATAATCAACCAATCAACTTTCAGTACTTAGCTGTCAAGTCCTGTCAATTTAACCTCTGTAAAAATTTCTCAAATATTGCTCCTTTTCTCCTTTTATATTGATACCAACCACCTTGATACAGACCCTACTATCCTGCCCAGATTATTGCAGTAGTCTTCTGCTTGGTCTCTCTGCTTCAAAACTCTTCCCACTCCAGTCAATCTTCCATTCTGCTATCAAATTGATATTCCTAAACTGTGTTGTCTAACTATGCCACTTTCCTATTCAATAAACTCCAGTGGTTTGCTATTACCTTGAGGATCAAATAAAAATCCTCTGGTTGGCATTCATAACCTACTCCACCCTTACCTTTCCAATCTTTTTATACTTTACTCCATTGTACATTCTTTCATCTAATGACACGGGCTTCCTTGTTGTTTCTTAAATAAGACACTCTCACTCTGGGAATTGCCACTGGCTGCCCCATATGACTGGAATGTTCTCCTTCATTATCCCTGCTGCCTGGCTTCCATGACTTCCTTCACATCCCAGCTTAAATTCCACCTTTTATAGTGTTTCACAATCCCTCCTTTTCCTAGTGTTTTCCCTCTATTGAGTACTTTCTATTTATGCCGTATATAGCTTGTTTGTACATCATTGTTTGCTTATTGCTTCCCCATTAGATTGTGAACTCCTTGCAGCCAGGGTCTGCCTTCTTCCTTTCCTTCTCTCCCTCTCTTTCTTCCTCCCTTCCTCCCTTCTTTCCTTCTTTTCTCTTCCTTCCTTCCTTTCTTTCTTTCTTTCTTTCTTTCTTTCTTTCTTTCTTTCTTTCTTTCTTTCTTTCTTTCTTTCTTTCTTTCTTTCTTTCTTTCTTTCTTTCTTTCTTTCTTTCTTTCCCCCTCTGTATCTGCAACACTAAGCACAGTGCCTGGCCCATAGTAGGTACCTAATAAGTATTTATTGACTGACTGGTTGTCCTGCAACCTCAGCACTGAAGCACACAGTTATACCTACTCTTACCATTATTGCTGTCCGGATGACTCAGATGCCTCTGCTCTTTGGTGCCATAGCAATGGATTGTCTATGGTTTCATAACTGAGGTTGCATCAGTTTAAAATTCTTGAAACCTTAAAGAAGCCAAGGAAAAAAAAGAGAGGGCAAGATATAGGATCCCAATAGAACAGTAGAACAAAAAATGTTAACAATAAAAGTATTAAATAGGAAGGAATAAAAAGGGACTAAGATGGAAAGAGTCTGAGCTCACTTTTCTGTCAGTTTTATGCTCTTTGTTTTCAAATTTCCCTTCTGTGATTCTTATCTCTTATCTTATCTAAGCACACATTTGCCATGTACCAGTAACTCATTTATAGAGTTAAGATTACTGATAACCTATAGATTTATGATGCTTCCACAGAAAACAGAGTGATGTGGGGAACAAAAAAATCTAAAAATTTTCTACTACTTTGATTTAAAGGGGTGGTGGGGAATATATCTCTCAACATTCTTGGTTCATGTGACATAACATTTTGGTTGAATTTCTGTATTATTAATTCCCCATTGCCTATGCGTTTGTAGCTGTGTGAGTGACTGTTGATGATTTTCATACAAAGCCATTCCATGAAAAAGTGGGAATAAAAGGAAGTTTTTAAAAAATAATCTTTCTACTAACTCAATCAAATATTTAGTTGTTTTTGTTTACCCAAATCTATAGCCAACTAGATGAGACCGGTGCCCTTCTCAAGGGAAGAGATCAATACAATCTCTGAAAGGTTCTTCCTGAGATTCTATAGGACCACCTTCCTAATCTCTCATAGAGTTCCTAGATCCCATGTGGGACTAATTATATATTCCAACACTGGAGATGAGTTAGTCATGAGAAGGATCTTTGAGCACGTAGAGGAGGGGTAATTAATAAGCCAGGGTGGTGTGGGTTTCCATATTCCTTTCTGGATATTAAAGGGCCAGTGCTTTGCTAGACCTAAGATCTGATGCAGATATTTTCACATCTTTAAGTTATAACTTAACCACCCCTAAGTTTCTCAGGCACAGAGTTGGATTATGTTCTTTAAAAATTGATCGTTAGTATTTTGCTGTTGTTTTGTCATTTTTCAGTTGTGTCTCACTATTTATGACCCTTTTTGGGGTTTTCTTGGCAAAAATACTATAGTAGTTTATCAGTTCCTTCTCCAGTTCATCTAATAGATAAGCAAACTGAGTGGAGAAAAGTTAAGTGATTTGCCAAGGGTTACACAGATCATTAATATACCAGAAAAAAAATAAAATTTACTCATAAGCAAATCCCATTAAGGGATTCCAAGTAAATCAGTTCTAAATAATATTTACATTTAGGAATAGGAGGCTTTTTCTTTAGAAACATACTGAAAATGATTTTTTAAAAAACTTGCTGTTAGCATTCAATCATTCGCAGTCAACATTTAAGAAGGCTTGTCAAAGCTACCTGTTAGTTGTCATATTATGATAACTCCAGAAAGTAATTCTCGAACCAGGAATACTTTCTTCTGACAACATCTCTCTTCAGGTTATTATTAAGCTAGTCTTAACATCAAGTTTGACATTGTCATTGTGGGAGATGATGGAGTAGCTGTGATCAGTTGGTGAGGCACCTGTTTTCACAGTAATAACGTTCTGTGGAGGGAGAGGGAGAGAACTAGAGCACATTTTCTGTATAGATTGAGAAACATTAAAAAAAAATCTGAACCATTCAAAATATCAAAGATATTTACTTTGATGGGTGGATTTCTGACTGAATTATTTCCTAAAGGTAACAGTTTGATGTGGAATATGGTATTACATGTGTGCTATTTCTTTTACTAATTTACAATTTTTTTACATAGTGACACAATTCTAATCACTAACAGACTCTTTTCTCTCCGTTTATTTAATGAAATGTATCTTTCTCTAATGGCTCTGGGTGGTTTCCCCAAAATGGATAAAATTCAAGTCTCTTTTAGTTAGCGATTTTTCCTTGTATTCCTAAGTGCAGTTTTTCTGAATGTTGTTGGCAACTTATTAGCTTTAACTGTATCTTCAACATCAATGTATTTTCTGTATCATTATTCCATTAAGGAGATGATTGATATACAGAAATAGGAAGTGACTTTTCTGTTGCCATGCCCTTTATTGCTGACCAAAGCTGATTAGGGAACCATTCCAGATATAGCCAGATAAGAAATTTAACACATGGATGGACTATATCATGTGGTCACCATTTACCTATTTATTAGGCAAGCTGGCACTGTGAAGACAGAAGAGAGTCATAATTCTATTCTCTTTTGGAATCCTGTTTGGCATGCCAGTCCTTATTTCCCTCTTCTTATTTAAAGTTAATGCTTTTACTGGTTTTCTCAACTGCTATTCTCAGGAAAAAGTTTAATTTATATGGCCTTCCTGGATTGTGAGACTTTATGTCAATGGTGGTCAAGCTTGTGACATCAGAGTGACTTTCCAAGTGCATAAGTTGTAGTCAAGTTTTGTAGTCAAGTTTTAGATCTGTTTTAGTGGAGGGAATTTCCATGCTGAAAATTCTCTTCACCAAAGAAAACAAAGATCTGGTCTAAAAACCGTGAAATTATTTAATTAAAATTGATTTAAGTTAACTTTAAATCACTGAACAACTGACATGAAATCTCCATTTCAGCTTGAGTAAATACCTTTTGCTTTGACTGTCTGTTAAAAAATGCTTGTTGGCTATTAATAAATGTCCCTTGATTGATTGATTAATTGACTGATTATCTGTTCCATTATAAATTTAGACAGAGTTGACTGACTTTGACTAAATTGAGCCTACTTCTAAAGGGCATCACAGTACACTTCAGGTTCAATTTTTAGATTAGTTCACCTTTTGAAGGAAATCATTAATCAATTAAGTTTTTTAAAGAGGCTATGTTTCATAACTGCATTGAGTCACACTGGTGATTCACAAAACCACTGACAGCCATGGCAGGTTTTAGGGGAAAAAAATTGTCAAAACTGCAGAAGTTTAGGAATCTTGAAATGTAGACAAAACATAGCCTTTCCTTCTTGCTCTCTCCAGGCACTATTAGAGAGAAGCTATAGAGGCTGACTTCTGAGCTTAGGGTATCAAAATTATATTTGCTTTTTTCTCCCCTGGCCATATGACTATGATTCACTGAAGGTAAAAAATTGTTGAGCTTTCACATGGACCTTAGTGATTTTGACTGGTTAGCTCAGTTTAACATTTGACTAGTTAGCTAAATTCTACAGAACACAGTACAGGTTCAGGAGTTGTACAAGTGGGTAAATCATCATGTAGACTCTATGATCTCTAAGTTGAGTTTCCTCCCTCCCCCACTAGATAAGGCTTAATATATAGATACTCTGTGTGTGTGTGTGTGTGTGTGTGTGTGTATTTGCCAATAAGGTCAACTCTTAAAGGCTACTGGATTTGAAAAAGAGGACCAATATTCAAATTCTGACTAATACTTGCTAGCCAGGAAAGTTCTTATCATCTCAGGGAGGGGGGAGGGGGAAAAGGAAGGAGGGATAGAATTTGGAACTCAAAACTTAAGTTCAAAAATTATTTTAATATATAATTAGGAAAAAATAAAATATTGTTTTAAAACATTAGATGAAGAATGAGGGTGATGGATTAGATTACCTCTAATTTTCCTTCTATCTCCACCTCTTTAATTGCCATATTTGACCAGATTTTTTTCTGTTGTTATTCCTTTATTTACATTAGAGTAGATTTATATTCTCCTTCATTATGTCACTTTTAAAAATTCCATATCAGTCTTGGAGAACAATGGTGCAGAAAATTATTTATTATCCTCCTAGCTGATATTTCTTAAAACTTTTCTGATGATATGAGAAGAGACTTTCCATATAAGAGAGATACTTATTTTTCTTCTCAGCAGGGCAAATTCTTCATTCTAGGACTTTCAGCATTTGCCTTTCATTGATACCTCACTCTACTAACTAAATAGATAAGTAATTTGAAAAATGTAAGCATAAAGAAAAACTACAAGAAAAAATTTCAGAACACCATACTATACCTGAATGCTACTTATTCACAAATAGGGAGGCCATTTTAAATGCAATGGCAAATCTTGATCCTTGTGAAGAAAAAAAAAGTCTCAATAAATTAATAAACATTTATTAAAGTATTTTGTATCATTCTGACTCTGTGTTATGTGCTAGCATAACAAAACCAAAGTAGGGAGCTTACATTCTAGGCCCATATGCAAGTTAATGGAAAAAATACACAAAATAAGTACATAGTATATCAGGAAAGATATGTGGAAGCCAGTTTGTGAAGGATCTTAAATACCAGACTTTAAATAGAGAGATACTAAATACTGGGTTGGGGCAGGGAGGAAAGTGGGGTGACTTGGTCAGCTCTTAGGAACGTCATTTTGTAAGGAATATCAGTTTATCAGTTTGGAGTTTGGATTGGAGTTATAAGGCTCATTTTACAAATGAGAAAATTGAGGTAGAAGGAGGTTAAGTATGTGTCTGAAACGGAATTTGGATTCAGATATTCTTGATACAAAGTACAATGCTCTATCCATTGTGCAATCTAGCTGCCTATAATTTGTGGTAAGAGCCTGAGTATAATAATGTGATTTGCCCAAGGTCATACAGTCAGTTGGTATGCATTTATCAAGCACTTACTATGTGTCAGACATTATGCTAGGGAAGGGACAATCTGTACTCTCAAGGAACTCACAGTTGAAGAGGGGAAATAGCATGTTTTCAACTATGTACAAACAAGATAAGTTGGAAATAATCAAGAGGAAAATCACTAGAATCAAGAGGGATCAGAACAGTCTTCCTGTAGTGTAGAGGTGGGATTTGTTGTTTGTCATTCATTCTTGAAGAGGACCATGGTATTAGGAAGGTGATGCCATGACTTGCACGTGAATTGTATTTAAGACAGGGTAGGATGTACAAAGTCACCAGCTTCACTTTCTCCTCTGGAGCCATCTGGGTCCAGTGGCAAGAGATAGATCAGGATGACTACAGATGGCCCCCGGTGGGATTTTAGCTGGGACATGGAGGAAGCCAGCCAGGAAGTAGAAGAACCAGGACTTAAATATAGGTTCTCTAATTCCAAATCTGGTGGGGGTTTTTTTCAATAGTATTATGTTGTCTCCTGAATATGAATAGTGAATTTGAAAATATCTCATTATTATTACAAAATGTTTGACAATGGCAAGTTTCAATCATGGGAACACTGTTCCTCTCATTATCTCAGTTTTATGGAATATTACTGGCATTTCCATTATTCCACATTAATTTACCATCTGGCTTACAAGAACAATAACAACAAAAAATCTTGTCTGGTTTGTTAGCAAACACAGCCCAGCAGTAATATACAACCAGAGGAGGAGACATTTTATAATATCACAGCTGTCTTCTGATAATCTCATTTCTTTTGGGTCTCTGTTATCTGCAAAGTCCATTGATTTTCTGATCTAATTCTCTTTTATGCTTCTCATACATGGAGGTATGTATTGATGCACCATGTAGATATTTGAATTATTTTGTGTTGTGCCGTATATAGTTATAAGCCACTCACTTAACATCATGGAAAGAGCACAGGATTTTTCAGGAAAATCTGAGTTTAAATGCTGCCTCTGGTACTTACTAGCTGGTTAGCCATGTGTATATCACTTCACACCTCTCAGTTTACTCATCTGGAAAATGGGTAAAATTAGTATTGTACCTATTTCTCAGGATTGTTTTGAAATTAATTTCAACTCTATTCAACAAGCATTTTTTAAGTGTTCACTGTTTGCCAAATATAACCATAGACTCTAGTCCACACAAGGGGAAAAATGTAAAAAGCTAAAACTTACTCAATTCCTTACATCAAGGAGCTTAGCATCAAGTCTGTCAAGGGTTTTACAAATTTTAAAGTGTTATATAAGTGATGATGACAATGACGATTATGAAAAAGAGTTACATACTAGATTTTACCATACTTCTTTTGACTGAGATAGCTACCCAGAATCCTAAAAAAAAAAGATAGTGAAAAATCCAATGCTTCCTATTTGTAACCATAATTTTTGTGATCCTCATAGTCAGTTAAATTTATATATTATTTTACATTTTGCTAAGTATTTTCATACACATTCTCTCCTTTAATTCACATAATATGCTTATGAAACTGGTAGTTCAAATATTATCGATATTTTACAGACTTAAAAATTCTGAATTTCAAATGGAGACATGGCTTACTGAAGATCATAAACAGTGGAGAGAGAAATAGGATTCATGCCTCCTAAATGTTCATCAAGTACTCTAAAAACTCTAACCTATTGAATTTATCACCTACAAGTCATCTATCT
Source organism: Phascolarctos cinereus (assembly GCF_003287225.1). Taxonomy (NCBI): domain Eukaryota; kingdom Metazoa; phylum Chordata; class Mammalia; order Diprotodontia; family Phascolarctidae; genus Phascolarctos; species Phascolarctos cinereus. The sequence goes on from NW_027555958.1 coordinate 189,400,146, forward strand.
CCATTATCCATAATTCTGATATTCTTCAATCTCAGGCTGATTTCCTATATTTCCATCTTTCCCTGTGATTTTTGCCTCCTAAATATACAGTTGATCATCATTACAACTTCCAATTACTCCACCCCCCCCTTTCCAAGGCTTTTCCATCACTCCTACTCTGCTCTCACTTTTCTCCCTTCAAAATCTTAACCAGATAATTAAACAGTTCAACTTTACCCTATCCTCATCCCTTGTTTCCTTTGTTTCTTTGACTGCCTATCATCTCTTCCTAATCCTTAAATATAAATTACAATGACCATCTACTTTACACTCCTATATGTATGATCCTGAACAAAGATAGAGGAGTAACACAATTCTGCTGACTGGGTCAACTACATATTTGTTATATAATCTCAAAGAACGCCTATAATGCTACATGACAGCCCTTTTACTCCTCCCTGATTGGTACTATCTTGCTTCCCTCAACATTTGTTCCAAACCCCTTCTCTTCTGCCCAAAACAACTCCTCCCCTCTTCCTCTCAGGAGGGGATCTCACTAAATATTTCAATGAAAAATTTTAGGCCACACATTGAAAGATCTCTCTTTTCAATCTACATTCCGAATGATCTCAATACTATTCTTCTTTATCTCTTCCTTTGCTTCAATCTCAGAAGAACAGGTGACCTTGCAATCATCAATCTCTCCACTTTTCCTCTCCATAAGCATAGTATGTCCCAAATGGAAGAGCTCACCAGCTAATCAGAAAATGTGCTATTTGATTTAATTCTTCTATGCTCTGACAAAGATGCTTTGGAAAGATGTTTTCAATTCTTTTTGTTTGTTTATTTGTTTTCAATTCTTTAAAAGCAAGTCTCACACTCTTGCCTTGAATCTGGATATATGGAAAGGGAAAACATATTCAATGAAAATTTACTCTGCAACTATTGTTGCTGATATTATTCCCAAACAGCCCTAAAGAGATAATGTGAAGGTTTGATAGAAAATGAACTTGGAGTTAGGAAGCCCTGGGTTCCAAACCAGATTTTTCAAAATCTGCAGCCAAGGTGTCCAGTGAGCTAGTCACTGTGCTAGGTGTTGGGGACTTCCTTGTTACACTCTAGAGGAAGGTCCATGGGAAAGATACAGAGAGACAGACAAAGAAACAGAATCATAGAGACAGAGACAAGCATAGAGGCAGAGAGAAGAAAAACAAGACAGAGAAGAGAGACAAAAGAAGAAAGTAAAGGGAGGAAGGAAAGAACAAAGAGAAAGAGAGAGAGAGAAGAGAGAGAGAGAGAGAGAGAGAGAGAGAGAGAGAGAGGAGGAAGGAAGGAAGGAAGGAAGGAAGAAAGGAAGGAAGGAAGGAAGGCTTGGGTATTATTTTATTGATCTCCAGCACTTAGTACATTTCCTGACATATAGTGGGCACTTAACAAGTGTTAGTTGATTTATTGCTTGTTTGATTTGCTGTGTAGGGACAGTACTTCCAAAAAGAACACGTTCCAATTTTATTCAGCACATCATCAAGAGTCCCCTGTGTCCTATCAATAAGATGCTATTTGGAATTGTCATGGGATATTCTTCAATTGCTTCTAAACAAAGGTACATTCTCTATGTCATTATCAAGTTGATTGAAAGAACTCATCAAATTTTCTGGGGATTCCCTAATCAAATTCCCTTGTAACAGCATGGAATTCTTCAAAACTGCATGAGCAAAGTACAAACTCTGGTAAGTTATACTTAGAAGAAATGATTTTGACTAGGAAGTGGTTGTGTGTCTCTTATTAGAGGACCAGACTAGCTAGGTCTTTAGGGACTCATCACTAGTAGGTTAGGCACCAGCTGAATAATTGATTTTTGTCACAGCAACTCATGAAGACTGTGACCTAAGGCATGGAGAAAATTGATCTGTTTAAGCGTGGGAAGAGAAGGAGCCAATATAATATATCATTTGGTATTATCACTTGAATGAACCCCTCCAGTTATTGTCTGGTTGTAGAAAATATGCCTGGAGCAAGAGCTATAATATGCCACTTCAGACAACTAATAGTCACCTCTGGGGTTCATTCTTGTCAGACTAATATTGATTGATTCTGACCATTGTTAAGAGGCCTGTTCTTTTAACCTGAGCCTTTATGTTCTTTTGACCAAACATTAGATCTCTGAGAGCAGCCATGTCACTCTGAGTTAGTGAATGAACGACTAAATGAGTGAAAAAATCATTTTAAATGTTTACTACATGCTAGATACTGAGCTAAGTGTTTAGTATTTAAAAGAAAAAGAAAAGACAGTTCTTGCTGTTAAGGACCTTATAGTCCAATACAGAGTGACAACAGACATCATATGTGTGTGCACATATATATGCACAATACACGTATATACACATACATATGCATGTATATGTATGTATATGTATGTAAGTATGTATGTATTGTATGTGTACTTTGGTCCATAGAATTACTAGACTGAGTGGGGTAATATTAGGATAGATCTGCACATCCCAAGTAGAGACAATGACATAGCTGATTTGATCATGGTTTATGGTTGTAGACCTAAAGGGGGAGACAAGAAAGACTGGAAGAAGTAGCCAGAAAAGAGAGAGTAAAATGAAGTATGACCATGGCTTTTCTGATATAGTGTTCTTGAGAGTCAGTAACAGGTCAAGGAAAGAAAACTCAAGTGTAGAAATTGTTCCTGGATATGGACTTTGGTATGAGTATCAATATAGTTAGTGAGGAAGTTGTAGAAGAGATGGCAAGAGAGAAAGGAATCATTGCTTTTTTGACCTCTTCAGGAGGTCCCAGGGCAATTATGAACATTGATCACACTTATATAGAAAAAGCTAGAGAGGGAATATTTTTTCCCTTTGGTGACAAGGGTTCTCCAAATCTCCCAAACCCTTAGATTATAATGGATCCTACTCTCCCCATTGAATGTCTTCTAGCAAAGGGAGGATTAATCAACTTATCAACTCACTATGCCACTCTCTACAAATCTTTTCATTCCTCCTAAAACATCCTATGACTTCTTCCCACCTCTCCCAGCTGGGAACTTTGTCTCATATTTTAGAGGGAAAAAAAATCAGTTCTTTCTCTATGAACTTCCTTTTCTTCCCTCTTTCTCATCTCCTATCATTCAAGTGCTTACTCAGGGGAGTAGAGTGGGACCCGTGACAATAGACATGGTAAACAATAGGGAAGCAGCCAGGACAGGGAGAGATCAAAGATTAGTGAGATAGTAGTGATAAAAATATGGCAAGACAAGAGATGGAATGGAATAGAATCACTTGTATGTGCAGAGGACTTTATCTTGTCAAGGAGTTGGACCACTTCTTCATGTGAGACAAAGGTGAAGGAGTAGATAGTGGGAGGAGGTATCTGAATGATGTGAGATAATGAGTAGGAATAAGAAAGATGATTGCTCTTTTTTCCAGTGAAATATGAGGCAAGGTACTCAGCTTATTGGGTGTGAATTGAGGTATCATAGGAGGTTTGAGACTGGATGAAAAGAGTAAGAAAATCTAATATGGTAGGTGAGATAGTGAGCCAATTAGGGAGGTATAAAAAAATTGCCTTACCACAGTGAAGACAGTGTGCTAAGATACTGAGGCCACAAATGCAAAAAGTAAAATAATCCCTATTCTCAAGGAAATTCCGTTCTAATGGAGGGGACATGAAGAGACAAATACATATATGAGTAAATATACAATAAACAGAAAGAGAAATGTAAATAGAGATTAGATGATGTTTTGTCAGATATATCGTAGCTGGACTTCTACTTCAAGCACTGTTTGTACTAGACAGTCACTAGAATTCTATTTCTGTGGTTTTGTGACTAAAAGCAAGTTCAATTGAAAGTGATGGTCTTTAAGTGGTCATGTGGGCCAAGAGAGGCAGATAGAGTCCTTAGGAAATCAAGCTTACTTCCTCTGAGGGGAGAGAGAGAGAGAGACAGAGACATAGACAGAGATAGAGACAGAGACATAGACAGAGATAGAGACAGAAGCAGAGACAGAAAGATGTTCGAGTTCTGTATTGCCTTGTATTACCCACCCTACAAAAGGTGGAATAATGCGATTAACATTGCCTAAATCCTACCAATTCATGGCTATAAGAAACTTCCATGATAATTCAGGATAACAGGGCAAGAAGAAAACTCTAAATCTGTACTATCTCCTCAGATCTCACATAAGATTTTGTTTTGAATCTAATTTATTTTAAATGGATTAGTTAGTATTATAATTATGTATTATATATCATATCCTTCCTATCAGACTATAAACTCTATGTGGATTTCTGAATTTTATTATTCCCCCGGGATCTCCCAGAGTGTTCTACACACAAGAAGAGGTTAATAAATGTTTATTGAATGCAAATGAATCATCCCCTGCATTTCTAGTTTCCTTGTTTTATGTTCAGTCCCACAGATTCAAATGCTTCCTTTGGTTGTGGCAGCTGGGACTTTTGATTTTCCTCCAGAGCCTGCAAAACCTGGGTCAGGGCTTTTTTTTACCCAGCCATCATCCTTTTTTTCACCTAATTTACTTGCCTGCTCTGTCAGCCTGCTTTTCCTTGTACATTCATTCCCTACTTTGTCATGTTTGGTGACTTTCACAAACTATTCAGTGCAAAGAGAACAACACACTTTCCAGGCTCTGACACATTCAATATATACCCAGTTTTTACAGTGAACTTTGTTTTTAACTTACCCTATAAATAATGTAAGACTTAGGACTTTTAACTGAAGAAAACAAACAAACAAACAAAACTCCTTTCCCCAGAGATAATAGGTGCTGTGAGGTCTGTTATCTGGGCTGTGAGGTAATCACAAGTACAACTAAGTTTCTGATACTGGTTTGGAAAGCTTGTTTTAGTTGAGTCTCTAATACCAAGTCATGTCTGGAATATGAAAATACTTCAACAAATGAAATGAAAAAAATAATTTTAACCATGTCTGATTGGCTTAAAAAGCTACTTTCAACATCATCAATGCTAAACCTTTATTCTGCCAAATATCAATGATAATGTGATTCAATAGAGCATGATAAGCTCAGCAAACTGTTTCCAAGATATAAGTAGATGATTTATGGATGTAAAATTTCTGCCAATTGCTCATGACATTATATACTCAGCTTTTGTTTGTTTTCATAAAAATGAACTTACAAATAGAATTTCTCAGTGGGCAAGTACTATATTTGAGTCTTATAAACTCCCTAAAAATCTAGGAATCAGAAAAGTGGTCTACCTATTGACTAAAGTTGGCCAAATAATAACAGTCATTGAGAATATGTAGTGACTTGTGTCATGGCTGATGCTTTTTAACTGGGGAGGAGATAGAGAAAAGTGGCTTTTTGCTGCACTTGGAAACTGCTTGGTGGAGTGGGCATGTATCTTGCCTCTTTCATGGAGGTAGATAAAGCCCAGGGGAAGACAAAATCAGGAAATTTGTTTTTTAGGAGAAAGCTTCAACTTACCATATTATTTTCCTGAGTTATTCAAGACTGCTGGCATCTGTTTATACAGCAGTGAAAATCACTGGGGTCAGAAGACCCCAGTAGGTAGCTGTTGGCCTCCTCTGAAGTTTGCTGGCAATAGCTGTTCTAGATGTAATTTGCGGTTTCTGAGGCAGCAGGGACATCTAAGTTATAGATCATGCCCTCTTTGGATGAAAGGTTCGGAGACTCAGAGGATCCCAAAGTACCTATTTCAAGTCCTTCTATAGTAATAGTAATAATAATAATAACAATAACAATAATAGAGAGTTATTTCATGTCAGTCTCAGATCAAGCTTGTAAGAAATGGACTACAGACATTAGTATCTCTGTGATGATAGTACCATAGATTTACATCCAGAAAGGATCTTCAAGCTCAACGAGTCCAATATTTTCATTGTAAAAATGAACAATCTGGGCCATAGAGAGCTAACATGACTTGCCCAAGCTTATGTAGAGAAGAGATGAGATTCAAATCAAGGTCCTCAAACTCCAGATCAGATTCTCTTTCCATTGATCTACATTTCATTCCACTTTACAGATTGGGAAACTGAGGCTCAGAGAGATTAAGTGATTTACCCCGGTTATATAGCTAATTAGGATAAAAAGACAAGGTTAGAATCTAAGCCTTGCTCAAAATAGGCCCCATAATCTATCCGCAATGCCATGCTAGCTTTCTATAGCTTCCTCAATATAGCACTTAAAGGTTTACAAAGCACTCTCCTCATAAAGATCACATGAGGGAGGTAGTCCAAGTTTACAAAGAAAAGACTGTCAGCAAAGACTTGGAATAATTCTCTGAGTTCTTTGTGAAAGCTGACATGAATCCCAATGAGAACTTGCTTACATGAGTCCAATGTGAAAATTTCAAAGTCAGTAAGAAGCCAAAAACAATTTCTCAAATCTTATGAAAGGGGCAGTAGGTAAACAGGTTATGACAGGAATATAGAGAGTCTTCAATGATTATATAGCCATCTTAAACCAGAGAAGTCTTTATCGTCATCATCCATCTGCAAGGAACGGGTTGAAATAACTTCAAGTGAAAATTTATGTCAACATCAAAAAGGAAGGAAGGTTATTACTAGATAATTATCCCATAAACTCTTGTGCATGTTTTTTTTCTTTTTTAATGTACAGAACTTGTTGACAAAATTTCAATGCAGAGTCCTAGAGTCTGATTATACACAAGCTAAATCATTTAAGGCAAATTATCTAGGAAGGACTTGACGCAGGGAGCTGGCAAATTCCATTTGCTGATACGTCAATTAGGTAGATAAATGTCTAGTGGAGTAATTTTAGCCAATCATTAGTTTGGTTTGCTCAAGTAGTGCTCTTCATTGAAATAATGAATCTTCAAAATTAATACCTGTTTTTTACATTTTCTCAGTGCTCATAAAGACCTTTTTAATAGAAGCTGGATATAGACATCATGTTGTTCATACTAATTAACATGTTGAATCACCAAAAGTTCACCTCACATAGAGATCATGTTATTATTATTGTGATGTACTTAGCTACAATTGAAATTAAAGATAATCTTGCCACTCTGGTAAAACCAGAAAGATTAAATGGGGCTCATTAACCAAGCTCAGCAAGTTTCTTTTTTTAAAAAGATTACAGAATTCCATTAATCTTTAAAAAATTAATTAGATTTAGAATCCCTGAAGAAAAACAGATTTTAGTACTTATGAAGTGAAGGCAGGAGCTCACTGAAGAAAAGTCATTAGACAAGAAAAGAAGGTAGTTTCTTGTTATTAGCTTGAACAAGAATATGCCTTTGATATAATTTGTTGCTTACCCATTATGAAAAACAATCTTCAAAGTTATTGTAATAAGAGAAATAACTATGTTGAAAGTGTCATGTATTACCAGGAAGATTGTTTTCTAAAAGCTAAACAAGAAATCCAAATTATTTTTCAATCTGACAATTTCTTCTTTGTTAAAAATACATGCCAGAAATATAGAAGGCATTCCTCCTCACAGTCCCCTTATTTTTTCATTCAAATGTTCCAACCCAGGATTCATTATCAAGATGAACTTGATATCTAGGTAATTTAACCAATTACTAATGTAATAGAATTTCAAAATCTTAATTTGAATTTGCACTCTGGAAAAAGCAAACTTTTTTTAGTCCTATTTATAAATGTTTGCTTTATTTTAATATCATAAAGTTCAGCAAAATGTTAAGGTCTTACCTGGTTCTAAAATTATATGATAATATGTATACACACGAAGCAAGATATGTATACCAAGGCCAACCTGAGTTCAGAATATAAACTGTAAAATTTTACAAGCAAGTTTATATTCTGAACTGGGGTTGGTCTTGGTATACATATCTTGCTATTTGGCAGGTAACTTAAACATTTACTGGCTTTTTAGGAGGATGGTTATTTGCAGTATTGCCAAATAAAAAAGAGAAAAGCAGAGGTGGGAAAACAGTTTCAAGAAAGTGATAGAACTGAGGGGCAGCTAGATGGTGCAGTGGATAAGGCACCAGCCCTGAAGTCAGGAGGACCTGAGTTCAAATGTGGCCTCAGACCAAACACTTGACACTTACTAGCTGTGTGACCCTGGGCAAATCACTTAACCCCAATTGCCTAAAAACAAAAAACAAAAGTGATAGAACTGAAAAGTGCATGATTAAGGAAAAATTTGATAATCAGCTGCACAAGGTCAATACACATAGAGGACGCTTGTGCTGAAGGAATCATAATTTTAGGGCACCAAGAAAAACTGAATTTCAAGGTATCTAAAGGAGAGGAAGATACAAAAAGTGGGAGGAAGGAACCTCATTCCTTATTATTGCCTATTTTCCTCCAAAAAAAGTGAGCAAGAGGACATCAAAAACTGCTAAGTCATGTGCCTACTTCCCCATCTAAATAAAACATCAGAAGAATAATCGATAACTACAGTCAAAGGTACCCTTGATAAAAGTAGCACAAGGCTTTGCAAACACCATTCCATAGTAGACCATATTTTTACCATCACATAATTGACTACAAGAAGAAGAAAATATAAAATCCCTCTGTATTGTTCATTTTATTTTAATAGTATTTTATTTTTTCTCAATTAGATGTCAAAACAATTTTAAGCATTCATTTTTTAAAGATTTTGAGTTTCAAATTTTTCTCCCTTCCTCCCTCCCCTCCCCTTTTCCAAAAATGGTAGGCAATTTGACATAGGTTATACATGTGCTATCATGTAAAACATATTTCTGTATTAGTCACAGTTGTGAAAAAAGAAACTGAACAAAAGGGAAAAAAACATGAAATAGGGTAAAGTAAGTGAAATAAGTATGCTTCAGTCTGCAATTAGAGTCCATCAGTTCATTGTCTGGATATTAATAGCATTTTCCTTTGTGAGTCCTTTGTACGTGCCTTTGATCATTATGTTGCTGAGAAGAGCTGAGTCATTCATAGTTTATTATCCCACAATGTTGCTAACACTGTGTACAATGTTTCCTGGCTCTGTTCATTTCTTTTTGCATCAGTTCATACAAGTCTTTCCAGGTTTTTCAAAAATCTACCTGTTCCTCATTTCTTACTGCACAACAGTATTCCATTATATTCATATACCACAGCTTATTCAGTCATTCCCCAATTAATGCATGTCCTTTCAGTTTCCAATATCTTGCCACCATGAAAAGGGCTGCTATAGATATTTCTCACCATGCAGATCCTTTCCATAATCTCTCTGCGATACAGACCTAGTAGTGGTATTGCTGGATGAAAGGGTATACACAGTTTTTGGTTGCCCTTTGGGTAGAGTTCCAAATTCCTCTCTGGAATGGTTGGATCAGTTCATGACTCCACCAACAACACATTAATGTTCCAAATTTCCTACATCCTCACCTATATTTATCATTTTCCTTTTTTGGTCATATTAGCCAATTTGATAAGTGTGAGGTGGTACCTCAGAGTTGTAGTAATTTGCACTTCTCTAATCAAAAGTGATTTAAAGCACTTCTTCATATGCCTATATATATAGTTTTGATTTCTTCATCTGAAAACTGCCTGTTTATATTCTTTGACCATCTATCAATTGGGTGATGGCTTGTATGCTTATAAATTTGACCCATTTCTCTATATATTTGAAAAATGAGACCTTTATCAGAGACACTTGCTGTAAATATTGTTTCCCATTTTTCTGCTTTTCTTATAATCTTCTTGTATTATTTTTGTTTGTGCAAAAGCTTTTTTTAATATAATATAATCAAAATTATCCATTTTACATTTCATAATGTTCTCTTTCTCTTATTTGGCCATGACCCTGCAACTCACTTAAGAGAGGTCCTTTAAGAGTTGGATGTTGGAGGCAGCTAGGTGGTACACTAGATAGAGCTCTGGCCTTGGGGTCAGGAAGATCTGAGTACAAATCTGGTCTCAGATACTTTACATTTACTAGCTGTGTGCCCCTGGGCAAATCATTTAACCCTCACCAAAAAAAAAAAAGGAGTTTGGATGTTTACCACTAAGTATACACCTAGCTTATATTTAGTATTGATATTATTTCATTGTCTGTAGTACCTTTTCGCAAGATGCAGTTTCCTTCCTTATCTCTTTTAATTAGGTGTATTTTTGCTTTTGCTTTATCTGAGATCAGGATTGCTACTCCTGCTTTTTTTAACTTCAGCTGAAGCATAATAGATTCTGCTCCAAACCCTTTTCTTGCCCTGTATGTCTCTCTGCTTCAAGTATGTTTCTTGTAACCAGCATATTGTAAGATTCTTGTTTTTGCTCTCCTATTCACTTTCATTTTATGAGAGAGTTCATTCCATTCACATTCACAGTTATGATTGCCAACTATATTTCCAGACATCCTATTTTCCTCCTGTTTCTCTTCTCCCTCCTTTCACCCTTTCTCTCCTTACCCCTGTTTTGCTTCTGTCTACTGCCTCCCCTGATCTGCCTTCTGTTCTGTCAGTTCCCCTGCCCCCACTTTACTTAATCTCCTCACCTCCTACTTCCCTGTTGAGTAAAATAGATTTCTATATTCAACTGATTGTTTATATTATTCCCTCTTTTAGCCAATACTGATGACAATAGAATTCAAGTGATGCCCATTGCCTGCACTCCTGTCTTTTCCTACATTACAATAGGTTTTTCACACCTCTTCATATGATACAATTTATTCCATTCTATGTCTCCCTCTCTTCTCCCTCAGTGTACTTGTCTTTCTCATCTGTTAATTACTTTTATGTCATTATCTCAAATTCACCTTATACTCATACCCTCTGTCTATATAGATACACACACACACACACACACACACACACACACACACACACACACATATATATATATATATAAAATGTCTTCTATATGATTACTAATACACTTTTTAAGAATTACAGATATCATCTTCCCATGTAGGGATATAAATAGTTCAGCTTCATTGAGTCACTTACATTTTCTTTTCCCTTTTTACCTTTTTAGGTTTCTCTTGGGTCTTGATATTTGAGATCAATTTTTTGGGTTTAATTATGATCTCCTTGTGAAAGCTTGAAATCCTTCTATTTTATTGAATGACCATTTCGTCCCTTGAAATACAATGTTTAATTTTGTCATGCAGGTGATTCCTGGTTGCAATCCTATCTCCTTTGCCTTCCAGAATATCATGTTCCATGACCTATGATCCCTTAATGTTGCAGCTGCTAAGTCCTATGTAATCCTGATCATGGTTCCCCAATATTTGCATTATATACTTTTGGCCACTTGCAGTATTTTTCCTTGACCTGATAGTTATGTAATTTGGCTAGAATGTTCTTTGGAGTTTTTATTTTGAGATTTCTTCCTGAGGTGATTGATGGATTCCTTCAATGCCTATTTTGCCCTCTGGCTCCAGGATATTGGAGTCATTTTCCTTGATAATTTTTTGAAAGATGCTGTCCAGGTCTTCCTTTTGATTAAGGCTTTCAGGTGATTCTCACATTGTCTCTCCTGGATCTATTTTCCAGGTCACTTGTTTTCCCAATGAGATATTTTACATATTCTTCTTTTTTTCATCCTTTTGAATTTGTTTAATGCATTCTTGATGTCTCATAGAGTCATTACTTTTCACTTGCCTTATTATAACTTTTAAGGAGTTGTTTTCCTCAGTTACTTTTGTACTTTCTCTTCTATTTTGTCAATTTTAGTTTTTAAGGAGTTGTTTTCTTCATTGGATTTTTGTATCTCCTTTTCTATTTGGCCAATTCTATTTTTTAAGCAGTTGTTTTCCTTTCCCAAGTTGTTTACTCTTTTTTCATAATTGTCTTTCTTTGTTCTCATTTCTTTTCCCATTTTTAATTCTACATCCCTTATATGATTTTTAATCTCCTTTTTGAGCTCTTCCATTAGTTCTTTCTGGGCTTGAGACCACTTTCCATTTTTCTTTGGGGTATTATTGCCCGTAGGTGGTTTGACATTGTTGTCCTCTTCTGAGTTTTTGTCTTGATCTTCCCTGTCACCATAACAACTTTCATTGCTCAGATTATTATTTTTTTGCTCACCTTTTTTGGCCTTTTTCCTATCTTTTAAGTTTAAGCTCTGCTCCTGGGGTGGAATGGGTACTGTCTCAGGCTTCTTGTGGCTGCAGGCCCTGGCTGTTTACCTGGTGTTACACTGATGTTTCCCTGAGGTCCATGGGAGACCCTCATTTCTGGTGCTCTGTTGAGGGGGTGAGATGGGCGTGGCTAGCTCTACTGAAAGCCAAAGGGGTATGTCAGCTTATCTGGTGCTGAGTTGCGATCCTAGTGCTAGTGTCTGGCATCTACTGAGGCCAGTGGGCTGTTTCTGGGTTTCCAGAGGGCTACATTGAAGCAGGGCCACAGGAGGCTGATTGTTTGCCTGTGGCTAGGCTGAAGTATGTGGCAGTTTTCAGAACTGAAGTCTGCCCATTCCTCTGGCTATGCTGACGCACATGGGGGGTCCTAGTGTTGGTATTTGCCTTTTCTACCATACTGGAGTTCAGGATCTCCAGCTGGTTTGCTGAGGTGGGACTTGCTACTGGCTTGCTGGGACACTTCCTGTCCAGACTGTAGTCCTTTCTTAACTGAGACAGACCTTTCTTGCTGATCTTCCAAGTTTCTTGGGCTAAAAGATTGTTTTACTCCGTATTTTTGCTGGTTCTACTGTTCCAGGATTTGTTTGGAGTTGCTATTTTAGGGTTGTTTGGAGGTGAATATTGACCCCCACTGTATCTACTGCTTTAATTTAGCAGAGCAAATGACTTTTTAGGCAGCAGCTGTTACATTGGATAGAGGGCTGGCCCTGAAGTCAGGAGGACCTGAGTTCAAATTTGACTTCAGATACTTACTTGTTACATGACCCTGAGCAAATCACTTAACCCTGTTTGCCTCCATTTCCGCATCTATAAAATGAGCTGGAAAAGGAAATGGCACTTCAGTATCTCTGTCAAGAGAACATCAAATGGGGTCATGATTGGGCATGATTGATCTCAAGCTTTTTCCTGAATCAAATTGTTTAATACAGTTGTCTTTTGGTATTGTTGCATACCATCAACTGCACTCTCTAAAGAATAAAATTTGAGAACCAATAAAAGGCAATAAAGAGAGCTTTGGTGGATATTTGTTAACTGACACAAATTACAAATGGATTTTTTTCAAAAAGAACTGCAGCAATGGATACCATCAAAATAATGTAAGATCAAAATAGAAGATGTCCATGGTTCAAAAGTGAGACAAAATCCACAGTGCCTTTTCCATTGGGATTGTTGCAAAGTTGAAAGTGAAGAAGGGCCCTCATATGTTAGGTGGGATTGCTGTGGTGTATTTATGTGAAGAAATGATTGATAGCGGCACAAGGTAGGCTCATATAAATAAGCTTCCATCTGTATCATTAGAAGTAATATCTACCACTGATGCATTTGATTATTTATGAGAGTTGAGATCCTTCATATTGCAATTTTGAAGAATCTATAGTGGTGAATAATTGGTTTAAATATAGAAAATAAAGAGTAGAGATAAGTAGTAATTTTCTGAATTGAAAAGTGTTAAGAAATAAAACTCCCTGTGAATTAGCATCCAAACTGCTTTGAAGCCTTAAAAAATAATACAAAAGATGGATTGCATAGTGAAACCTCTAAGTTTGTGAATGATATTAAACTCTTCCAAGTAGTTACATGTAAAGCTGACAGGGATATTTTTGAATGGGCTGACATGTAGCCAAGCCCATAAGAATTAATGAAAGGTCATTGAAACTATACTAACAAAAAAAAAAAAAGAGGATTTGGCACTAGCTATCATTAGCCTGCGGGAGAGGGGGGACTAGTAGAATTTTTTTTTGTATTGTTTCCTGAATATAGCCAACCACTGTGCTGATATAGCTGGAAATGTCAACATAATGCCTGCCATCATTAGAAAAGTTATAGAGAAGAACTTAGAAAATGCATCCTGCCCTTAAAACTATGGTGCATTTGGAACTGGAATTCATTGTGCTATTCTCATTGCCATGCTTCTAGAAAGACAGACTGAGACTAGGAAATATCTTTCAGAAGAAAAACTAAAATGATGAAGTTTAATGAATAGCTTCAGGAAAAGTTTACAATAGATGAATTAGGCCTTCACTTTGAGAAATATAAAATAAAAACCACTCACTTAGGCTGAATACCACTGAATTTTGTAAAATCATTCATAGCATAAAGAAGTCAAGTGGTCTAGGGAACAGCAAATTGACCTGAAAACCAGGAAGACCTAGGCTCACGTTCTACTTCTAACTAAGATTGGTTGAGTGGCCCAGAGTAAATCAATAAACCTCTCAGTGCTCTAGACAAATCTCTAAGCTTAGAAATTGTAGAGAAGTGGAGGATGATAATTCATGGTAATTTGATAAAGGTGACTAGAGCAGTCAAAACTGATAGGAGTAGACCAATAGACTCTCTCTCTCTCTCTCTCTCTCTCTCTCTCTCTCTCTCTCTCTCTCTCTCTCTCTCTCTCACACACACACACACACACACACACACACACACACACACACACACACACCCTAAGAGAGGGAGTATGGAGCAAGAAAGTATTCAATAGTGCTGACAACATCAGAGAGGTCAATAAGGATGAAAACTAAGAAAATACCATCAAATGCCCTTATTAAGAGATCATTGATAACATTGAGGACACATTCAGTCAGTAGTAAAGTGGAAACTAGATTGTAAGGTGTTGGCAAGTAGGTAGCAGGCAAGGAAGTGGTATTTACTTGACTTTTTTCTGATAATATAGCTTTGAGAGAAAGAGGAAAGATATGGAGGTGGTAGAAATAAATTTCTCATCATAAGCTAGATAAGAGATAAACTAAGAGTCTCAGAAGAATTATAAAAGAGGAGAGGGCTACTAAGATAATAGTTCAAATAAATATAAAATCAGAAAAGTCAAAGAGAAGAATATTAATAAGTATCAAAGGGGCAACTTTATTTTAGCCGAGTTTTTGTTGCCTTCTGTTGCAGCCTGACAGGAGAAGAGCATCCTAGGACTTGGCTGAGAGGGTTACTGATGATAGTTCAAATCAACTCAATTCAGTAAATGTCAATTACTTCTGTGATATATACAAAATTAATATGTTAAGTAGGCATTTGTAAAGGGAAAATGAAAGCTCAGTTAGAATACTGTTCCTGCCCTCATGGATCTTACAATCTAGGGGAGAGTTTATATA
The DNA here is from genome assembly GCF_003287225.1 of Phascolarctos cinereus. Classification (NCBI taxonomy): domain Eukaryota; kingdom Metazoa; phylum Chordata; class Mammalia; order Diprotodontia; family Phascolarctidae; genus Phascolarctos; species Phascolarctos cinereus. The sequence goes on from NW_027555958.1 coordinate 189,415,261, forward strand.
TTGTGGAGAATGTACAAAGGATGATAGGACACAGAGTAAGGGGAAGAAAATACTATGATATAAGACTGGAACAGAGGAGTAAAGACATTTTGTGAGAGACTTTAACGCCAAGTAAAAGCAATACTTTGAAGGGCTTGAACAAAGGACTAGTTTCATTAGATCTGTGGCCTAAGAGTTTGGATTAATTTGGCTTTGAATGAATGAAAGTTTTCTAATGTACCTTTGAATTGCCAGAAATTTCATGTCTATGGAATGTTTCACACCAAATAGTTTTTGGCTTGTTTTTTTTTTCAAAGTACCAAAGCACACTAAGTCTTTGGAAGACTCATTGCATGCCTCTGATCATTTGGTACCTCTAGACTCCTTTTCATGAATTTCTTTTCAGCACAGGAAACACACTGTGAAGTAAACCACTGATATAATAAAGAGAATATTTAAAAAATAAAAGAAATATTCTAACATTTTACAAGGTACAAGAAAATTTCAATACTAAATACTCACTTAATTCATATGCTGTGGCCTCTCAAATACTATTGGAGCAAGTCAATAAAACTGCAGATTTAAGTCCCTCTGTATTCCAAAAAATAGTTTGAAAGTTCTCTCTCTCTCTCTCTCTCTCTCTCTCTCTCTCTCTCTCTCTCTCTCTCTGTCTCTCTCCCCTTCTCCTCCCCCACCTTGGCCACTGTCTTCTTTTCTTCTGTCCCTTAATGGCCTGGACAAAATAAATCATTAAATAATTGCTTGAGGTTTATTTTTCTGAATCAAGGAAAGTGAAAGAGGAGTTGTTTCGTGACATCTAATACTGAATGTTTCCATCAGTCTAATGAGCTGTTACTGAAGTAGTGGACTTTTCAGATTTATTTATTCTGTTCTTAAAGGTTCATCAAGCAGTCTTTTTTTTTTTAGATTTATATTGCAGTGTAACAACTATACAACTGCTATGTCAGATAAAAAGAACAAAAAAGTAGAAAGAAAATGTTGGCATTTCTCTTCAGGTAAGGGTTGGACTACATGTTCTCTGAGATCACTTCCAATTTAGAAAATCTAGGATTCTACTTTGCATGTATATTAACCTTTTTCTGAGCAAGAAACGATGATAGAAAATATTAGATCTATTTTGCTATACATACTGGAGTATCTGTACATACTTCTATTTATCAGATCTTTCTCTGGATGCAGATAGCATCTTTCTTCACATGTGATTTATAGTTAATTTGGGTATTGACCTCTTTAAAAAAAAAGGCTTTGAGAGCTGAAGGGAGGATGGACTGGAATAGGGAGAGACTCATGGCAGGGAAAACCAAGCAGGCATTGTTGTTCGGTTGATCAGTAATGTCTTACTCTTTGTGACCCTGTGAACTATACCATGCCAATATTGTCCATAGCATTTCCTTGGCAAAGGTACTGGAGTGATTTATCATTTCCTTATTTAGTAGATTAAGGCAAATAAAGATTAAGTGACTTGCCTAGGGTTACACAGCTAGTAAGTTTCTGAGAACAGATTTGAAATTCCTGTCTCTAAGCCCATTACTCTATGCAATAAATGGCTGGAAAAAACAATGGGAACACAAAAGTAATTTTAATATAGTCCTAAAATGGCCTTTGCTTAATTAGCCAGGACTAATGCTCTTCTCATCTATTTTATTACCTATAAACTTTAAAAGATGTTGCTTAAAAGGGACAAGATGGAGATTTGTGATACTTCCTTACCAAGCTGGTGACCATACCGTAAGCATTAAGCCACTAAAATATTACAGGGGCCCTAAGTTAGTGAGTTGTGTCTGTTGGTTTTGAGCCAATGAAGTAGAAATTGTGAGAATTGGAGAAAATTCCAGAATCCAGACTTCTAGTTTGTTCTCTTCTGCCTTGTACTTATCCACCCAAGGTGATGCAATGAGTGAGAAGAGTAATCTTTCCAGAGGAATGTATCAAGTGGAAAAAGAAAGAGGCCTGGTTTGGAAATTAAAAAAGAACTAGTTCCAAATCCCACCACCTAATAATGGTATGATCATAGATAAGTTACTCACTGAGACTCATTTTATCATCCTTTAAAAGAGGAATTGATACCACCTGTAGTACCTACCTCCTAGGTCTATTGAATCAAATAAAATGACGTATTTAAAGTGACTCACTAACATTATTATCACTATATAAATAATGATCATTATAACTACATTGAGGGGTAGACAGAATGGTACAGTAGAATATTCACTGTACTGAAAGTCAGGGGATGTAGTTTTGGTTCTCATGTAAAACTATCTATGTGACATTTAACTTTGAGGCATGAGTTTCTTCAAATATTGTACACAATGATCTTTAAAGTGAAATTGACACTTGTATTTCATTCCCTACTATTCATGAGAAAAATTCAGATAGAAGCTGAACAAAGTGGATGGTATCAAATATACAACAAAATTATTTTATAAATTTCTCCCCCCCACCCTAGTAATGGTTGCCACTAAACACAAATAGGCATATATATGTAAAATTATTCTATACATACTTCTATTTACCAGATCTTTCTCTGGATGCAGATAGCATCTTTCTTCACATGTGATTTATAGTTAATTTGGGTACTGACCTCTAAAAAAAAAAGCTTTGAGAGCTGAAGGGAGGATGGACTGGAATAGGGAGAGACTCATGGCAGGGAAAACCAAGCAGGTATTGTTGTTCAGTTGATCAGTAATGTCTTACTCTTTGTGACCCTGTGAACCATAACATGCCAATATTGTCCACAGCATTTCCCTGGCAAAGGTACTGGAGTGATGTATCATTTCCTTATTTAGTGGATTAAGGCAAATAGAGATTAAGTGACTTGCCTAGGGTTACACAGCTAGTAAGTTTCTGAGAACAGATTTGAAATTCCTGACTCTAGGCCCATTGCTCTATCCACTTAGCCACATAGCCACCCCCTAACAGTAGGCTATCCCAATATTCCAGGAATGAGTTGATGAGAGCTTCCACTAAGGTGGTGACAGTGTTGTATAGGAGAGGGAGAGAGGCATATATGAGATATTTTACAAAGATAAAATTGACATGACTTGGCAACAGACTGAGTATAAGTGATGAAAGACAGTGAGGAGTCAAGAATGACAAATAGGTTGTAAGTCTGGATGCCTGATGGAATAGTGAAATAACAGTAAAATTTGGAAGAGGAAGCATTATAGAAAAAAAAAGTTCAGTTGGGGACATACTAAATTTAAAATGTTTATGAAAAATCCAGTTCAAAATGTCCAATAAGTAGTTGAAGAGATGAGATTAGGCAATATAAAATTTTAATGGATTCACTCATCATGGTTTTATGATTATCTCTAGCTTCTTTCAGAAGCATGTGAGTAGGAATAATGACAGCAGATGGTAGCAGTGATCCAAGGATAAGCTTTGGCAGGGTAAAATTGATGATAAAAGAAGGGGGTGAAGGATTCTATAAGAGTTGACTACCTGGTAAAGAAGTGAGAAGTAAAGTGCTTGAAGGTCATGATGGGAGTGAAGAATAGGATCTGGGGTGTCAAGGCAGAGGATAGATGGAATGACACTGGACTGTGATCATATAAAGGAATTTCAGAGTTTATGAACGTAAAAGCAGGGTGTATAACCAAGGTGGCAGAGAGGAATAGGTCATGTAAAATGAAAAAGTCAATGAACTAGGTGATTAGCTTTTTTGAGGGAGTATCAATATAAGTGGTGATATCCTCTAGTATAAGGGAAAGAGTTGGGGTGGGGGGAGAGAAAAAAACCAAGAGCCAAGGACTGAACTCACTGAGGAAAGGAGGGAGAGTATTCTGGAGGTTAATAGCAGCTAACAGAATTTTGATTGGATGGTAAAAATAGATGGGAATCAAGAAGAGGTTCATCTATGGAGTTAATTCACAACTCTTAAGATGAATCATTCTTCGTCTTTTCCATTCTCTTTTCTCACTCCTCCTGAGTGTTTCAATAGAATACAGAATTTATTTTTCCTTGTCCCCTTCCAATCAGCTACTTATATGGTAGGAGACACCACACTCAACAGAGAGCAGGCTAGCTAGTTCCACTATTGATTGGAGCTGAGCTTCTAAGAAGATCATGCCCAGGAAGGTTACGGGAGAAACTTTTCCAGTATAGATACTGTACTCAAAGGAAGCAGCAAAAGAACGCTATGGAAAGATAAAAGATATCAGTATAAGACAGTACCCCAGATCTGAGTTGCCTTGACAATATTCATTTTCTAAGTGTGTGACTTTGTAAGAGTGTACTTTTGTATATGCCTACTCTTCCTATTGATACTTTGTGGACTTCTATGAGTGTGTCCCAGTTTTATTGGGGCGGGGGAGATATACTACTTTAGTAAATGCCTCTACTCTGAGGTACTTGTGTTTTCTGATTGATTGTTGAATGTAAACATAGGGATAAAGGTTTTTGAGCTATTGTTTGGGATTGTGGACCAGACCTATGGAGTAACTTCAATTTGGTGATGTCATCTCCCTAGGAATCCATACTACAAATGTTATTAAGTGGAAGGAGCCCAGAAAAGGGATACTACTACATTTAAGCAAAAAAGATTACTCATAATGCAAGCTTTTTAAAAAGGAAGTTGAAGTATGCCTAACTAGAAAAATTCCATAATACTGCCAAAAAAAAAGAAATTGAAGGATTTTATTAATATAAGGATATACAATGTGTTGCTGAGGATAAAGTAGAAAGCAAGTGAAAATGAAGGTGGAATGGTCAAACCTCCATTAATCATTTTTACTCAAAGGATAATTTTCCTTGATAGAGAAAACAAAAGCAAAGTACTGGATATGTAACTCTACATTCTCCTCATCATCAGCAACCTTCATCTGCTCCACCCTTGGCAATACTATGCTTGTTTTAAACCTCTTATCTTCTTGAATATAGCTAAAAACTATCCTCAACTTTTCTCAGCTGCTTCAACTCATTTTGAGTCTTAGTGATCCTTACAATATTTTTATAGGATTATGCCCGGGGTGTGTTTTCATCCTCTGTTATTTGCCTTTGTTATCATCTTCTGCACATGTGTTTTTAAAATCTATGTTCATTAATGTGTTCTCTGTTCATCCATATTGTTATCTTTAGATAACTCTCATTTCTATTCACCACAAATTTTTTTTATCTTCAGAATTTCATTATTAAGAGTTTCACATGCCAGATACCTAGAAAATATGTAAGGCACTATCAATAAATGATAACTTTGTGTGGTGCAATATAGGACTGAAAAGGGAGGGAAAACAATTTTATGTAAAAGAAAGGAGCAAAAATAATTGAGAAAGAAAGACTGATGTGGTAGGTGGGTGGTCAGTATCATAAGAGAAAGCAAAATTCAGAGAGTTTCAGAGATCAAATAAGATCATTCTACATCCCCCTAAACTTCAGTGGCATACATTTCCCTTTCCTGGAATGCACTGATATGCCAACATTAACTCTAAGAGACTCCACTGAAGACTTCTGATGGAGCCTATTTTCACAGTTACAAATGGACATTTTGATTCCTGAAGTAAATGAAAAAAGAACTTTGATTTATTAAAGACTGCTAAAATATAAATGCATGAGTATATATGAATGTGTGTATATACGTACTCATAAACACACATAGATGTGTATATATAGTGATCTATTTGATAGTTTATAGGAGAATAGAAAGAACTTTTATTTATTAAAGGAACTAGAAAAACGTGAGCATGAAGAAATAGTTTCAAGAACTTTAAATGAGATAGAGAACTATATTAAAACCTTAAGATCTAGTGAAGCCAATATGGCAGACTAAAGGAAGGGGCTTAGCTGAGCTCTCCCAAATTCCTCTCCTACCAACATTAAAATAATACCTCAAAACAAATTCTGGAGTGTCAGAACCAACAAATGGATGAATGAAACAATTTTCCAGTCCAAGGCAATTTAAAAGTTTGGCAGGAAAGATCTATCTCACTGGGATAAGAATGAAGCAAAACCCAGTGCTGGTCATGCTGTCAAACCAACAGAAAAACTTGGGAGAGACTGAAAGTTACAGTGGTTTCCAGAGCTCTCAATCCAAAGACAGTAAGGGGGTTAAATAGAAGTTAGAAGAAGATTAGAGGGGACCCTATCTTGTACTAGGTGTGGACTTTGTTGCATTTTCTCATGGTTTCTAGTCAGAGACTGATGGCAAAAAGCAGCACTAGTAAGAGTGGGGGCCCTGGTCATAGTTCTGGGGAGGAAAACTGCTTGTGGTGACTCAGATAAGATCAAAGACCATACATCTCCTTAAATCATAACAACTTGTGAGAATTGAATACTTATAGGTCCTTAGAACTAACTTTGAAAACAGAAACATAAAAAAAACCTGAAGTTTGTCCCCTGAAGTGTCCCCAGCACCCCAGGGGCAAAGCCCAACTTTAAAGTCAAAAAATAGTTTGGAAAAATGAACAAACAGCAACAATAATAACAAAAAAATGATCAAAGAAAGTTACTATCATAACTTTCCATATCAAAAGCCCAAATCACAAACTCAGAAGAAGACAACAACGGCAAAAACAGCTACATGCAAAGCATCAATGGAAAAAAATGTGAATTGGTCTCAGGCCTAAAAAAAATTCTTGGAAGTATTCAATAAGTATAAAAAGAATAAGAGAAGCAGTAGAAAGACTATGAAAAGAAATGAGAATAATTTAAGAAAATCATGGGGGGAAAAGTCAATAGCATGGCAAAGAAGGCACAAAAAAATGAAGAAAATAACACATTAAAATATTTCTGTTGTTTAGTTGTTTCAGTCATGTCCAACTCTTTATGACCCCATCTGAGCATTTCTTGGCAAGGACATTGATGTGCTTTGCCATTTCCTTCTGAAGATTATTTTATAGATCAGGAAACCAAGGAATAAGGGTTAAGTGACAAAAAGTAAGTGTCTGAGGCTGGATTTGAACTCTGGAAATTGAATCTTCTGATTCCAAGCACAGTGCTCAATCCAGAAGACAACTTAGCTTTCCTACCTTAAAAAAAAAAATAGGACAAATTGTAAAAAATAAGCACAAAGATCCACTCCTTAAAAAGCAGAATTGGCCAAATGAAAAAAGATACATAAAAAAATTTGCTGAAGAAAATAATTCCTTAAAAAGTAGCATTGGGAAGATGGCAGAGTAAAAGCAATGACTTGATTAAGCTCTCCCCCAAACTCCTGTAAATACTTATAAAAATGGCTCTAAACAAATTCTACAGCAGCAGAACCCACAAAAAGACAGAGTGAAACAAATGTTTCAGCTCAAGACAACCTGGAAAATTATCTCAAAAAAAAAAACAGAAAAGAAAAGGCTCTTACAGTGGAGGGGAAACAGGGAAGGAGAGAGGGAATGAGTGAATCTTATTCTCATAGGATTTGGCTTAAGGAGGGAATAACATATGCATTCAAATCTGTCTTACCCTATAGGAAAATAGGAGGAGAAGGGGACAAGAGAGCAGGGGGGATGATAGAGAGGAGGGCAGATTGCGAAGGGGGGTAATGAGAAGCAAATACTTCTGAGGAGGGACAGGGTCAAAAGAAAGAATAGAATAAATGGGAGGGCAGGATAGGATTAAGGGAAATAGTTTTTCACAACATGTCTACTATGGAAGTGCTTTGCATAACTGCACATGTATAACCTATGTTGAGTCACTTGCCTTTTCAATGAGGGTGGGTGGGGAGGGAAGAATGGAGAAAATTTGGAACCCAAAGTTTTAAAAACATATGTTTTAAAAAAATGTTTCCACATGCAACTGGGAAATAAGAAATATAGGAAATGGGGTACAGAAGTCTATCCTGCCCTACAGGAAAATAGAAGGGGAAGGGGATGAGAGAAGGGGGGAAGAGATAGAAGAGAGGGCAGACTAGAGGAAGGGATATTCAGAATGCATTCAGAATGCATGCTATCTTTGGGTGGGGTGAGGGATAAGATGGTGTGAAAATTTGGAACTCAAAATCTTGTGGAAGTAAATGTTGAAAACTAAAAATAAATAAATTTAGATTAAAAAAAAAAAACCAAGACAATCTGGAGAGTTGATTTGAAAGGTCTGTTATGCTGCCAGGATAGGAGAGGAGCGCAGTTCAGCATGAGCCACACAGGCCACACAGGCAAAGATGGTGCCTCAGTGAACCTGGAGCAGGCCTCTGGAGAGTAAATTAAAGGGAGCTGTGGTGGTTTCCAGACTTCCCCAAAATGCCAAAGACAACTTAGAAGGTCAACAGGAAAGGTCTGTCAGGCCTTGGTAAGAGAGGAGCTTAATCCAGCCCTAGTCCTGGCACAGCTTCCATATGGCAGTTGCTTCCAGAGCTCTTGGGCCACAGATTGGGGGGTGTGGGGTGGATCAAGTACCTGATCAGAAGGGAATTGCAGGGATCTATTTGATGGTACTGATGTAGGATTCTCTTGCTTTGCCCATGCTTGGATCTGAGTCTCAGTCCTAGGCGGTAATCCTGGGGCAAGAAGCAGTGCTGGCATGGTAGAGTTTATACTGGTAGTGCAGAGAGAATCCTTCTCACAATTCCAAGGCAGAAAAGAGTGCTTGTGGCCACATATGGACCACAGTACAGGCCAGGAAAGGAGTAAACACTTCTCCTTTAATCATACCACTTTGGTACAACTAAAAATTTATAGGTCCCTAGAAGTATCTCTGAAAATCGCTCCACAAAACTCTTGAAGCTTGGTGCCAGTACACACTCCACACTGGAAGCAGACCCCTTACCTTAACCAAGAGTTTAATAGTGAAGTGATTAGCAGGGAACATGAGCAAACAATGCGAAAGAAGTCATAATATAAAATCTTACTTTGGTGACAAAGAACGTACAACCAGAAGAAGACAACAAAATCAAAGCTCCTACATCCAAATCCTCCAAGAAAAATACGAATCAGCCCCAGGCCATGAAAGAGCTCAAATAGGATTTTGAGAAGTGAGTAAAAGAAGCAGAGGAAAAACTGGGAAGAGAAATGAGAATGATGCAAGAAAATCATGAAAAACAAGTCAACAGCTTGCTAAAGGAGACCCCCAATAATACTGAAGAAAATAACACCTTAAAAAATAGCCTAACCCAAATGGCAAAAGAGGTGCAAAAAACCAATGAGGAGAAATATGCCCTAAAAAGCAGAGCTGGCCAAATGGAAAAGGAAAAACTCACCAAAGAAAATTCTTCCTTAAAAATTAGAATGGAGCAAATGGAAGCTAATGACTTTATGAGAAATCAAGACATTATAAAACAAAACCAAAAGAATGAAAAAATAAAGGTGGGTGAGGGAAGAAGGGAAAAAATTTGGAACCCAAAATTTAAAAAACAAAAGTTAAAAAATATTGTTTTCACATGCAACTGGGAAATAAGATGTACAGGAAATGGGGTATAGAAATCTATCATACCTTGCAGGAAAATTGAAGAGGAAGGGGACAAGAGAAAAGGGGGGGAAATAGAAGGGAGGGCAGATTACGAGAAGGGGTACTCAGAATGCATGCCACCTCGGGGTGGAGAGAGGGACGGGATGGAGGGAAGGATGATATGGGGAGAAAATTTGAAACTCAAAATCTTGTGGAAATGAATACTGAAAGCTAAAAAGAATGTAATTAATTTTAAAAAAAGAATAAGTCAGTCTCATACGTAGGCTTCCTCCTTTACCTTCTCCATAGTGCAACTAGGGCTTTAACCATATACTCATTCACTTGGAGACGCCTTGGCCACCAAATGTGAGCACTCAAACAGCTTCAAGCTGCAATAAGAGGTTATATTCATTGCATGGTCAGACTTGTACTTTATGGAAAATCACTTTGGTAGCTGTGTGGAAGTTTGGAAAGGAAAAAGCAATTTGAAGGAAATTAAAGGCTCGTGGATGAGTGGGATCCGTATAATAATTAATAGCTAACATACGTATGGCACCTTAAGATTTTTCAAAGTACATTACAAATATTATGGGAATTATCTGAGATAATATATTTAGTCTATATAGATTATATAACATATATAAAATTGTTTCCCCCCTCAATAAGGGGGTAGGGAAGAGAGGGAGAGAATTTGGAATTCAAAACATTTTTAAAAGAATATTAAATTTTACTGGTAATTTGAAAAATAAAATATTGTAAAAAGGAAAAAAAAAGAATGAAAAAATAGAAGACTGTGAAATATCTCATTGGAAAAACAACTGACCTGGAAAATAGATCCAAGAGAGGTAACTTAAAAATTATTAGACTATCTGAAAGCCATGATCAAAAACAGAGCCTAGACCCTTAAAACACAGTCAAGATAAAACAAGATCTAGCAGCTTCTACATTAAAAGGTCAGAGTCCTTGGAATATGATATTTCAGGGATGAGGGCAAAGGAGGTAGGAATACAACCAAGTATCACCTACCCAGGAAAACCAAGAATAATCCTTCAGGGGAAAATGGATATTTAATGAAATAGAGGATTTTCAAGCATTCCTGATGAAAAGATCAGAGCTAAATAGAAATTCTAACTTTCAAAAGCAACATTCAAAAGAAGCATAAAACAGGAAACAGAAATCAGAAATGATTCAGTAAGGCTATACTATTTACATTAGTAGATGAGAAGATGATTGTAACTCTTAAGAACTTTATCATTATTAAGGCAGTTAGAAGGAGTCTGCATAGATAGAATGGGTGTGAGCTGACTATAATGGGATGATGTCCAAAAAATAAAATAAAGAGGTAAGAAAGAGGGATACACTGAGAGAAGGTGGAAGGGAGAGGAAGGATGAGGTAAAATATCTCACAGAAAAGCAACATGGATATGGCAGCTAGGTGGCACAGTGGATAAAGCTCCAGCTTTGGAATCAGAAGGACCTGAGTTTAAATCTGGCCTCAGACACTTTATACTTACTAGCTGTGTGACCTTGTGCAAGTCACTTAACCCCAATTGCCTCATTAAAAAGCAAAAAAGAAAAGAAAAAAAAAGAAAAGAAAAGAAAAGAAAAGAAAAGAAAAGAAAAGCAACATGGAGACCTTTTACAGTGAATAAGGAAGTGGGGAGGGGGTGGAGCCAGCAATGCTTGAAACTTACACTCATTGCCATTGGCTCAAAAAGAGAATAACATAAACATTTATCTGGGTATAGAAATCTTTGTTACTCTCCAGAAAAGCAGGAGGAAAAGGGGATAAGAGAAGGGAGGGGCTTATAGAAAGGAAAACAGATTGGGGGAGGTGGTGCTCAGAAGCAAAACACTTTTAAGGAGAGACACAGTGAAAGGAGAAAGGAGGGATGGAGGGAGGGAGGGAGAGAGAGACATACAGACAGACAGACAGACACAGACATGGATAGACAGGTAGGAATAAATCAGGGAAAAATAAGATGGAAGGAAATATATAGTTAGTATTCATAACTGTGTATATGAGTGGTATGAACTGACCCATAAAACACAAGCAGATTGCAAAATGCATTAAAAACCAGAATCTTGCATTATGTTGTTTACAAGAAATATACGTGAAGTATAAAGACACAGGAACAGTAAAGGTAAGGAGGTGGAGCAGAACCTACTATGCTTCAGCTGAAGAGATAAAAGCAGGGGTAGCAATCATGATTTCAGACAAAGGAAAAGCAAAAAAATATATATCTAATTAAAAGAGACAAGCAGAGAAACTACATTTTGCTAAAAGATACCATTGACAATGAATTAATATCAATGCTAAACATATATACACTAAATGATATAGCATCCAAACTATTAAAGGAAAAGTTAAATGAGGTACAGGAGGAAATAGATAATATAAATAGAAAACCACAACTTTCCCCTCTCAGAAGGAGATAAATCTAAAAAAACCAAACAAACAAAAAAAGGAGGTGAATGGAATTTTAGAAAATTTAGATATAATAGATCTCTGGAGAAAATTGAATGGGAGAGAAAGAATATCTCTTTTTATCAGTGGTACTTGGAACCTACACAAAAATTGACCATTTACTAGGGCATAGAAACCTCAAAACCAAATACAGACAAGCAGAAATATTAAATGCATCCTTTTTGGATCATAATGTAATAAAAATTGCATTTAGTAAAATGCCATAGACGACAGGTTAAAAATTAATTGCAAATTAAATAATCTACTCCTAAAGAATGAATGGATCCAAGAACTAATCCTAGAAACAATCAATAATTTCATTAAAGAGAATGATAAAAGTGAAAAAAAATTATTGGATGCAGCTAAAGCAGTGCTTAAGGAAAAGTATGTATCTCTAAATGCTTACTTTAAAAACATCAAGACAAAACAGATAAATAAATTTCACATGCAACTTAAAAAAGTAGAAAAAGAACAAATTAAAAATCTTCAATTAATCCCAAATGAAAATCCTGAAAATCAAAGTAGAGATTAATTAAATTGAAAGTAAGAAAACTGTTGAACTAATAAACAAGATTAGGAGCTGGTTTTATTTAAAAAAAAATACAATACAGTGGATAAACCATTGGTTAATTTGATTTTAAAAAAGAAGGAAAGCAAATTACTAGTATCAAAAAAGAAAAGGATGAATTTGCCACTAATTAAGATGAAATTAAAGCAATCATTAAAAGCTATTATGCCTAATTATACGCCAATAAATTTAACAATCTAAGTGAAATGGATGAATATTTCTAAAAATACAAATTGCCCAGATTAATAGGAAATAAAATACTTAAATAACTCTATCTTTGAAAAAGAAATTAAACAAACCCATCAATGAGTTCCCTAAGAAAATTATCTCTAGGACCAAATGGATCAACAAGTGAATTTTATCAAACATTTAAAGAACAGTTAGTTCCAATACTATATGTACTATTTGGGAAAATAAGCAAAGGAGTCTTACCAAATTCCTTTTATGACACAAATACGGTTCTGATACCTAAACCAGAAAGACCAAAAACATAGAATGAAAACTATAAACTTATTTCCCTGATGAATATTGATGCAAAAATTTTTAAGTAAAATAAGAGGAAGGAGATTACAGCAATATCTCACATCATACACTATGACCAGGTGGGATTTATATCAGGAATGCAGGACTGGTTAGATATCAAGAAAACTGCCAGCATAATTTACCATATCAATAACAAAGCCAATAGAAATCATATGTATATCTCAATAAATACAAAAAAAAGGCCTTTGACAAAATGCAATACCCAGTCCCATTAAAAACACTAGAAAACACAGGAATAAATTGAACTTTACTTGAAATGATAATAGTATGTACCTAAAACCATCAGCAAGCATTATCTGTAATGAGTATAAGCTAAAAGCCTTTCCAATAAGATCAGGAGTGAAGCAAAACTGCCCATTATCACCTCTATTATTCAACATTATACTATAAATGTTAGCTTTAGCAATGAGAGAAGAAGAAAAGTGAAGGAGTTAGAATAGAAAACAAAACTACCACTCTTTGCAGATGATATGATGGTATACTTAAAGAATCCTACAAAATCAACTAAAACACTAATCGAAATAATTAACTTTAGTAAAGTTGCAGGATACAAAATAAATCCACATAAATCATTAGCATTTCTATATATTACCAACAAAATCAGGAGCTAGAGATAGATAAAGTCCTTTTAAAATAACTGTAGACAGTATATAATACTTAGTAGTCAACTTTCTAAGAGAAAACTAAGAATTATATGAACAAAAGGCAAAAAAAACACTTCACACAAGTAAAGTCAGATCTAAGCAACTGGAAAAATATCAATTGCTCATGAGTAGGTCAAGCCAATATAATAAAAATGACAATTCTATTTAAATTAATTTCCTATCAGACTATGAAAAATAATCTTATAGAGCTAGAAAAAATAATCACACAATTGATCTGGAAGAACAGAAGGTCAAGAATATCAAGGGAATCAACGAAAAAAAGGTGAAGAACAGTGGTTTAGTTGTACCAGATTTCAAGCTGCATTACAAAGTAGTAATCGTCAAATAACCTTTGTTTTTGTTTTTCCTTTTTTTTTTTTTGCTGGGCAATGGGGTTAAGTGATTTGCCCAAGGTCACATAGCTACTGTTATGTGTTTGAGGCTGGATTTGAACTCAGGTCCTCCTGATTCCAGGGCTGGTGCTCTCTCCACTGTACCACCTAGCTGCCCCCAATCATCAAACAATCTTAAGTAAGTAGAGGGGTGGCTTGGCAGAATTGATTAGGTACACAATAGACAGTAGTAAATGACCACATTAATCTAGTGTTTGGTAAATGTGAAGATCCAAGCTCTGGTGCCCAAGGACTCACTGACAAAAACTGCTGGTAAAACTGGAAAGCAGTTGGGCAGAAAGTAGGTATAGACCAACATCTCACACTATATACCAAAATAAGGCCAAAATAGGTGCATAAATTAGGCATAAAGAGTTATACCACAGGCAAAATAGGGGATCATGGAATAACTTACCTAACGGATCTATGGACAAGGAAAGAATTTATGACCAAATGTTAGATATTGAAAATTATGAGATGTAAAATGGATAATTTTGATTACATTAAAAGTTTTACACAAATAAAATGAATGCTGTCAAGATTAGAAGGAAAACAGAAAACTGGGGGGGGAGATTTTACAGCAAGTTTCACTGAAAAAAAAGTTATTTCTCAAATATATAGGGAACTGGGGCAAATTTATAAGAATATGATTTGTTCCCCAAATGGAAAATGACCAAAGTGTGAGCAGGCAGTTTTCAGAGGAAGAAATTATCTGTAGTCATATGAGAAAAAAGTTCTAAATAATTATTGATAAAGGAGGGAAAATTTAAAGAACTCTGAGGTACCATCTCACACCTATCAGATTGGCTAACCTGACAGGAAAGAAGAATGACAAATATTGGAGTGGATGTGGGAAAATTGGGACACAATGAAGTATTGGTGGAGTTCTCAACTGATCCAACTATTCTGGAAAGCATTTTACAATTATGCCCAAATGGCTATAAAACTCTGCATGCCCTTTGACCCAGCAATACCACTATTAGGTGTATATCCTAAAGAATTTTTTTTTAAAAAGTGAAAGAACTCATATGTACAAAAATATTTATAATATCTTTTTGTGATAGAAAAGAATTGAAAATTGAGGGAATGTCCATCAATTGGGAAATGGCTAGACAAATTCTGGTATATAATTGTAATGGAGTACTATTGTGCTGTAAGAAGTGATGAGTGCTTTCACAAAAACCTAGGAAGACTTATGTGAACTGATGCAAAGTAAAGTGAGCAAAATCAAGAGAACTCTACACAGGAACAGCGTTATTTCATGATGATGAACTATGAATGGCTTAGCCATTCTGCATAATATAATGATCCAATACAATTCACAACTACTTAAGATGAAAAATACTATTAACCTCCAGAGAAAAAACTGATTCAATCTTAATGCAGGTGAAAGAATATTTTTTTTTATTTCTTTTGTTTTCTTCTGTTTCCTTTTTGTTTTGTTTTTGTCAGTGTTTCCTTTCACAACATGACTAATACGGAATTATGTTTTACATGATTGCACATATATAACATCAAATTTTGCCTTCTTAATGAGTGATAGGGGTGAGAAGGAGGGAAAGAAAGTGAACTTCAAAGTTTTTAAAACAAATGTCAAAATCATTTTATATGTATTTGAAAAAAATTTTTTTTAATTTCTTTTACTTTTCAACATTCACTTCCACAAGATTTTGAGTTACAATTTTTCTCCCCATCTCTCCCTTCCCCCCAACACAAGGTGCTATGCATCTGAATACCCCTTCCCCTAATCTGCCCTCTATTCTATCACTGCCCTCCCTCTAATCTCCTGCCCCTTCTATTTCCCTGTGGGACAGGGTAGATTTCTATACCCCATTGCCTGTATATCTAATTTCCCAGTAGCTCGTGAAAACAATTTTTAACATTTGTTTTTTTAAAAAAACTTTGAGTTCCATATTTTCTCCCTTCCTCCCTCCCCACCCACATTCATTGAGAAGGCAAGCAACTTGATACAGATTATACATGTGTAGTCATGCAAAACACTTCCATAGTAGTCACATTGTGAAAAACCAACTATATTTCCCTTCATCCTATCCCCCCCCCATTTATTCTATTCTCTCTCTTAACCCAATCTCTCCTCAGAAGTGTTTGTTTCTGATTGCCCCCTCCCTCAATCTTCCCTTCCTTCTATCATACCTCTGTTCTTTTATCCCATTCCCCTCTATTTTCCTATAGGATAAGATAGCTTTCCATACCCAATTGAGTGCATATGTTATTCCCTCCTTAAGCCAAATCCAATGAAAATAAGATTCACTCATTCCCTCTAACCTTCCCCCACTTCCCCTCCACTGTAAAAGTTTTTTCTCATCTGTTTTATGTGAGATAATTTACCCCATTCTACCTCTCCCTTTCTCTTTCTCTCAATATAATTCTCTCAACCTTTAATTTATTTTCTAGATATCGCTCCTTCATCTTCAACTTAGCCTGTGCCCTCTATCTATCTATCTACCTATTTATCTATACACACATATACATACATATACATACATACATATACATATACATATATGTAAATGTGTATACACACACACACACACACACGCACACATACATTTTCCCTCCAACTACCCTAATACTGATAAAGGTCTCATGACTTACAAATATAATCTTTCCAGGTAGGAATGTAAACAGTTCAACTTTAATAAGTCCCTTATGATTTCTTTTTCCTGTTTACTTCTTCATGTTTCTCTTGAGTCTTGTATTTGAAAGTCAAATTTTCTACTCAGCTCTGGTTTTTCATAAAAAATGCTTGAAAGTCCTCTATTTCACTGAATGTCAATTTTCCCCCTGAATAATTATACTCAGTTTTGCTGGGTTGGTGATTTCACCTCCAGAATATTATATTCTAAGCCCTGCGGTCCCTTAATGTAGAAGTTGCTAAATCTTGTGTTATCCTGATTGTGTTTTCACAATACTTGATTGTTTCTTTCTGGCTGCTTGCAGTATTTTCTCTTTGACCTGGGAAATCTGGAATTTGACTATAATATTCCTAGGAGTTTTACTCTGGGGATCTCTTTCAGGAGGTGATCAATGGATTCTTTCCATTTCTATTCTACCTCCTGATTCTAGAATATCAAGGCAGTTTTCCTTGATAATTTCTTGAAAGATGATATCTAGGGTTTTTTTTTTTATCGTGGCTTTCAGGTAGTCCAATACTTTTTAAATTGTCTCTCCTGGATCTATTTTCCAGGTCAGTTGTTTTTTCCAATGAGATATTTCACATTGTCTTCTCTATTTTTTCATTCTTTCGGTTTTGTTTTACAAGGTCTTGATTTCTCATAAAGTCACTAGCTTCCAATTGCTTCATTCTAACTTTTAAGGCAGTATTTTCTTCAGTGAGCTTTTGGACTTCCTCTTCCATTTGGCCAATTTTTCTTTTTAAGGCATTCTTTTCCTCCTTGGCTTTTTGAACTTCTTTTGCCATTTGGGTTAGTTTATTTTTTATGGTGTTATTTTCTGGAGTATTTTTTGGTGTCTCTTTTAGCAAGCTGTTGACTAGTTTTTCATGATTTTCTTATATCACTCTCATTTCTCTTCCTAGTTTTTCCTCTACTTCTCTTACCTGCTTCTCAAAATCCTTTTTGAGCTCTTCCATGGCCTGAGACTGACTCATATTTTTCTTAGAGGCTTTAGATGTAGGAGTTTTGACTTTGTTGTCTTCTTCTGGTTGTTTGTTTTGATCTTCTTTTTCACCAAAGTAAGATTCTGTGGTCTGAATTATTTGCACTAATTGCTCATGTTCCCAGCCAATTACTTGAGTTATGAACTCTTCATTAAGGTAAGGGGTATGCTTCTAGTGTGAAGAATGTATTATACCAAGCTTTGTGGGTTTTGTGAAGCTGTTTTCAGGGATACTTCTAGAAACCTGTAAATGTTCAGTTCTTCCAAGGTGGTAAGATCAAGGGTGAGTTTCTTACTCCTTTCCTGGCCTGTGCTCTGGTCTATAAGTGACCATAAGCACTGTTTTCTGACTTGGAAATGTGAGAAGGATTCTGTCTCCACTGCCACTACAAGCTCCACTCCTCCTTGCCCTAGGACTGCCACCCAGAACTGTGACCCAGTTCCAAGGACAGGCAAAGCAAGAGAATCCTGCCTCAGCACTAGCAAAGAGATCCCTGCAATCCCCTTCTGATCAGCCACTCAATCCCCCCACAATCTGTGACCTGAGCGCTCTGGAAGCAGGTGTCGCCCCAGGGCTACACTGGGACTGGGGCCAGACCAAGCTCCTCTCTCACCTCAGTGACAGACCTTTCCTACAGACCTTCTAAGTGGTCTTTGGCATTTGTGGGTTGAGAAGTATGGAAATTGCCACAGCTCCCCTTGATTCAGTCCTCTGAGGCCTACTCTAGGTTTGCTGAGGCCCTGTCTTTGTTTGTGTGACCTATGCTGAACTGTGCCCTTCTCCTAGCCTGGTGCAAAAGACCTTTCCAATCAACCATCCATGTTGTCTTGGCCTGGAAATTTGTTTCACTCTGTCTTTTTGTGGGTTCTGCTGCTCTAGAATTTGTTTAGAATCATGTTTTACAGGTATTTGGAGGGATTTGGGGGAGAGCTCAAGCAAGTCACTGCTTTTACTCTGCCATCTTGGCTCTGACCTCAAAACCAAAATTTTTTAAAAATATGAAAAAGACATGATTTGAACTAGGAAAAAAAGGAAAAAAACCCTTAAGTTCCTTGACTTATTTGCATAGAAATGCTTTATGACTGAAAAAGCTATTTTTTAAAAAGAGTAAATATAACTACTTGGAAACTGAGGTATGAGTTTTAAATGACTGCTGTTGTCATTTACTTTTTAAGTGAAAGATAAGTCACTGAGACTTGAGAGCCATCATTGAAATAAGAGAGGAAGCTAAGATTAAAGTCTGAAGAATCTGACAAGAAAAAAATAAGGAACCCCAAGTCAGTTCATTGGATCTGTTAAAAAAAAAAAAGTAAAAAGCAAAACAAAAAGTAACCTCTGACAAGAAGGCTTTGGTGGCTAGATCTTGATTTGCTTAAAGAAAACTGTAGTTTTGACCTTCAGAACCATCCAAAGTTTGAGAAGTCAAGTTTCTCAGTAGTATTGGGTATGTTTTTCTTGTTTCCTCTGGTTAGAGAAAGAAATGCAGTTGGGGATTAAGTTAATTACTGCTGCCACTTTGTAGCATGAGAAGTGTTGAAGCTGGTTTTGCTTTGTCCAAAGAGTCAACCTGAGATGTTTTTGTTTGTTTCTTTGTTTGTTTTTTCTTTTTAAAAAAATTTATTAATATATTTTGATTTATCAACAATCACTTCCATATGCTTTGAGTTTAAAATTTTTCTCCCCCTTCCTCCCCACCACCCTCCCCAAGACAGTGCACAATCTGGTATAGGCTATACATTTACATTCCTATTAAACATATTTTCACAATAGTGAAGTTGTAAATAAAAATTAAAACCAATAGGAGGAACCATCAGAAAGAAAACAAAACTCAACAAAGAAAAAAAAAGATAGCGATTCAACTTTAACAGTTATGATTACTATCTGTGTCTTTTTCTCCTTCCTTTTTCCCCATTTATGCTTTTTTTCTCCTCTCTCCCTTCCCCCCCTCACCAGTACTTTGCTTTTGACCACCACCTCCTTCAGTTTCTCCTCCCTTCTATCATCCCCCTCCCCCCCTTCCCCTTCATCCCCACCACTTCTTCCCTCCCTTCCATCCCACCTCCCTTTTCTTTCCTCTTTTCCCTCATACTGCCCATAGGGAAAGTTAGACTTCCATACCTAACTGATTATGTTATTCCCTTCTTGAGCCAAATCTGATGAGAGCAAGGTTCAAACAATGCTCATCTCCCTCCCTTCTTTCCCTCCACTGTAATAGGATTTTCTGTCTTTTCCTGTAATGTGATTTACCTTTGTCTGCCTCCTCCTTTGTCAGTACATTTTCTAAGATCAGACTAATCCACTTACTTGGATCCATGTAACCCAGTTGACTAGATTTTTTTTATCATTACATCAAAGTCAACTAATATCCACCCTCTTTATATATACTCCTTTAACATGGTGTAATAACAATACAGTTCTCAAGAGGGGCAAGTGTCATCTTCCCTTGTAGGGATGTAAATAGTACACCCTTATTAACAACATTCTGTATTTTTCTGTCCCATTTACCTTTTTATGTTTTTCTTGAATTTTGTACTTGAAGATCAAATTTTTTGTTGAGCTCTGGTCTTTTTATCAGGAAGGTTTGGAAGTTTCCTATTTCATTGAATATCCATCTCTTACCTTGAAAAATCATGCTCATTTTTTCAGGGTAGTTGATCCTTGGCTTCAATCCAAGCTCCTTTGCCTTATGGAATATCATGTTCCACGCCCTTTGGTCTTTTAATGTAGAAGCTGCAAGGTCCTGTGTAATCCTGACTGTGGTTCCATGATATTTGAATTGTTTCTTTCTGGCTGCTCGCAGCACTTTCTCTTTCATCTGGTAATTTTTGAATTTTGCTATTATATTCCTTGGCATCTTCAATTTGAGATCTCTTTCAGGTGGTGAGAGGTGTATTCTATGGTTATTTTACCTTCTGGTTCTAGGACTTCAGGGCAGTTTTCCTTTATGATTTCCTAAAAGATATTATCCAGGCTCTTTTTTTCATCATGATTTTCAGGTACTTCAACGATTTTTAAATTTTCTCTCCTGGATCAATTTTCCAGGTCAGTTGTTTCATCAATGAGGTATTTTATGTTTTCATCCATTTTTTCATTTTTTTGTTTCTGTTTGACTGGTTCTTGCTGTCTCATAGAGTCATTAGTTTCCATTTGTCCAATTCTAGTTTTTAACAGATGGTTTTCTTCTGTTAGTTTTTGTACTTCCTTCTTCAATTGGCCAATTGTATTTTCAAGGGATTTGTTTTCTTCAGTGCACTTTTTTTTCCAGTTTGCCAATTGTGTTTTTTAGGGACTTGTTTTCTTCAGTGTACTTTTCCTCCAATTGGCCAATTGTATTTTTTAAGGACTCTTCTACCCCTTTCATTAGACTTTTAAAATCTTTCTTCAGCTCTTCTAAGAAGGCTTTTTGGGCTTCAGACCAGTTCATATTCCCTTTTGATGTTGCAGATGTGGGTTTGTTGACAATGTTGTCCTCTTCAGAATTTCTGTCTTGATCTTCACTCTTCTCATAATATGAATCTATGGTATGTTTCTTTTTCCTCGTAGTTTCTTTATTCCCTGGCCTTAAAAGAGATTGAGCTCTCCAGCTGGGGAACAGAGGGCACTGACTCAAGCTCCTTGTGTTGGGAGCCTAAGTCTTGGTCACTTGCTTTGTGTGCTCGGGTCTCTTATGTTGGCAGTTGGAGGCTGTAGGGTTTTGGCAGCTTACCTCATGTTGGGCTGGAATCAGCAAGGCTGTAACTTTCAGGCAATTCTAGGTTGCCTGCTTTTCCTTTCCTTTAGCTTTCTTCAGCTCCTTTTAGATGGGTGCTGCAGGGTGTTTATCTGCCTGGGGCCCCTTGCAATGCTGCCTCCCTTGTTTCTGCTAATGCACTGGGAGATTCCTTTGAGGTAGAGTGCCAAGGCACCTGGTGGTTTTCTGAGCTGGTTTCCACCAGTTCCTCTGCCCTCACTGAGGCACTAAGAGGTCCAGGTGTTGGTGTGTACCTGCTCTACCACCTGGGCTTCAGGCTGGGACTTGAGGAAGACTCTAGGTTGCTTTCTTCAGCTCCTTTCAGATGAATGCTGCAGGGTGTTTATCTACCTGGAGCCCTTTGTAATGCTGCTTCCCTTATTTTTGCTGAGGCACTGGGATACCGGTTTGCTGGGCTGCTGCACTGCTGTTCCCCATCTTTCTTCTAGTTCAGTTGTTCCAGGGTTTTGTTTTGTTTTTTTCTAGGATGATGTTTTCTGGGTTTTCAGAGGTTGATAGGGGAAGGTGAGAGTGACTATTTTTTTACTCTGCCATCTTGGCTTCAAAAGAGGAAAACTGTTTGTTTTGAGTTTGCTTATTTGTTTTGATCTTCTAGTAAATAAAGAACTGGCTGGACTTAATCTTTATACTCCACAGTTCTTGAAATTAAAGGAAATTTCTGTTCTTAATAAGAAGTAGCACTTTCTACATACCATTTTTCAAAATGTTTAATTACTAATTAAAAGAGCTTGTGGTTCTATATTTGATGCAGATGTTCTTGAATGAACCAATGACATAAAATACCAAAGTTCACAGTTGTGAATTTCCCTTAACTTTTGAGTGTTCCTCCTGCACATGCTTTCCTCCCAGGCTTCTACATGTATATGGCCACTCCTTTCACAGATACTGAGTGCACTGATGGTGGGTGAAGATGACTAAAGTTTTATGTGCGGATTTTGATATAATTATTATATATGTGTTTATTTCAAACCTGTGCAATTTATGGCCCATGGACCACTTATGGCCCTTGAGCCACTTGCAGCAGGCCAAAGGATTTCCAGTAGCCTGTGAAAAATGTAGAGGAAAACATCCCTTATATGTAGAGGAAATCTTTCAGCATGCCACAAGTGGTCTGTGGACCTTAATCAGCCCATTGGCTCACAAGTCTTGCAGGCCTGTTTTATTTTAATATATGAATACCTGAGGCATTATTATCATATAATTATTACTTCATTGTTATTAAGTAAATGATTAAGGTCAAGACTTAAGAGTATCATTACAATGGATGACTGATTATATAAATAGAAATATATTAGTAGAAGTGCAAGCACTAGAATGGTGTGCTGTTGGCATATGCTTCTCCTCCACAGACTTACCCCAAACCTAAAGAGAATTTGAGTATAACCTTTTGGTGGTAATTCTTCCCTGACAACCTAGACCTTTTAAAGTGAGAGCAGATTGAACAGAAAGACTGAGCCACTTCATAACAGAAGAAGGTGTGTATCCACTACACGTATGTCAAGGGCCACATCAAGCGTTATCCTGGACATCAGTTGCATCCTAGAAGTGTCTAGCATTCCATCACTGATACATTTTTTTTGGTGGGGAGGGTTCATCCTATCGAGTTTGTTTTCTCACTCTTATAATTTGTAAAGGTTATTTAGACTGAGGGGTTTAGAGAACTCTGTGTGAACGGGTACCTCTTGCAATAATAGAATTCCACTGGAAAGATTTTTGTTTTCAACCAGAATTTATTGGATGCTTTAGTATGACAGGATCCATCATGGAGGAAAAAAGTATGGTCTTTCAGAAAATAGTTTTCCATCTGAATCCTTTTATTAGACAAACCATCTTATGTGCCATTGTTATTTTAAATATCTATTACTTACAATACCTCTAAAGGATGTCCCAAAAGGCTATGTTCAATTTTACACTATTAAAATTTATATTTAAGCATGGAAGTTAACAAGAATAATTCATAAGTAACATTTTTTAGAATACTGGTATGTTAACTTTTGTGTAATAGGGGAGTAGGAAATATGATTTGAAAAGTAGATTAAGACAAGGCTATTGATAGTCTTAAATACCAGACAAAGGAATTTGGAGGAAACATGATTTAGTGGGGGAAGCTTTCAAATCCTAACTTAACCTCTTACTACTGTAACATCTTGGATAAGCTACTTCACCACTCCTGGTCTGTTTTCTTACCTGAAAAATGAATATTTTAGACTAGATGACCTTTAAATTCTCTCCAAACAATAAATCCAGAATGCAAGACATTTAGCCTGTCAGTAATTGTGAGTCATTGAAGTTGTTTGCGATTGTAGAGTGACTGAGATGTTTATGGGAGGGAGAGATACTGGATTCAGTGAGATTGGTCATGTGAGGTGATTAAGGCTTTGACTAAGGCTATAATGATCAGTATGTAAAGGAAAGGGAAGATGGAAAAGAAAATATGAAAAGCCAGGTGACAGGATATATTGAGTGAATATGAGAAGGGTAGTAGGGATGTCACAAGGGGAAATTGGTATTGGCATGAAAATTATAGTATCATTTTCATGCATTGGATTAGAAGTGATGAAGAGACACAGAAGTAGAAATTTCTGGTAAATGACTGAAAACATAAGAGAGAAGTTGGGGCCAGATGTGTAAATTATAACATGACTTGCCATGTGAGCTTACCATGTCATTTTTTTCAAAAAATTATCATACCACATTGGGATTACAAAATCCTCCAAAATGAGAGAGGGCTTCTAGTGTCTTTGAAGTCAGTCTCGTTGTTGGGAGACAGGTTATATGAGCTTGGACTTTCAGTGAGAAGGAGATGGAACTTCTTTCCTCCATTCCCAGAAGCTCAGATGGCTACATGCATAAGGTAGTATAAACATGCTTATCTAGGTGAGCATTAAATTGTATATTATGTCACTGGATGACTCCTCTGCCTTGTGTTCCTTTCCCTGAGCAAAGGTAACCAAACAGTAATAATAATATTAACGTGTCCAACTTTGACAGACGTTTTGTGAGTTCAAGAAGTCAGGAGAACCTCTAGTAGGATGATAATACTTATCAGGAGGTAATTTCTGGAACAATTTCTTGGAGCAAAAGACCACTGGTACTAGGTTGCTAAAACTAAAAGGACAAACAATAATAATTCATGCGCTGATTTGTCAGGAAATCTAGACTTCTGAGTTGTACGGAAGTTAATGGTGTAAGTGAAAAATATAATATAGGCTTAAGTATTTTTAAATGCATACTTACAAGCCTTTTTAATTTTAAGCACTCTTCTTGACAGAGGAAGTAAAAAGCTTTTTCAGATTTAATATCTACTTTGTTCATTGAATACCTCTTTCTAGAAGGGACCCTCTTAAACCAATTTGAGAGAGTTATTAGACATGAGGTCATTTTAAAGATTTTCCTTAGAGTCCTACTACTCTTGCATCAGAGCACAAGCCAGAAAGAGTGATAGAAAAAGTGTGAGCCCTCACTTTGCAGTTCACACTCCCCTAGGATTGATTCTTTTCCGCGTGAGTCCAGATCTAGAGTCCCTAGATATAACCCTCTGGCCATTATCCATTAACATACAATTATTCAAACTTTATTTACGTTGATTCTTTTATGTTTCCTTTATTATGGCTATTACATATGTTGCTCCCTAGTTTTGCTTACTTCATTTCATATGAGTTCATGCACTTTGGCACACTTTTTTGTAGTAAGAGAACAACCTAAAAAAGACTTCATTCAGTTATTTAAACCACAAAATAGCTCATGTGCTGTGAAAGCATCAATTGAGTTTACTTTAGCTTAATGGCTTGAGTGGAAAATAGTTTCAACCTTAGGGCCAAAAGCCATGAAAAACTATAGAAGGGAAAGACCAAAAAATAATAGGCATTACACTGAAAGATTTGGAAGGTTTTCTTCATGGTAGCTGAATGTCTTGGAGTGAAATACTTGCTGATTTTATCGATTTGTAAATATAAGTAAATACACTTTTAATGTTTCTTTAAAAGGCTTATAAATGCCACATTCCTGCTTATTACACTCAGGATTAATAAAAACACACCTAACCATGTCAGCTATTGGCCAGGATTTTCAAAAACTAGACACAACTTAAAGAGAATCTCAGAATCTTTGTCAAAACATTTTGGTTTTTTGTCCTATTTCTTTGTGGTCAGAAGACAGCACCTGTAGTATATCTAAAAAAATTTTTTTAAAAACCTCACAGAAGATCATAACTTTAGACCATGCATGCCATCTTGGCCAACTATATCAATTTAAAGATGATGTATCTGAGGCTTAAAATGGTTAACTAACTTAAACAGGGTCATACAAGTAGCAAATGCCAAGATTGGACCTCAAATCACCAAATTATAAATCTAGATCTCTTTCCACTGAAACATACTGACTTCCTCATTATTTTTGTTTTTTTTAACAATAATAGAGAAAGATTGATATTGAGAGACAGAGACGGAAAAAAAATTAGCTCCCATTGCCTGTGTACTGGTAATTGATCTTATCAAGTTCCAACAAAAGAGAATTCAAAAAATAAATCAAATTCATTTATCTACTCAAGAGTAAATTCAAAATTAGTTCCCTTGTCTTCTATTTCCAACTTGGGTAATAAGATTAAATTTCAAGTTAATTTCCAGTAGAAATAATCACTTTTAGTTATAATACCTGCACTGGAAAACTCTAATGCACACTTAAATGCCAAATCGAACAAAACAGAGTTGACTAAAACCTAAACTGCATTTCTTGCTGTTCGTAGAACTTGATATCTCATCCTTTCCTTTCAATTTCTTTACATGGACTGAGCCTGAGGCCTAAAATGAATTCCCTTCTCATCCATCTGTAATGTATCTTTGTAGTACGTGTCCAAGTATCTAAGACGGAGGTACCCATGGGAGAGATGACAAGAATCTGCTCCTGGGAGAAGACACCCTGTATTCCTCTACCCTATGAGTGGGAGCAGCCTCTTTTCAATAACTCTATTACTGTAACAGTGTCTTTAAAACTAGTGTAGGCTAGTGACTGACTGGGAAAGTCTCTTTTTCCAGCATTTTCCATGGAGTGATGGTCCTGTTCACCCAAAGCATGGACACCATGCACTGAGCAGGATGAGGAAAAGGGCTACTTTCTTCTTTCCTTTTTTGGCTATGTGACCTCAGGAATAAAGTTTGGGGCTGAAGTCTGTTATATTTGTTTGTTTTCAATTCTAGGGACAGGAAGTGGAGTCCCTTGACTGAAAAATATGAGTCATAGGAACTTTGGAGGCAGTATTCCAGGATAGATGTATAGCCCAATACAGAAGACCTAAGAGGTCAGGGTCCAAAAACTCAAGCCCAGAGTGTCTTTGGACTTTGAACTTGATGGGAATGATGCTAGTTAGCTTATCAGTCAAAGTCTGGCCTCAGACAGTCAAAGAGACAAAGCAGCTGCCAAGAGCATTCTGGGAATTTTCTGCATTTCAGAATGCATTGCCCTCTAGCAACCTCTTACATTCACAATTGTATGTTTTGGGATATATGGCTATATAATAATTCATCTCAAAAAGATATGAGGCATTTAGTGGACTAAGGTCAATATAAGCCAACAGTGAAATAAGGCAACCAAAAAGCTAATGCAACTTTGGAAAGGGCGTTGCTTTCAGGAATAAAAGTAGTGCAACTGCACTATGCCCTCATCAGATATTATCTGGAATATTATGTTTAATTATGTGTGCAACATTTTAGAGGGGACATTTAAAAGTTGGAGACTATTCAGACAAGAGCAAGGATGGTAGGGAAAGGATTCAAGATAATTGCTTATTAAGGTAGAATGAGAGATATTTAACATGGAAAGAAAACTTGGGAAAAGGAGAAGGATGGAAGGCAAGATAGCTATATTCAACTATCTGAAAGGTTGCACATAAAAGAAAGATTAGGCTTTTCTGCTTTATCCTGTAATTCAGAACTAGGAACAATGGGTGTTTCTTAATAATTATTTAATGAAAAAAAAGCAAATTCTGTCAAATAGAAGTGACATCAAAACTCATATAGTAAGTTAGAGGAAAAGCTAAGACTATAATTCTTGCCCTGGTTCCTATCATTCCATGCTTTGCTATGATCTATATTGCCTCATTCATCAAGTTGGACAATTTAGCTCAGTAGTTTCCAATATTTGCTGGATAAGGAAGATACCACTTTTTATGTCCTTGAAGGCTAATGTGGTATAAGATATGGCTATGAGAAAATGAGTAATTGAAGGGTAAGGGTGAGGTGAAGGGAGAGAATGTCCCCTTGTCACTGATAGCCACTATGAGTCATATGATAGTCATTGCTGCTAGTGGTTTAAAGATCTATGTACCAAATAAGGCTTCAAAATACATAGGTAGCTTAAGATCACCTGGTGGAACCATTTGTTTAGATCAAACATTTTTAATCCAGGATTCATGAACTTTATATACACATATCTACCTGTATGTGGATCTACATCTGGATCTCTCTTATCTATTTCTATGTCTATCCTTACAAATGGTCTATACATACCCCAAAAAGGGAAATTAATTACATTGAAATACAGTTATCTCTATTTATATATAATTCTCTTTTAAAAAATTCAAGTATTCTATTGTATCCATTAATTTCAGAAGTTTCATTGATGAACTATGGGGGAAAATACTTTTAAACAGCTTCCCTCATGATCCTGCTTAAATTCTGGATCTTGGTTTATGAAGACATATCAATGTATTTCTGTCCTATATAAACAATCATTCCTCCCATGATAAAGTGATCAGCCTTAACTTTCATTTTCACACCTTTACTTAGGAAGTTCAAGACTGTTTTTAATTCTGAAAGAGTCATATCATCTAAAGTAGAAGCAGTCGGGATTTAATACTGTACTTCCCCATGCATACTCATTATGATAGAAAACACTGAAATGACTTTGGGGTATGATTTAAATGACAGCTTTCAGGAAATGAGTTCATTAACCTGGTTGTAGTGGGGAAAACCCCTCTTTTGCTAACATATCACTTAGGGTTTTTAATCTCAACTGTAGGCTTTATATGGGGTTTCATAATAGAGTCAATGAGTTGGGCTTCCTTCAAAAATTGTTACTCTGATTAACTCCTTTTCTACCAGCATCATATGTTACTCCACATTTTTTTTTTCTTTTGGAACCAAGTAGAATAAATCTAATCCATCTCCCATACATTTATATGTATGAATATAGATAACTTTCATTATGATTGGTGTCCTTTGTAATCCTATATATTTTCTCCATGCATTTAAAATAAATTTAAACATTCATTTAGTTTTCAAAGGGATTACAGGATCATTCACAAGATTGCTAAATAAGAACATGATGTACACACAAAAAAGATCAAGAAGTTTTAATCTAGAGACCATTTTTAAAAATGTATTTATTATATTATTTTCCCCCAATTATATGCAAAAACAATTTTTAACACTCATTTTTAAAACTTTGAGTTCCAAACACTCTACCTTCCTCACTCCCCAAACCACATATTGAGAAGGCAAGCAATTCAATATAGGTTATACATGTGCAGTCATGCAAAACATTTCCATATTAATCATGTTGTGAAATAAAACATAGACCAAAAAACAAAACCTCAAGAAAAATTAAGTTTAAAAAGCATGGTTTAATCTGCATTCAGACACCATCAGTTCTTTTTCTGGGGATGGATAGAATTTTTCATCATAGGTCTTTCAGAGTTGTATTGAAACATTGTATTGCTGAGAATATATAAGTTATTCATGACTACAATACTGCTATTACTTCGTACCTAGTACATTTCACTTTTCATCAGCTCATGTAAGTCTTTCCAGGTTTTTCTGAGCGTCCTGCTCATCATTTCTTATAGCACAATAGTATTCCATTGTAATCATATGCTACAATTTATTCAGCCATTCCTCAACTTATGGCCATCCCCACAATTTTTAATTCTTTGCCCCTAGAAAAGAGCTGCTATAAATATTTTTGTGCATATATGTCCTTTTGTATATATATGTCCTGTTGGGGTTTTTTTGTTTGTTTTATATCTTTTGGGAAACAGACCTAGTATTGGAATTACTAGATGAAAGGGTATGTATGGTTTTATAGCCCTTTGAGTATAGTTCCAAATTGATCTACAGAATGGTTGAATCAATTCACAACTCTACCTACAGTGCATTAATGTCTCATTTTTCCCACATTCTCTCTAACATATATTGTTTTCCTTTTCTGCCCTATTACCCAATCTAATAAGTATGATGCAGTACCTCAGAATTGTTTTCATTCACATTTCTCCAGTCAATAGTGAGTTAGAACATTTTTTCATCAGACTATAGATAGCTTTGATTACATCATCTGAAGACTGTTCATATTTTTTGATCATTTATCAATTGGGTAATGGCTATTATTTTTATAAATTTAACTCAGTTCTTTGTATGTTTGAGAAATGAGGCCCTTATTAGAGAAATGTGCTTATTTTTTCCCCACAGTTACTATTGCTAACTGTTTTTCACTCCATCCTATTCATCCCTCTGTTTATTCTATTCTCTCTCTCCTTTCACCCTGTCCCTCCTCAAAAATGTTTTGCTTTTGACCACCACTTTCTTCAATCTGTCCTCCCCTCTATCATGCCCCTTTTCTCTTATCCCCTTCCCCTCCTACTTTCCTGTAGGGTAAGACAGATTGCTATACCCAAGTGAGCATGTATGTTATTCCCTCTTTGAGGCAATTCTGATGAGAGTAAGGTTTACTCACTCACCATCAGCTGCCCCCTCTTCTCTGCCACTGTAGAAGCTTTTTCTTGTCTCTTTTACATGAGATAATTTACCCCATTCTATCTCTCCCTTTACCTTTCTCCAAGTATATTCCTCTCTCACCCTTCAATTTTTTTTAGATATCATCCCTTCATACTTAATTCAAACTGTACCCTCTATCTATTTATACTCCTTCTAACTGCCTAAATAATGAGAAAGTTCTTATGAGTTACAAGCATAATCTTCCCATGTAGGAATGTAAACAGTTTGACCTTATTAAGTCCCTTATGATTTCTCTTTCCTGTTTAGTTTTTTATGCTTCTCTTGAGTCTTGTATTTGAAAGTCAGATTTCCTATTCAGCTCTGGTCTGTTCATCAAAAATGCTTGAAAGTCTTCTATCTCATTAAATATCTGTATTTTTTCCTACACATGATTATACTCAAGTTTTGCTGCATAGGTGATCCTTGGTTGTAATCCTAGCTCCTTTACCTTCCAGAATATCATATCCCAGGCCCTCCAGTCCTTTAATGTAGAAACTGAAAAATATTTTGTTATCCTGACTGTGGCTCCATGATAATTGATTGCTATATGATTTCTAGCTGCTTGCAGTATTTTCCCCTTTACCTAGGAGCTCTGGCATTTGGCTATAATATTCCTCTGAGTTTTCATATGAGGGTCTCTTTTAGGAGGTAATTGGTAGATTCTTTCAATTTCTATTTTATCATCTGATTCTAGAATATCAGGGCAGTTTTCCTTGATAATTTCCAGAAAGATGATGTCTAGGCTCTTTTTTTTTCCATCATGGCTTTCAAGTAATCAAATAATTTTAAAATCATCTTCCTTGGATCTATTTTCCAGGTCAGTATTTTTGTTTTTGTTTTTAGGCAATTTGGGGTTAAATGACTTGCCCAGGGTCACACAGCTGGTAAATGTCAAGTGTTTAGTCTGAGGGCAGATTTGAACTCAGGTCCTCCTGACTTCAGGGCTGGTGCTCTATACACTGCACCACCTAGCTGCCCCAGTCAGTTGTTTTTCCAATGAGATATTTCATATTGTCTTCTATTTTTTTCATTCTTTTGATTTTGTTTCATTTTTTAAAAATTCTCATAAAGTCATTAGAGTCCATTTGCTCCATTCTAATTTTAAGGAATTCTTTTCTTCAGTGAGCTTTTGTGCCTCCTTTCCATTTGGCCAATTCTACTTTTTAGAGAGCTCTTTTCTTCAATGCATTTTTGTACCTCTGTTTCAATTTGGCCAATTTGGCTTTTTGAAACATTCTTCTCCTCATTGGATTTTTGTACTTCTTTTGCCATTTGGCCTAGTCTGCTTTTTAATGTTATTTTCTTTAGTAATTTTTTTTGTACCTCCTTTACCAAGCTTTGACTTGTTTTCATGATTTTCTTGCATCATTCTCATTTCTCTTCCCAATTTTTACTCTACCTCTTTTGCTTGATTTTCAAAATCTTTTTTGAGCTCTTCCATAGCCTAAGACTAATTCATATTTTTCTTGGAGCCTTTGGATGTAGGAGCTTTTACTTCATTATGTTCTTCTGAGTGTGTATTTTGATCTTCCTTGTCACCATAGTAACTTTCTATGGTCATAATTTTTTGTTGTTTGCTCATTTTCCTGGCCAATTTCTTGACTTTTAACTCTGTTAAAGTAGGGTTCTGCTTCCAGAGTGGAGCACGCACTGTCCCAAGCTTCAGGGGTTTTATGCAGTTGTTTTCAGAGATACTTCTAAGGACCTGTAAGTTTTCAGTTCCTCCAAGGTGGTATGATCTAAGGAGACGTGTGTTACTACTCTTTGGCCTGTGCTCTGGTCTGTGAGTGATCTCAAACACTTTTTCCTGTCCTGGAACTGTGATGAGGGTCCCACTCTGCTGCAGCCAAGAGCTCTAGTGTGCTAATCCCCTCACTCTGGGACTGCCACCCAGAACTGTGACCTTGATCTGAGTATGAGCAAAGGAACAGAGTCCTGTCTCAGTGCTAGTAAAGAGACCCCCATAATTTACTTCTGACCAATTATTCAACCCTCTTACTGTCAGAGGCTCCTATGGCCTCCTCCTGGTTTTCTGGGGTAGGGGCTGTGCTGATGCAACCTGTACTGGATTATGCTTTGTTGTCACCCAGGTGCAACAGACCTTTCCTGTTAACCTTCTAAGTTGTCTTTTGGTGGAAAATTATTTCACCCCATCCTTTTGTGGGCTCTCCAGGAATTGTTTTATGGCATTATTTAAAGGTGTTCAGAAAGGTTTGAGGGAGAGCTCAGGTGACCTGTTGCCTTTTCTCCACCATTTTGGCTCAGCTTTCCAAGAACGGTCTAGAGAGTATTGAGAATTTCCCATAGTCTATTTATTTCATGTAAGTAAATGTTACCTTAGCAAATAGGCATGAATGTACAAAATAATTCAACTCCCCCCTTATATACGTAATCACAAGCTCATTTAATGGCAAAAAAAAGAAAACTCAAAATCAGTACTAGTACATTTTCATATTTGATGATAAACCTCCTAACACAACTTTGATTTTGGAAATTTGCAAATGAAAACATTCCATAATGAAATTATTATAGATTATTAAAAAGATGAGTTTCAGGTTTTGCCCTGCTAATGAAATTGGCATAATATTTTATTAAATCATACACTGATATAAAAAAATAATTTGATCTAGAGTTAAACTAAATGGAACAAATTACTTGGCAGATAGAACTATAGTTCTCAGAAGAGAGATCTGATGACAAAGTAATTACCCAATAATGATGTGGCAAATTTTATTTTTCATCTTTAGGTAGGAGAAAAACTACTCTCTCATCAATGATTAGGCCAGAAACTTTGTTAAATAAACTTTCAGTTAACTTAATCTGCCAATCAAAAGAATAGATCTCATTTGCAATCTATTTGTTATGTTAGACAAAAAGGAGAATGAATTTTTAAATAATATTTAATTTTGTCTTTATTAGCTTGTCTGCTTTAAATTGCTGGCAAGCAATGTGAATTTGTACCTCAGACGCAGAAGAATATTCATCTTTTGAACGCTTTACCGTAGACTTGGAATATCATTTTAGTCATTACTAAGGACAGATTTTCACTTGGGCCACTTCTTCATTTGCAAGATTGGTTTATATCTGGCATATTCCTTGCTATTTTGAACATTTTTAAAAATCATATTTTGTAAATCTCTATTTCATATCCAAACTCAGAGAAAAAGTTAATTGACTGCTCTCATTGTATCTACTTCCTATTTTCTTAATCTTTCTCCTGTCATTGCTCAGAACCATGAAATCTGATGCTTCCTTTCAGAGTAAGAGACTTTTGATGTCTCTTCCAACTCCAGACCTATGATAATATGAACCTGATCCCTCTAAAGTTATCTTTGATCTCCTAATCTCTAAATATATGGCTTTTTTTTCAATCAGCATCCTTTTCTCTCTTTGACATCAGACACCATTTACCCATGCTCTTCGTCTAATTACATTTTCCTGGATTGGCTCCCATGACACCATTTGGTTTTCTTTCTAACTCTATGGTCACTCCTTAATATCTTTTGTTGGAACATCATCCATATCAAACTTTTTGCAATAGGCGCACTGCATACGGGCTTTTTTCTCATATCTTTCTATGTTCTCTTGGTGACTTCATCACCTCCCACTTTTAGTATCTCCTGAATGACAAATCCTTGTATCCAACTGCCTAAAAAATATTATAGGCACTGAGCATCTAAAATTCCATATGTCCAAGAGAATTTATTAACTTCTTAAATTCCCCATTTCTGATCCTGATTCATAACAAGATCATAGTAGGACATATTTAGAACTAGAAGGAACATTAAAGATCACTAGGTACAATTTCCATCTTTCTTTAGTAAGGAAACTAAGGCTAGAGAAGTTAACTGAATTATCAGGATTATAAAACTAGTAAGTATCCAAGGAAAGGTTTGAACCTAGGTCTTCTGCATTCTAGGTCCACCCCTCCCTGGCATTAAAATATGCTGACTCTTCACTTTCCTTGATCCCCTACATCCATTCAGTTATTAAGTCTTGTAAATTTTACCTCCAAGGTATCTCCAACATCCATCCTCTACTTTCTGCTCATAGAGCTACCACCCTTATTCAGGCCCTCATGACCTCTTCTTATGAACTAGTACAATGGTATACTACTTGGCTTCCTTTCATCATTCCCTTCCATATTCAGTCTATTCTGGATACAACTGCTAAAGTTAATTCCTTTGAACGGGTATGTGGATATGTTAGTCTTATGTTCTGTGAACTTTGGTGCTTCCCTATTACTGCTTGAATCAAATGAAAATTTTTGAATTTATCATTGAAAACCATTCACAGCCTGGATTCAGTCTTTTTTTTCTTTAATAATAGCTAAAATGATATTCCAAACTCATATTTTACTTCCCTTAATACACAATATGGATCACTCAAATTGTACTTTCATCTGTTCACACGCAGTATACCATATATATGCCTTTGTGCTAGCTGTGCCCCATGCTTCCTTAGCACCCATTCTGGGTTTTGCCCCAACTTGTACTCTGTCATAAATATACACAGTGTACTTGAGAATAGTAGCCACATACAATGCTAGTAAGGCACATAAGTATGGAACATATATGACCCAGCAATTCACAACACAGGAAGTGTAGGGCTTATAAATCCACATACATTTCTCTCTGTAGCCTCTCTCTTGAGTCCATCCATAGTCAGCTTCCTTCTCTATTACCTGAGGATCAGCTCCTAGAAGCTACTTCCTCCTGATAGGTGCACTATTCAGCCAGTCAGTCAATAAATATTTTTTAAACACCTACTGTGTACCAGGCACTGAGCTAAGCACTGGGGATACAAAAAGAGGCAAATGGTAGTCCCTGCCCTCGAAGAGCTCACAACCCAATGAAAGAGACAACAAGAAAATACATACAAACTATTTTGTTGTTGATGGTGTTGTTGCTGTTGTTCAGTCATTTCCAGCTTTGTGACTCCAGTTTGGGGTTTTCTTGGCAAAGATACCAGAGTGATTTGACTCTTTATATATAAGATAAATAGCAAATGATTAAAAGAGAGATGGCACTAGAAATAAGAAGATTGGGAAAGCCTTCCTGTAGAAGATGGACATTTGGTTAGGAGTTAAAGGAAGCAAGGGAAGGAAGTAGGCAGAGATACAGAGGCACAGCATTCCAGGTACTTGGGACAGCCAGAGAAATTCTGAGAGCTAAAAGATGGAGTATCTTGTTTGAGGAACAGCAAAGGGAAAACCATGTGATATGGAGTAAGGTATAAAATACAGGAAAGGTAGGAGGGGGAAGGTTATTAAGGTCTTTGAACAACAAACAGAAGATTTTATGTTTAGTCCTAGATGCGATAATATCTTCTATTGGCCAATGTTTCTTCAAAGTATTATGGACCACATGGGGGGAATTGAGGAAAAGATGAATCCTCTCTTCTTCCCCAAGAATGATTCCCTCTCTGGGTCTAGATTTCTCCTCTGATCTGACTGTTTTTATACTGTCTTTTATCCCTAGTGCCTAGGAAAAGCCAGAACATTGTTGTTGTCCAACTCTTTGTGACCCTATGACCTATGATTATGAAGTTTTCTTGGCAAAGACACTCGACTGGTTTGCCATTCCTTCTCCAGTGGACTAAGGTAAGTGGATGTTAAATGATTTGCCGAGGGTCACACAGCCAGTAAGCATCTGCAGCTAAATTTGAAATACAGTCTTCCTGACTTTAGGCCAAATGCTCTATTCACTGAGCCATCTAGCTGCCTCACCTGAAACATAACATGTGCTACAAAAAAACCCAACCAAACAAACTAACAAAAAGAAAGCCCTGATGATTCAAATTAATAATAACAGATTTGACTTTTATGGTATTGTTCTCTCAATATTTCTGTGAATGAAGACATACAAACAATCTTATTACCATTTTGCAAAAGAAGAAAACGAAACTTAAGAGAAATTAAAGGATTTCCCCACATTCATCTATCCAATAGTACCTTTAAAATATCATGAGAATAATGAAGAACATCCACCAAGTTGGGTGTACCTTTTTGGTGAATTTATGGGAAAACATGGACAAGAATTTTAGTGGGTGTGTGGGTAAACAAGTTTCTGTCTGTATTGTTGGAAGGGTGTTTCCAAATTGATCAACTCACAGATCCGCTTGAGTATTTGAATATTCTCCAGAGCCTAAAATAGTGCCTTATACATAGTGTTTGCTTAATTAATGTTGAATTGAATTGGTTTATAGACAATCCTTCCAAAGAAATCTTTTCCATTCCCACTGCCACAACCCTAGTTCAGGTCCTTATTGACTCTAATCTCATTTATTTCAAGAGTCATCTATAAGACGACTGCCTCCAGTCATTTACCTCTCCAATCCTGCAAACCAAGGACAGCTTAAACTTTGTAAAACACTATTTCAATATCTCTCTGCCTTTCTCTCTATGTGTCTGTTTCTTTCTCTCACTCCGTCTCTCTCTTTCTCTATGTCTCTGTCTCTCTCTATCTCTTTCTCTCTCCTACCTTCCTTTCACTTTTTCTCTCTTGTCCTGGATATCCCATGGGACTCAAATTCAAACTGGACTCAAAATGTTCAAAATATAACTCATTTTCATCACCAAACCCACTCCTTTTTCTAAATTCCCTCTTTCTGTTGAGGATATATCATCCTTTCAATCAACCAAGTTTTCGTGTTCTGAATCCTGCTCAACTCTTCACTAGTCCTCATTCCATATATCCATGCAATTGCGAAGTCTTGTCAATGTTTACCTCAACAAAATTTCTTGTATCCATTTCCTCCTCTCCATTCATAGTCACTGCCGTGTCAGGCTCTCATCGCTTCCTTCTTAGATTATTGCAATATCCTCCAAATTGATCTATCCATCTTCCCCATCTCTAATCCATACAGCTATCAAAGTGAGAAGAGTTCAGCTCTGACTAAACCATTAACTCTATGGTACAAGAGGTTTCAAAATCTTATTGCTGCTAGAATAAACCATAAATTCCTCTGTCTAGAATGTGAAGTCCTTCACAATTTGGCTGTAGAAGGAGCACCTGTTGCTTGATCTCATAAACAATATATTATAGCCAAACTGGTCTGTTTTCTCTTCTCCAAAACTTATATTTCATTTTTCACTTCTCTATCTTTGCACAGGCTATCTTGAAAGTTTGAAATGTGCTCTCCCTCCTCACCTTTGCAACTTAGAACCCCTGCAAAGGACAATGCAGGCTTCAACTCCTAAAGGTTATTTTTTTAACCTGATTTGTCCAGTTGCTAATGCCTTCCTTGCCTATAATATGATTTTGTATTTAGTGTTAAGGAGGCTATTGACTCATTAAATTGTACATTAACCCTAAATGTTCTTTCCTTCAATTAATAAGCATTTATTCAGCACTTACCATGTATAGATCATTGGGTAAATGTTGGGAGATATACATAGTTTTTTTTTTTAATTTTTAAACATACAATTGCATTAGCCATCTAGTTTCTCTCATATATTTACTGGAAAATCTATTAATTGAGTTTATTGACTTTGTATCTGTCCCAAAAATAAAGCAAAATGTTTTATATTAATATCTGATCCATTTGTTGTAGACAAACAGCATATAAATGGGACTCTCAAATAGCTTGCTTCACTTAGGAGAGGCAGAAAATTCCCTGTGGGTCTGGCATCATTTTGTAGAAAGTTTAAGCTTTGGTCTTATTCTTTTCCAAATTTTTTGAGGGTGAGATAAAAAAATTTAGATTTCCTAGGCCTTAGAGTTTGTAAGCCATAAGTTGCCCCAGAGAAGACTCTGAGAACTCTAGGGACATCACTAGAATATCATTAGTCAATTGTTATTCCATATTAAATAAATATCTCTAATAATGACCCATTAAAATTCATCTATCTAATTAATTCAGTATCTTCACTCCATAGTCATTTAGTCACAAATACATTCCCTTTGAAGTTAAATTGATTTAAATGTTAACAGGTATGGTTTTAATAGGTCATCACTATAGTTTTATGAATGATGAGGCTATTCACACATCTTGACATCCAAGTGAAGTTGAATCTTTAATATTTTGTTCATGAGAAAATTTTATCAATTTTTCATTTTTAAAAACAAAAAAGTCACCTTAATAGTCTAATGGCTCTGTGCTGTCATCAATGAGGATATCCCTTCTGGTGATGCAGATAACTCATCCATACCTGCCCATCCTGTGACTCTCTAATTCATGACCAAGATGGGGGGGGGGTCCACTCAATGCTCTGGGATTCTCTTTTACATTCTCTTGAAAATATATAGATACAAATGGAGTGCTGTGAATAGAGTGCTGGGCCTGACGTCAAAAAGATTCATTTTCCTGAGTTCAAATCTGGCCTAAGACACTTACTAGCTGTCTGACCCTGGGCAAGTCACTTAACCCTGTTTACTTCAGTTTCCTCATCTGTAAAATGAGCTGGAGAAGGAAATGGCAAGCCACTCCAAAATGGAGTCATGAGGATTTGGATATGACTGAAATGACTGAAGAATAACAACTGATAGAACATCTAAAAGTTTTCCCTCACACTTCCTAAATGGTCATATATTTATTTTAGGTATATCACATCATTTTTTGGTTATCACTTCTCTCTAAGGTTTTAAATCCTGCTTAGGCTCACCATGCATCTGTCCAGCATCTTTTCAGTGAACTTTAATATTTTTTCATGATTCTCAGCCTTATATTTCTAAAAGAACATTTATGTTAAAGAGATGGATCTTTGTTTCAAAAAGAAAATGGAGTCAGTAAAAAAGATTTAAAATTTCCTAAAGACAATCTGCCTTATCTTCTTCACTTATTCAATTTGGCTTTATTGATATACATTATCTGAGACCCACATACACACATGAATGCATTCATATATTTATGTATATATACACTTGCATGTGCTTTTGTACATACCACATACACACAAAGAAATACAGACACACTGAGAAGCAGAATGATATAGTAAATAGAAAGTGACATTAGAGTCAGGAAAACTTAGATTCAAGTACTATCTCTGACATATACTGGTTGTGTGACCCAGAGCAAGGCACTTAACTTCTCATATCCTAGGAAGCTCTCTAAAAATAAAAGCTATAAATCAGTTGCTAATCTGTCAAAGTGAAAGGCATTTCCTCAAGGCTAGTTCCCTACGTCAATGAAATCATAAAGGCTATTTATCTACCATTTATGTACACTAGTACATATATAATATATATATGTGTATGTGTATTATGTTTTTGTCTATATGTTACATAGACATATGTGGATATACATATATGGATACTTGTGTATGCATATATGTATGTATATGTATGTATGCACATGTATGTGCATTTGTGCTTATGTGCTCTACAGGTTGCCTGTGAACCTGTGTATAATCATCTAAACAATGTATCTTCTACCCATTTGATTTTTCCTGTGTGAACACTTAGAACAAATTCTTTACATTGGTTATGGATATCCTTTAAAAAACCTCTAAAATATCTCTATTCAATCAAAATAACGTCTCCATTTCTCCTACAAACAGAAACCTGTCTAATACAGAGACTAACTTTTTGACTTGGTCTCTGCACCTGATCTTCTCCATTTCATGGGTAAATACATTTGGTGAGAGTATACCTCCTTGTTTTATGTGCTGTATGATAATAACAATTGGAGGGTCATTGAACAAAAATATTTCCAATTATTTATGATGTTTATATATATATATATATATATAAACATCATAAATAATTGGAAATATATATATATGAATATACATATATACATACAAACACACACATATGTATGCATATCTTAAATAAATATATTTAATATCATATTTTATATAATTAATAAAGTATTAATATTAAATAATAAACCAATATAAATATTCTTTTTAAAATGTCATTTAGTACTTATTGTTCTCAGTGTCTTTCAATTATTTTCTTGAAGGTTTCATAATTATAAGTGTGAGACTGTGTAGTCTAAAAGCCTTAACCCTTTTCATTCCTTATCCTATTTACCCCTGAGCTATATTTTCCAAAATCTTTTTTTTTTATCATCTTATTGATGCTTGTCTTAACAGTGTGGTCATTGAGTATCAAAGCATGTTTTGGCCTTACTGAGTTTTTTATAGAAGTTCTTTACTTCTTCACACTATGCAAAAAAAAAAAAGTTGACAGATAAAGTTGAATTATTCGAATGATGGACTTTTTGAAAGTATTTATCATTAGAACTACATTAAGAGATGACCAGATGCCCCTTGTAAAAGTGTTTCTTGGGAGGCAGGTAGGTGGCACAGTGGATAGAGCACTAGCCCTGGAGTCAGGAGGACCTGAGTTCAAATTCAGTCTCAATCTAGACACTTGACACTTACTAGCTGTGTGACCCTGAGCAAGTCACTTAACCCCATTGCCTAGCCAAAAAATAATGTTTCTTACTTGCCTTTTCAAGAAGAACCTAGAAAACATCTTTCCATTTAGCTACAATTCCCTTTAGTTATCTGCTTTTATTTGTAGCAAGATTGTCAAGATGGACATAATTCAGTTATTTCAGTAGTATGATCATTGGACAAAAATTTAGTATATTCAATGTGACGATAGCTAAGATAATGTTTCTAGACTGTCTAAGAACTTTGATTCTTATGAACCTCTTCTCTTTTTTTCCACTACTCTATCACTCAGAATTTAAACATTCTGCAGAATTTTAAAATGACTGTGCAGGACTGAAGGCCATTTTGCATTTTTTCCCCATAGGTTGCTGTGGCCTAAGAATTTTAACACCAGCTAGCTAGTCTTGGAAAATAGGTGTACTCTTTTAACTCAAAAATACTAAAATCTTCCTAACATGGTAGAACTTGCCAGAACTTGAATGTTATTAAGATAAGCTTCAAGATCAAAGGGTTACCTGCAGGCCACAAAAAAAATGTAAAATTTTGCATTAGAGAAAAGTCACAGATAATGAAAAAAGTATATTTAGATGAGATTAGGACAATAGAAATAAAATTTTGTATTTGAAAAATGAATATCATCACTTGGGCATTTTAATATAGTAACTAACTATACTTAACCAACTAACTAACCTGTTCACATAAGTTTCTCAAATTAAGAATGTTTACCCCATGAAATAGGAATTGGTCAGCCTACAGTACTAAGGTCAGTGAAGCTCTTTGGTTTCCCTCCATTGCAGCCCTTGAAGCAATATGGAGAATCTCTATTGATACTTTGTAATGCCCTTGGTAAAAGCTGAAATATAATAACAATAGCATTACATGTGAATATATGAAAAGAAAATATGCACATTGATCAGAACTATCCAATAGGATAAATGAACAAAATTGTAGTCCTAAAAATACATTGTAAGTATTGATGCCACTGGTGAATTCTAGCTCCTACCATTTGCTAGATTGTTCATTCTTGCCTTGGTAAGTGGCAATGGAGATCTAAAGGTCTTACTTGGCGGGGGATGGGGGTATAGTATTAATGATTTTAAACACCCAATATGTCTGTCTTAAGGTAGCATTCAATAAACATTTACTATGCACCTACTGCATACCAGGTATTGTAATAAGCACTTACTAAACAAGCCCATGAATACTAAGATTTCTTCCTACTACAAAATTACTATTGCTTTTTTTTTTCTTTCCTTAAAGAAGAGATCAATATGTCACCTTCTTTCTCTCTTTAGCTCACTTAAATTCACTTCCTTCATCATGGCTTTTTAATTCACAGATCAAAAAGTGAGAAAGTATATGTCTTCTTATAGTGATAATAGCTTTGTGGCACAATGTGATAGCTATAGTAGTACACATACTTGTTGTGTATTGTGAGAATAATTATCATTTACAGCCAAGGATTTGTTTTTAGGGGGAAACTTTGACCTTTAAATAGAGCTTTTGCTAAAGTTGTACAAATTAAATTCAGATTTATATTAATACTGCGTATACTCCCAAATGTGAAGGAAACACAATGTAGTGATTATCAGCCAATGAACTACGAACATATTTCTCCTCATTTTGTCATAAATGTGATTATCTAAAGTGGTGGGGAACTTGAAGCCTCAAGGCCACATGTAGCTTCCTAGGTCCTTGTGTGCAGCCTTTTGAATGAGTCCAGTTTTACAGAACAAATCATTTTATCGGGGATTTGTTCTGTGAAGTTTAGATTCAGTCAAAGGGCTGCATTTGAGGATCTACAGGGCCACATGTGGCCTTGAGGCCTCAGGTTCCCCACCCCTGAAACTGTGTACCTTACAATGAATATAGATTACTTTACATTTCCCCCATACCTGATCTCACTGAATGAGAAAGATATTCTTGTCTTTATTTCCCAAGATTCTTCCCATCCAACTGAATTTCTTTTCCTGCTCAAAGCCTGTCCTCTCTGATAGACTTACCACCAAGTTCCTGTTTCTTGATAGAATAAATGAATATATTGTGGGACAAATAAATATGCCCCATCTTTTCTGGAATAGCTGGTAAATGCAGCTCCTTCATTTGTTTATCAATCCAATATCACCCTCTCCCACTTTAGGAAAATGGTCTTTAAGAATTCCCCTATTTTGCAGGTTTGTTAATGAAACAAAAATACTTTATGTATACAGTAATAACAGAGAAAACCTAGGTTGCCCCACCTCTTGAATCAATGTAATATAAATAGGATGGCCCAGGTATCTATCTGAAATCCTATTATCCTCTAGCATAATATTATAAGTGTCATTGTCTCCCTATTGTCATTAAAATAATATCAAAACTCTTCTATTTAGCTTTACACAACCTGTTCCAACCAATGTTTCAAGTCTCATATATTACTGCCCTCTCTTAATTCAGTGATCCAGATTACTGGAATCAAACAAATTTTAAAAAAGAGGCTACCAAAGCATACATAAGGATCCCTTTGTCCAATCTTAGGTATTTTTTAAATACAAATATTTGATGTTTCAGTTTTTTATTTCATTAAATATTTCCCAATTGCATTTAATCTAGTTCAGGTTGCAGTCTGGATTGTTGCAGGCTACACAATGACTACATGTTTAATACCTCTTATCAAGACAAACTGGATTTTTCTCTGTACATCACACTTAGCATGTCATCTCTCATCTCTATGCCTTTATGCTTGCCATCTTCCATGCCTGAAATTTCTTTCTTCTTCATCACTACCTCACAGAATCTCATTTCCTTTCTATCTCATCTCAGTCACCACCTTCTACATGAAGTCTTTCCTAATCTGTTAACTTCCAGTTCCCTCATTTTCAAACTATCTTGTATTTAACTTCTTTGCACTTATTTGTACTGATTCTATTTATATTTATTATCTACCTACTTGCATATGCTCTTCTTCTATTCCACTCCTTTAGAATCTAAGTTCATTGAGAGTAGAGATTGTTTCATTCTTTATATTTGTGTCCCCAGCATCTAGAGCAGTGCCTAGGACATAGTAGAAGTTTTATTGATATTTGATTGATTGATTCTATCTCAAAAGAATATTCTGCCCCCAAAATAAAGGTAGTAATAAGTGCTTGTGCTGTTCTTCAGAGATAGAAGGCACAAATTAAGGATAGGCCAATTTTATCAAGGTATAACTGATAACTGTTATTGCTTAGACCTAGAGAGTTATTGCCTTCACTAATACATTCACCCCATTGCTTGATCAAGAACACTTACCCTTCACCCTCACTAAGTTTGACAATACCATATGAACCATCTAGATTTCTTTAAAAAAGCACCCATAACTTTTAATTTACAATACTAAGGAATTCTGGTGGGTACATTTATAGTTTATATCGACAATTTACGAGTTATAATTCCGATAAAGATGAATTTCATATCTTTTGCCCATTAAAAAAAAACTCTACTAAATGAAGGAAAAGAGATTTTCTCTTAGTGCTCTATTTGAAATGATCTGTTTGTAAAGGGGAAAAGAGACTAATCATCAGATCAATTTTAGCATGAGAGGAAATACTACCTGTGAGCCAAGTCATTCTGGACAGAATGGAGAATGCTGAAAAGAAACTCACAGGGCAAAGGAATTCAGTACCTCAAAAAGGTTTACTTGTTTAGAATATAATCATATTTTCTGTTGAGAAATCAAGTATTTTTATGAAGTTCTTAAAAATTTGTTTAAATGATATGGGCATGTTTGTAGCAAGTAAAGTCAGTTGGCAAACTCACCAGTTAACATCCTGTTTTACACTTCTATTGCCAACTCTAATTACTTCTTTATTTGAGCTTAAGATGATCTGTTTCAGTGAGAATAATTAACACCTTACAGTGACCACCTGCAGTTACACGTTATTGCTATGTTTTAAAATTCATAATCAAGGAGAAGAATGTA
Organism: Phascolarctos cinereus; assembly: GCF_003287225.1. NCBI lineage: Eukaryota > Metazoa > Chordata > Mammalia > Diprotodontia > Phascolarctidae > Phascolarctos > Phascolarctos cinereus. The sequence continues at coordinate 189,459,622 of NW_027555958.1, forward strand.
AAAGCTTTCAACTGATTTTCCTTTACAATAGAAATATGTAAAGAAAAGTCCAATAATTAATTTCCTAGTGTTACCAGAAGCTGGAAACATTAATACTTTAGCCATAAATTATTGTATCATTTAAATATTGAAATAATACTAGCTCACATGACTATTATTCTTTAACATTTACAAAGGATTCTCCTTGTAACAACCTGTGAGGTAGATAATAGAGCTGAAAATATTTTCACAATATTGCACAACTAGAAGATAAAAGAGCTAGGTCTATGCTAGCTGTCCCAGCTCTATGTCCAGTGATATTTCAATTTCTGTAGGTAACCAAGAAACACAAAATTGTAATTCCAGTGAAGTGGATAAAATATATGGAAGTTCCAGGAAGATAGTATAGTAAGAGGTTTTAAGAGAGATCATTTTATCAATGTACACTTGCCAAAACAACAAAGGTAGCATAAATTGTCTATATAAAACATAAGCAAAAAAAGACAAAGAAATGAGAAATTTAAATACCAATAAAATGAAAAATAATATGTATTTAAACAATTCAAAAGTGTTGGATAGAAGAGAGGCATGAGTGGATTTGGAGAATTAAAAATTAGGAATTAGTGGGAGAAAAATAGCAAAGTAATGAGAATATAGAGGTGAAAGGTGAAGGGGTGGGAGATGATGATGGGGAGGGACCCTGGGCAAAATTTCTGTCAATAAGGAAGGGAAGAGGTTTAATTGGTCACAAAACTTATACAGATAGCAGTATAAATAGCAAAAACTTTATCTAATGCAGTGTGCATTTATTATGTGTGTCTGGAATAGATCAATGAAAATACAAAAAAAATGTTCTCTTCTAACAAAATGAGTAATATGCAAAACATAAAGGATAATTAAAATTTGATCATTATCAACTTGAAAGTAATTAGATATAACTAGACTTAATTTCTCTATAGAAAGACAGAGGGTTGTTAATACAACAAAGTATTATTTTTTGCAGATGTTTGATGTTGGAAGACATACATTGGGCCTAAGAAGATAAAATGAAATTTATCATACTTGGAGGTACAAAAAAGGCAAAAGATAACCCCTGCCCTCAAGGGGCTAATAAGCTAATGGATGAGAGCAGCAAACAAATATATACAATAAGCTATAAATAGGATTAATAGGAAATGATGAAAACAAGAAAGAACTTGAATTAAGAAGAGTGAGGAATGACTTCCTATAGAATACAGGATTTCATCTGGGAATTGAAGGAAGGTAGGGAAGTCAGTAGATAGAGCTATGAGGAAGGAGAGTATTCCAGGTATGAAGTTTAGTTATAGAAAATATGTGGAGCTGATAGATGGAGTGTCTTGTTTAAGGGACAGCATGGAGGTCATGATCACTAGATTGAATAGTTTATAATGAATATTAAGATATAAGAAGACTAGCGAGCATATGTTATAAAGGGACTCAAATGTTAAATAGAGACTTTTGTATTTGATCCTTGAGGCAATGGAGGAGAACTGCAGTTTATTGAGTAGGGGATGGTAGTGATATGGTTGGACCTCCAGGAACATTACTTTAGTCTTGAATAGAGTACAGATTGGAGTGGGGAGAGATTTGAGGTAGGCAGACCCATAAGTATGCAATTGTAATAGCCCATGAATGAGGTAATGAGGGCTTGTCCTAGGGAGGTGACAGTATAATAGAAGAGAAGGAGGTATATTTGAGAGATGTTGCAAAGGTGAAACTGATGGTCTGTAGCAAATATTTGGATATAAGGAGAAACTGAGAGAATGGTATTGCCATCAACAATGTGGGGAGATAATGAGTTTGGTTTTAGACATGTTGAGTTTAAAATGTCTAATGGACATCCAGTTCAAGATGTCTGAAAGGCACTTGGAGATGAGAGATTGGAGGTCAACAGAGAGGTTAAGACAGGATAAGTAGGCTTTAGAATAGTCAGAACAGAGATGGTAATTCAATCAATGAAGACTCATGAAATTTGTAAAGGAAATATTATAAAAGGAAAGAAGAGTACTCAAGACAAAAATCTCTAAACACCTATCATTAGACCTAGATGAGGATCTGGCAAAGAATGAGGAGGGGTCAAATATGTAGGAGGAGGACCAGGTTGGATTGATTTCATGAAAACCGAGAGAGAAGAGAGTATCAAAAAGAAGAGGATTATCAACAGTGTCCAAGAGTGCAGAAAGGTCAAGAAGAATGAAGATTGATAAAATGCAATTAAATTTGACAATAAGAGATTATTGGGGTAAAAGCAGTGACTTGTTTGAGCTCTCTCCCAAACCCCTCCAAATACCTGTACAAAATGACTCTAAACAAATTCTAGAGAAGCAAAACCCACAGAAAGACAGAGTGAAACAAATTTCCAATCCAACATGGATGGTTGATAGGAAAGATCTGTTGCACCTTAAAACACCTTAAAAAATACACTAACACAAATGGCAAAATTGATCTGAAAACCAATGAGGAGAAGAATGCCTTAAAAGGCAGAATTGGCCAAATGGAAAAGGAGGCCCAAAAGCTCACTGAAGAAAATAATTCCTTGAAAATCAGAATGGAGCAAATGGAAGCTAATGATATTACGAAGAATCAAGAAATGATAAAACAAAACCAAAAATGAAAAAAAGAAGACAATGTGAAATATCTCATTGGAAAAAAACAACTGACCTGGAAAATAGATCCAGGAGGGATTTTTTTTTTTAATTGGACTATCCAAAAGGTATGATCAAAAAAAGAGCCTAGACATCATCTTTCAAGAAATTATCAAGGAAAACTGTCCTGATATTCTAGAACCAGAGAGTAAGATAGAAATTGAAAGAATCCACCAATTGCCTCCTGAAAGAGACACCCAAAGTAAAAGTCCTAGGAATATTACAGCCAAATTCCAGAGTTCCCAGGTCAAGTAGAAAATATTGCAAGCAGCCAGACAGAAACAATTCAAGTATTGAGGAAACAATCAAGATAACACAAGATTTAGCAGCTTCTACATTAAGGGATCAGAGGACTTAGAATACGATATTCTGGAAGTCAAAGGAGCTAGGATTAAAACCAAGAATCACTTACCCAGAAAAACTGAATATAATCCCTCAAGGTAAAAACTGAACATTCAATGAAATAGGGGACTTTCAAGCACCCTTGATGAAAAGACCAGATCTTAATAGAAAATTTGACTTTCAAATACAAGACTCAAGAGAAGCATGAAAAGGTAAACAGGAAGGAGAAATCATAAGGTACTTATTAAAGTTGAACTGTTTGCATTCCTACATGGAAAAATAATATTTGTAACTCATGAGATGTTTCTCAGTATTAAGGTAGTTGGAGGGAATATATATATAGACAGAGGGCACATAGTAAGTTGAATATGAAGGGATGATGTCTAAAAAGTAAAATTAAGGGGTGAGAGGATTGTACTGGGAGAAGGAGAAAGGCAGAGGTAGGTTGGTAAATGGGGTAAATTATCTCACATAAAAAAGGCAAGAAAAAGCTTTTAGAGAGGATGGGAAGGGAGAGTAAGGTGAGAGGGAATGAGCTAACCTTACTCTCATTGGATTTGGCTTAAGAAGGGAATTACATCCTCAATTGGGTTTGTAAATCTATCTTACTCAATAGGAAAATAGGAGGGAAGTAGACAAGGAAAACTCCTAGGAATATTATGGCCAAATTCCAGAGTTCCCATAGAGAGGAGAAAATATTGCAAGCAGCCAGAAAGAAACAATTTAAGTATTGTGGAAAAACAATCAGGATAACACAAGATTTAGCAGTGATAGAAGGGAGAGAAGATTCAGGGAGGGGGTAATCAGATGCAAACACTTTTGAGGAGGGACAGGGTCAAAGGAGAGAATAAAATAAATGGGGGACAGGATAGGATTGAGGGAAATGTAGTTAGTCTTTCACAAAATGACTATTATAGAAGTGTTTTGCATGACTACACATACATAACCTATATTGAATTGCTTGCCTCCTCAATGAGGGTGGGTGGGGAGAGAGAAAGGGGAAGAATTTGGAACTCAAAGTTTTAAAAACAAATGCTAAAAACTGTTTTTACATACAACTGGGAAATAAGATATACAGGCAATGGGGTATAGAAATCTATGCTGTCCTGCAGGAAAATAGAAGGGGAAGGGGATAGGTGTAGTGGGTGGGGGTGATAGAAGGGAGGGAAGATTGGGGGAAAGGGTATTCAGAATGGATGCCATCTTTGGGTGGGAGGGAGGGAGAGATAGGGAGAAAATTTGGAACTCAAAATCTTGTGGAATTGAATGTTGAAAACTAAAAATTAATTAATTAATTAATAAGAAATAATAATAATCTAAAAAATTTTTAAAAGAGGAATTATTGGTAACATTTGAAGAATCAACTTCAGTGAAATGAGGAGGCCAAAAAATGATTGTAAAAGGATAAGAAGTGAGTAAGAAGGGAGAAAATGGAGGCACCAATTGTAGATGCCCTTTTTGAGAAGTATAGCCAAAAAAGGCAGAAGAGATATAGAGCAATAGCTAATGGAGTAGAAGGATCAAGTGAAAGTTTTGTGAGGATAGGAAAGATATGAGAATATTTGTAGATGGTAGCAAAGACATACATAGATAAGAAGAGATTGAAGACAAGTGATAGAGTGGGGGAGACAGGTCAGGTAATCTGTTGGAGGTGACAGAATGGAATGGAATCAGTTGAACAGATAGTGGAATGGGCCTTCCTGTGGAGTAATACCACCTCTTCATGTGAAACAGGGGTAAAGAATAAGATAGTGTCAGAAGGCACCTGAGTGATAAGAAATTAGCATAAAGGGAGAAGAGGGAGTTCATGGTGAATGGCCTCAATTTTTTTTTCCTGTAAACTATAGAGCTAGGTTCTCAGCTGAGAGAGTAAGGAACAGGGAGTCATGGAAGGTTTGAGGAGGAATGAAAAGATTTGGAAGAACCACCATGGAAGGTGGGATGATGAGTTGATAAATGAGGTATAGAAGGATAGTGTATTGTAAATTAAGTCTCAGTTAAGGTTGTGTGACATAAATTTGTAGTGGACCCAATCATTATGGTTGTATGATTTCCTCTACCTATGTTCAAGAGCACATTCAGTAGTATAGGAGATAAGGAGGTGATCCAAGTCTGAGACTTGACAGGGCATCGTTGGTCATATGATAAGGTTGTCAAGAACTCAAGAGAAGAGGACAATGTAGAGTTGAATTGGTTCACTAATGGGTGAAAAGAGGAGAGGTGCAGAGGAGATGGTCTGGAAGAGAATTAAAGGGTTAAGGGATGGGAGTTCATGGTATGGTCAAAGAATAGAATTTGCTAAAGGAAAGCAATAGAGAAGGAAAGCCATCTGAACTATATGAAGTGTAACCATAGGGGAGGATCCTATAGTTCATTTGTAGTTAGTTCATCATCTATCTCATACTTGCATACTAGAGTCTATACTATGGGTCAAGAAAATTCCTAGGTAAAACTCTAGAAAGTAATGTAATAATGGAAGGAAGGAAGGAAGGAAAGGAAGGAAGGAAGGAAGGAAGGAAGGAAGGAAGGAAGGAAGGAAGGAAGGAAGGAAGGAAAGAGAAAAAATCATTATGATCAAACAGAATTTATGCTCAAATTATAAGGATTATTTATCAGTAAGAAAACCATAAAAGCCATGGATTATATTAATGGATATCAAAAAAGTTTGTTAAAATATGACATCCATTTATATTAAATGGCACTAAAATTCAAAGAATGGAGTCTTCTAAAACATTCTAGAATGATGAAATGTTTCTATTTGATAAGAAAATTATAAGTATATGAATTTAGGGCTTTATTTTTCCACAGTAAGATCAAGATTTGAAAAGTAAGACTGTTTACTCTCAACTTTAATATTTAATGTATTTTCAGACATGTATAACAATAAGACATGGAAAAGAAACTAAAGGAATAAACATAGGCAAAGAATGGGTTAAATATTTTCAACTATGAATGATATTTTGGCATATTTTGAAAACCAAGGGATTCAATTTTAAAAATTAATTGAAATAAAACCAGGTTCAGAAAAAATAGACTATAAAGTAACCCCATAAAAATATTCAGTATCTCTATATATCTAACAAAAAATTGCAACACATATATTACTTACAATGCTGATAAAAGACATCAAATACTTTGCCATTAAGTACTCAAATAAGTATAAGACAGCTATGAAAAATATTTTAGCAGAAATAAATTAAAAACTGAATAATTACATAGATATTCAATGTAACTAGCTAGATCAAACTAATATAGAAAATATGACACCACCATGAAAAATAATTTATAAATCTGATACAATATCAATCAAAATACAGGTGAACTCCTTCATTGAATTAGATGTCTACAATATCTTTTTGTTTAGTCTTTTGTTATGTCTATGAAATAAAGTGATAAGCTGTATATAGAGAAACAAACAAATGAAAAAATAAAAGTGAGCTAGTTATTAAGAGGTGGGGAGAGGAAGAGAAATTATACTGCCAGATATCAAAATATACAAAAGTATGGCAGAATACTATCCAGCAATGAATTAAAAAGAAAAACAAAATATTAAAAATTGATCATTAGATAGAAATAGAAAATCTGGCATAAGAATTAAGGACATACAATAAACAATATAAATGTGATTATGAATTTTGAGTTGGAAAGCATCTTATAAGGAATCTTTGTCTAACATCAGAAATTGAGACCTGGACAATTTAAGTAACTTAACCAAGATCAAAATTAAGTTCCGGAGTAGGGATTCAGAGCAAAGTTGTGTACACCTAAAATCCAGTACTCTTTCTACAGCTATATGCTGCCTCTCAGATCTGAAGAATTTGAAGAATCAAGTTGATGAGCAATTATTAAATACAAGCAATTATTAAAAGCGAGCAGTTATTAAATGCCTACTATATGCCAGGCACTGTGCTAGGCACTGGTGTACAAAGACAAGAAAGAAAAGAAAAGAGCAAGTAAGAATTTATTAAGCACTGTGCTAAGTGCCAGAGATACAAGCACTGGAGTATTGGAGATACAAAATGAGAGACAGCCCCTAGCCCTCAAGATGCTTACCTTCTACATGGAGGAGACAGCAGACAAAAAGCAGCTGAAAAGTGGAGAGAGAGAAGTCACAGAGAGAGAGAAGGAGAGACAGAGAAGACAAAGACAGAAATAGAGAGACAGAGACAGAAAGAGGAAAAGAGACAGAGAGAGGTGGAGAAAGGCAGAGTGAGGGGAGAGGGGAGAAAAAGATAATCAGATTCTGAAGATTGGGGAAGATGAAGAGAATGGCAATAAAAGCAGAACAATCTGGGCCTTTATAATGGAAGACTTAAGGAAGAACTCACTAGTTCTTTGTGGAAGGCTTTGTGGAAGAATATTACAGGATGAGTTGACCAAAGGAACATACATATTCCATAGCAAGGAGATCATAGGTGGTAAGACAATTTCTAGGATGAAACAGTAGTAGAGACACATTTTTTAAAGTCCATAAATGAAGAGCAGGTCCAAGAATGGAAAATGAAGCAGCTTCTATCTTTACACCTTAAATTCCATTCCATTGTGATGGTAGAAAGGAAGAAGGGAATGAAGGAGTTATTAAGCACCTATTATATATCAAGAACTGTAATAAACTTTTTTACAAATATTATCTCATTTTATCCTCACTACAGTTCTGGGAGGTAGGTGCTATTATTAGCCCCTTGAAGAAACACGTGCACATACATATACAAAAATAATTACATTAATGGAATTATCATGCTTGTTCCCTGCTCTTCCAGATCATGGCATCTCTCATATAACTAGGAATGTGTTCTTGTCCCTATATAAAGGACATGTATGAACAAAGGCTTCTGATTGATTTCTAGCTGTTCCTACTTGGGGTTTATATCCAAAATAATTGGCAAATGAGTCAGGAAGAATTGTCCCTTCAGTAAACTATTAAAGACTATTTTTTCAATATATCAACAGGAATTTTGCCAACTTTCTCTCAGACTTCCAATAAGAGAGTAAGAAAGAATGGATTTCTGTTCTCTCCCCCTTCCTCCATCTATATATAGTAGTGGTGATTAAGACTTAGCATATGACAGCAAGAACATGTGCTTTCCTTAGGTCAACCTAAGACTGAATGTCAAGTTTCTGACTGACTCCTCTGTTTTGCATTTATTTTCTCAAAACCAGGTCACAAAAAAGCAGGATTAAGAAATGGATGTTTCCAGATTTTGTAGTACCTTCATATCTCCAAGAGTTAATTTCCTGAGTTGTGCTAGTTGCTAAGCAAGAGATGTTTCCTGTAAACCCACCCACTTCTCAGTGACAGGATTATCTGGAACCTGAAGGGATTAAAAAACCCACGACCTTTCCTGTTTCATTGGCCAGAGAATCTGGACTTTGTGAGGCGTTCAGGCAATGCAGGTTCAATTTAGGTTTGGCATTCCCAGAAAGCTGTTTCTAAGTCCTGAGAAATTGTAATAGATTCCATAGTTTGTAATTATATGTTCTTAATAAATTTTAATGCACTCTTGAGTCTCTATATTTTAAACACTTCTTTTGTGGTAAGGGAGATAGCTTGCCATCTAAAATCTGCTATTTATAACTGAATACCTTTTCCTCAGGGTCTCCTAGGCATGAGCTATATCAATTTTATTATGAACATTTTCTTAGTAAAGTTAATATAGGATGAGTATGATGGCATATGCCTCTAGCTGGATCACTTGAGTTCTGGGCTACAATAGGCATAAAGTCCATCACTCTTTATAAGCCTGGCATCAATAAGGTGATCCAGGGATAGAGGTGGGGGATGTAAAGGTTGTGGTACGATGTAAAAGAGGGAACCAAGTTCCCTGAGGAGGGATGAATCAGCCTATTTTGGAAGGAGAGCAGGTCAAAGCTTCCATTCTGATGTGTGACAGGATGGAGTTCATAAGTTGCCACTAACCTTCCATTCTGTGCAATGGGAGACCCAATCTCAAAAAAAACCCCTAAAATAGACAAAAATATACATTTTTTAAAAACTGCAGCAAGCAGACTATATGGTTTTATGTTCAACCACTTATTTTCCTATCCTATATATTTGAATATTTGTTTTGATTGTTGGTTACTAAGCTTAAAAATAAGTAATACAAAAAAGTATAAAATTCAGAGAAATCAGATAATTGTGTGTGCCCTACAATCAGTACAAGATTTTTAAAACTTCTTAAAGTTATTGGTAATTCATAGAGGGTGTAAGCACCACTGATGGGCTTTTAGATTAAAATAGTTTTACTACTTTGCAGTGGTCAATGTTTCTTTTCTTTGTGAATGTTTCACCCATGCAAAGAATGGGCCAGAGGCAGTCCATTGTGATTTACAGAAATTCATTGTTAAGCCAAAACTGTGCTATTTAGTTCTGAGAATGTGAACTCTACATTTGTAAAGTATCTGTGTAACTTACATTTTATTCTCCTCTCTTTTATTTCTCTGAATCAATCACTGTTTCTTGCTCAAACTACAGAAGACCAGAATTCCACAGCTGGTTGGCTTTCCCCCTTTTCATCTTTTTCTATTCCCCCCGGCTAAGTATGTTTCAAAGGCCAAATCACAGCAGCAGCTGAGATATGCCTCTTTGTCTGCAGGACCCTTCTCTGCTCCTGTCCCTGTAACGTGGAGAGTTGCCATGTAGCAGAAGCTCTGGGGGGTTGCATAGTGTGGGAAGTTTGTGGCTGATCTCTCCAGGTATCCAATTATTTATTTATCTTTAACAAACAAGCCAGTCAGCTAATTATATATATATGTATACATATATATATACACACACACATACATACAGAGCATCCTTGTATACACAGTACTGAACTAGACCCTAAAGGCAGCACCTAAAGAATACACACAGCCTTTGCTCATGAGGAAATGACAGTCTAAGAGTTGAGACAGGATGAAAGCCCTTGAAAAATGCTTAATAATGAGACATAGGAAACATGAACAACTACACATCTGAACTTGGTTGATTCCCAAGGCCTCAAACAGTAAATCAAAGAAGTTGTCTGCTTAATGCAGGAAGTTTTTCAGCCTACAGTGTATTTCATGGAACCATTTTGATATGGATTGCCCTAAAACACTAAGGTAAAAATGATTTGCTTCCCATCCACTCAGACACTGACAGAAAATGTTTGGCTAATGGAAGGTAAAGGGAATAGAAAAGTATATCATCAAGAGAGGTTTCTAGAAATATGGGCTTCTAATCCTATGCAAGTGGGTTAGGTCATAAGAGGAGGATTCTGGGAGTTCTCATACTCCATAGGACAATTAATCCAATGCTAACCTGTTTTGTACCACCCCTTCTCCCAGGATTCTTTGAAATTCCTATTTTCTGTTTCAACTGCCTTGACCTTGCTCCCAAGATGCTTTTCCAAAGCAAATAAAAACAAAATAAAGCAAAAATAAAACAGGAGAAAGAAGATGAGGAGCAAGAAGATTCATTGAAAGCTAGTTAAAAATTAAATAATGTATAGAAAAATAACATACACAGCAACTATAAAAATGTAAATAAACAAAACCAATGAAAATGAATTGAATTATGTGTGATTATAAGGACCACACTTGGCCCTAGAGAAAAAAAAAAGGAAATGTATCTCCCATCCTTCCTTGAAGATATAGGGGATTATTGGTGTGGACTGCTGCATATGGACTCTGACAGGTTTGAGTTTCATTTTGGTTAGCTGAACAATTTTATTTTTTATTTAAATTTTTTTTAAATGAAAAGAAGCTCCCTGAGGAAGGGAGAAGATAGAATCATTTTTAAACAAATATAATATAAAAACAAAAGATTTCAATTAAATATCAACTACAAATAAATAAAACATGTTGAAGCCAAATGTACCTAGGAATGTGCTCACAGTAGCTAATTTTCATCCTGGTGGGCCTTCTCACGTTAATACCTTCATGAGTACTTGCTCGTTCCCATCCCCGTGGTCCTTTGGCCCACTACTCCCCTACAAGTCTCCTCTCCAGGAGACCCCCTTTTTCTCCTCTCAACCACCACAGGAAGAGATTACATATATCCTTTGACAAGGTGTTGACTGGCCACCCAAACCACTAGGATGTATATTTCTTCCCAATTTGAGAAGAGAGGAAACTAAACTTGAAATTAGCACTGAAACTGAGGAGATTGGGTTGTGAAGAATAGAGTTTTTCACATATGGTGACATTGGAAATTTCAGGACTTTCAAGGAAAAGAAGGGAGAAGAGAGAATAAGAAGTTGTTCCATAGCCACATGGACATTAGCCAGTGTCTGCCTCATCTGCTGTTCCTTTATTCAGATTATGAGAGATAACATCTAAATGGACAATCTGGGAGAAGGGGGTGTGTGTGTGTGTGTGTGTGTGTGTGTGTGTCTATGTCTATGTCTGTGTCTCTGTGTCTGTATCTGTGTTTCTGGAAGTAGTTAGCTCAGGTGGCAGGGGTACTGAGAGAAATCAGCCAGTTGAGAAGTGTTAAGGATGAACATTTCCCTGCTGCTTATTATTTATTTATTTAAATAACAAATTAAATATTTCTCATATTTAATGTTATTCTCATAAACAATTGTGGATGAATCTGTCCATTTGTTGCTGAGTTTCCCTTTGTGACACAAGGGTGAAATGGGAGTATCAGAGAGAGAGAGAGAGAGAGAGAGAAGAGAGAGAGAGAGAGAGAGAAAGATTTCCTATAGAGGGGCTAAGAGCTTAACCCCCTGCCTATTGTTAGAGAATTATGCTGAAGGCATCTGCAAGAACCATTTTATAATTATCCTTTTAAGTCACTGGTCAGCAAACCGCTGCTCAGAAGCCAAATCTTTAACAGCCCATGAGCTAAAAATGACTTTTACATCTTTAAATAAAGTTTTATTGAAACACGGCCACTCTCATCTGCTTTCCTACTACAATATCAAAGTTGAGTAGTTGAGACAGAGACCATTTCTTTTCACTGTTGTTCAGTGTACTACAAATTCTAGTGATTCAATTTCAAGTGCCATATATTGCCACACTGAAGCATTTTGTTATTTCTCTATTACAAGTGTGCACCCAATATATCAAAAAAAAAGAGAAGGGGGAAAATTGTTTTATTGTAATTTGTGTGCGCATGTGTGCTCAAGAGCAAGATTGAACATTTTTTTCTGAATGAGAAAAGCCATCCTCAATCAATATTATCAAACATTGGATGGCTTTGGAAATCAGTTTTTGCTGTAGAATTGATATTTTCCTCTAATATTAAAAGGCACAATATTCAGTTTTATGTGAAATTTATGTTGTAGGAAAGTTGATTGAACAACTAACATGTGAATCACAAATAAACTCAAGTTGCTTTACATAGTTCCTATGACTTCAAAAGTTAAAACAAGAAGTGAGATTTCTATTTCCATACAAATTTGCAGTGGGTGTATTTTCTGAACTCAAACTACAGTTCCAGCAGCATTTTTTTTTTTTTGGAACTCAATGCAAGTAAATACAAAATACATTTCTATTTTTCATAATAATTTAACTGTATAATTGAGGAGTTTCCACTTAACTTTTAATCAGAAGTGATTAATCTACCATGTAATAACATGCTAAAAGGGGGAAAAAAGAGAAGAATGTAGTAGAATTCTATGAATGTCCTCCAAGTGATAAATATGCTCAATTAAAACAATGTGCTTATAGCAAAATCAGTATTTAGTAATGCCTATCTGTGCAAAAAGACATACTCAAACATGAAATACATAAAATTTTACTATAGTTAAGAATTAATAGATGATCATTTGCAATCAATTTGGTGACAGGGAGCATTAACTTTGAACCTCAATTAAGCAAAAAGCTACACACCAAAAACAATTCATTCTTCCTATTAAAAAACCTGTGTTACCACATTATTATTATTATTATTATTACTATATTTTGAATTTCATTAATAAAATTTTATATGAATATTTTCTCTTTTGTTATCTAAGTACCTCCTTGATTTTCATCTTGACACACAAGGCCTAAAATATGTACTCTATAACCATTTATTGAAAGTTTTCCAACTCCTGTTCCTATGAATGCGTTCATATTTTACAATTCTGCTACATAAATGGAAGCCAAAGTTACATAGGGGGGATTTCATCCTGGGATTCAGTTTTTTTCCTGTTTTTTTTTCCAATATTACCAAGGGACTTATGATGATAATATTGCCAGAATTTATTTATCATCCTGAGTTTTTTGTCCAGTCATTATTATTTGTGTTATTTGGAATCTGAATTAATCCCAAGAGTGGCTTATTTTGAGAAGAATTTTATCTGTCAATTGTAATGAACAGTATGCTATTTGGATTTTTCTTCTCTGAGGGTATTTAATTTTGGTTTTGTTGTTTTTCCTTCTCATTTTGGAGTCATTTTGTTTTTAGATCTTATGAAGTGTACTATTTATGTACTATTTAAGTATTTCTGGACAGTAATGCTTGCTACTTTGTACCAACAATATGAACTTGTTTTATTAGTGCTTTTATTATTATAACTATTACTAGAAGGTTGTTTGCTTATGACTGAGTTTGATGCTTGTTATTATTGCTTCTAAGCTATATTAGACATGAATAAATTTTTGAACAACTGTATTGTTCTTTGTAACTAGTAAATTTTGGCATTATGGAGTGAAATTGTGATCCTCTAATAGTGTTACTGGCAAAATATTGCCACCTTTCAAACATTGATGTACCAAATTGTTTACTGATATTTACAGTAGATGGTTTGTATGGGAACGAGGGACTATGAAAGTTTTTAAAGAATTCTTAAGTGAGTTACATGAAAGCAGGATAGTCCATTTAGAAAACATTGTAGGACGAATCACTATGAATGTTATGTAACTTGTCAGAGCCATGTGAGTATAACAAGTTATCAGAAAAAAGACTCAGATATTTAACAACATTAGTTTGTGACATCTTCCTTCATCCCATTTGAAGTGGAGGAGGCCTTTATAAAATGATGATTTTAACGAGCAAAGAGGGAACTGTAGAACAGCAATTCAGGATCAAGTTTGAATCTACATTTAGATTCTCATCTTTTCAAGAGGTTAAGGTAAAACCTTAGCTGTAGCAGATAAATATGCTAGTGGTGGTGAGACTGTATTTCATCAGGTAAAGAGTTTACTTCTACTTATGTCTAGATGTCTAAGACAAAATATCTCCCCTGTGACTGATATCAGTATCCCATCAATGGAATAATCCAATGCCAGGTACATTTAGTAAATGGAAGACAGATCAATGGAAATTCATAGATGGTATTCTTGGAACAGATCCAGTTCCCCTGGATAATACAGTAAAACAGCAGCTGAATATGAAAAATAGGATAAGTCTATCTGTTAGGCCCTAAAAGTTCTACCTTATGGTAAACATTGGACAAGCTATATCAGAGAAACACTGATGGCCCAACTTTAGGAACTTTCTAAGGAGAAGACTTCATGGGAAATCTGTATTACACAGGTGTTAGTGCCTCTAACAAAGTGAAATTAGGGGGCTTCTAATATAGTGGAAAGGTACTAGTTGACAGAGAACCTCAATGGAAATAATTTTCTACTTTTGTGAAGTTTGCATGGCAAAATTGTTTACAAAAGCTTGAGAAAATTATTTGGAGTACTGGTGTAACACCAAGTCAAACATAATCACATTTCTTGCATCTATATATCAATGAAGAGGTGAGAAGCCATATGACTGCTTCTTGTAGAATCCAAACTTCAGGAATTAATACACAATATTGCCTTAGATCAAAGATAAAGCACAGTTGGAATAAGTGAGTTCAGGTTTCAAATACGAGTTCATTTATGTAGTTAGGTTTTAATTAGAATCCACCAAGTTTTGAAGATTTGCTAGAAAATGAAAATGATATGAAAAATCAGCCCAGTGGTGGCTGCAAAGATGCCCAGTGGGTAGCCTCATATGCAAAGGATCCAGAAACATATGACAAAACATGGACAAAGATATGAAGTGGAACAATTACTCTAGTGGTAGAGAAGTTGAAACACCGGCTAAAAGTGGGATGGGAGGAGAGTTCTGAAGGAAAATGTCACAGATAAAATTAACCTTATTGGAAAACTCCTGAGTTAAGCACATAGAGACTGTGATAGAGTGATATACATACCCCCTCATCTAGAAAAGATCAAAGAGGCAGATGGAGCAATTGTCACATACAGGCTAACTGTGCTTGAGAAGGGAGTGGAACTTTGATACTTCAAAAACTGAGGATGACAGGATCAATCCCAGGGAACAGAAATTGGGACAAGGGAAGGAGGTCACCCAGATCCCATCAAGTATTGACAATTAACTCATCAGCAATTCCTATTGACTCTTTTCCACCAGTGTCATGGGACCTCAAATAGAAGTGTCTATCAAAATTGGGAATATAGATTTCAGTGCTGTCCTGCACAGTGGATCACAGATGACCACTGAATTCCAATAATTCTATGAGGAACAATTGAGGAAAGTACTTACACAGCCTCTTGTAGGTTTTGGCTTTGGAGTACTTAGTGACAAAAAAAACCCTATACTTGGGATAAATTGAAGTGACCTTGGAATTCCCTGAAGATATTGCTGATGTCAACTAAACAGTGGACATTCTGGCCTTGGTTTATTCAAATTCTTTAACTATCAATAAAGTGCCAACATTAATTGGAACCAATTCCAATCTATTCAGAGTACTAGCTGAACATTGGAAACAATAAGCTGAAACAAACAGCAGTGTGTTTTCACTATCTTTACAGGACTCAAGTGGTGATATTGATTATCATAAGAGCTGACATCATTCTTCAGCTACTTAAGTGGACCTTAGGATATTTGATTCGGGAGGTTCCCCAGGATCAGACAGATTCTTCTCTTTTAGAGATGAGGCATCTGATACACATTGCATTACTGCTGTCTTTGTTCCTTGCTATGACCCCTCCCCCCATCCCTACTTGGCACAGTGGATAGAGTGCCAGGCTTGGAGTCAGGAAAACCTGAGTCCAAATCTAGCCTCAAACACTTACTAGCTATGTGACCTTGGGCAAGTCATTTAACCTCGTTTGCCTCGGTTTCTCATCTGTAAAATGAGCTAGAGAATAAATGGGAAACCATTCCAGTATCTTTGCCAAGAAAACCCCAAGACAGAGTTATGAAGAGTCAGACATGACTGAGATGACAAACAATAATAATAGCAAATTCACACCAACCTTATTTCTGAAACACTCCATTGCTCCCTTCTATCCCTCTATATTCCCATGCCTTGCTATTCTGAATAAATTATTTCTGAGTTCTACTGTGAAGAAGCTTGTACAACTACTACAATTCTCCTTGTACCGAAGAGAAAACTGATTGAGAGGTTAAATGATTATCCAGAGTTACCCTGCTTGGAAGCAGTAGATTTAGATTTGAACCCAGAAAACAAGACAGAAGGCAAAACAATCCCTATTCATGAGACAGACTGAGGTGATTAATGATTACTTATTTCTTTGTCACCTTCCTTTTCACATGAAAAGATAAAAGAAGATAGTAAGTGTCAAAAATGATTTTTATGTTAGAATTTTTTAAAGTTAAACTTATACAAAGTAAGAGGACTTATAGGCTTAAGCTCTCGCTTTAGAATTAATTGCTTCTTTTATACCTGTTTCTCTGTTCAATGCAAAACAGTACATACCTACATATATACATGCACATACATACATACATGTGTGTGTGTATGTGTGTGTGTGTATGCTTTACTCAGGGTGTAATACACAGTAGACCCATTCAAGCAAAGAATTCAACCCGAAATGAATTGTCTGTGTTCTGCAGATTTCGCTTAAGCCTGTATTTGGATACAAAGAATTCAACACTAACAGAATAACCTGTGTTCTGTGGATTTAGCTTATGCCTATATTTGCTTAATCTATTTATTTTCATAAGAAATTACATTATCCACCATCACTGTCAGTGGCACACAGTGCAGCACTCCTGATATACCTTTGAAGACTTTTTGCTGAGGGAAAGCTAGTCTGTAATCACCTGAGGAAGAACACTTCCCTCATATATGATATATGGCAGAAATAGTTGTGAACAAAAAAAAGCTAAGTGAACATATAAGAAGTTCTACATCACCTACAGGAAGATAGGTGGCAGAGTGGATACATTAGTGGTCTTAGAGTCAGGAAGATCTGTGTTTAAATACAACATCAGACACTTATTAGCTATGTGACCCTGGGCAAGTCACTTAATTCTGTTTGACTCAATTTCTCCTCTGTAAAATGAGCTGGAGAAGGAGATGGCAAGCCGCTCCAGTATCTTTGCCAAGAAAGCCTCAAATGGGGCCACAAAGAGTTGGACATGATTGAAATAACTGAACAACAATATCTTCTATAAGACATAAATAAAAGCTACCTGTCAGAAAATTAGCCAGAAAGCAAAGTACAAACACACAGGTATGCTCAGGGCCAAAAGAAGTGAAGATGAATATATATAGCTTGAAGTTAGATAGGAAAGGGGCAATTTCTTGCTAAAAGATGTGGGATCAGTTCCAGAAGACAAATGGTGAAGTTTACTAAGCTATATATATATTCATTTATAATTTATTTTTCTTTGTGAATTTATTTATTTTTAGTTTTCAACATTCACTTCAACATGATTTTAAGTTCCAAATTTTCTCCCTACCTCATCCCTCCCTCCACCCCAAGATGGTGTGCATTCTGAATACCCCTTCCTCTAATCTGCCCTCCCTTTTATCACCCCCCACCCTTCTCTTATCCGCTTCCCCTTCAATTTTCCTGTAAAGCAGGATAGATTTCTGTACCTCATTGCCTGTATATCTTGTATTTCCCAGTTGCATGTAAAAACAATTTTTTTAACATTTGTTTTTAAAAATTTGGGTTTCAAATTTTCTCCCTTCTTCCCTCACCACCCACCCTCATTTGAGAAGGCAAGGAACTTGATGTAGTCACGCCATAGTAGTCATATTGTGAAAAACTAAGTATATTTTGCCTAATTCTACCCCGCCTCCCATTTATTCTATTCTTTCTTTTGACCCTGTCCCTCCTTAGAAGTGTTTGCTTCTGATAACCCCCTCCCCTAATTTGCTCTCTCCTCTATCATCCCTCTGCTCTCTTGTCCCTCCCCCCCGCCTATTTTCCTGTAAGATAAGATGTATTTCCATACCCAATTGAGTGTGTATGTTATTCCTTCCTTAAGTCAAATCCAAGGAGAATAAGATTCACTCATTCCTTCTCACCTTCCCCATTTCCCCTCCACTGTAAAACCTTTTTCTTGTCTGTTTTATGTGAGATAATTTACCCCATTCTACCTCTTCCTTTCTCCTTCTCCCAGTATAATCCTCTCTCATCCCTTAATTTTATTCTCCAGATATCACCTCTTCATCTTCAACTCACCCTGTGCCCTCTATTTATCTATCTATCTTTCTATCTATATACATACATGTAATTTTTTCCCTCCAATTACCCGAATATTGAGAAAGGCCTCATGAGTTACCAATATCATCTTTCCATGTAGGAATATAAACAGTTCAAACTTAATAAGTCTCTTATGATTTCTCTTTCCTGTTTACCTCTTCATGTTTCTCTTGAGTCTTGTATTTGAAATTCAAATTTTCCATTCAGCTCTGGTCTTTTCATCAAGAATGCTTGAAAGTCCTCTATTTCACTGAATGACCATTTTTCCCCTTGAAGGATTATATTCAGTTTTGTTGGGTAAGTGATTCTTGTTTGTAATCCTATTTCCTTTGACCTCCAGAATATTATATTCCAAGCCCTGCAGTCCCCTTAATGTAGAAGCTGCTAAATCTCATGTTATCCTGTTTGTTTCCTCAGTACTTGAATTGTTTCTTTATGGCTGCTTGCAATATTTTCTCCTTGACCTGGGAACTCTGGAATTTGGCTACAATATTCCTAGGAGTTTTCTTTTGGGGATTTCTTTCTGGAGGTAATCAGTGGATTCTTTTAATTTCTATTTTGCCCTCTGGTTCTAAAATATCAGGGCAGTTTTCCTTAATAATTTCTTGAAAGATGATGTCTAGGCTCTTTTTTTGATCATGGCTTTCAGATAGTGTAATAATTTTTAAATTCTCTCTCCTGATTGTTTTTCCAATGAGATATTTCACATTGTCTTCTATTTTTTCATTCTTTTTGTTTTGTTTTACAGTGTATTTCCCATAAAGTCACTAGCTTCCAATTGCTCCATTCTAATCTTTAAGGAAGTATTTTCTTCAATGAGCTTTTGGACACTCTTTTCCATTTGGCCAATTTTGCTTTTTAGGGCATTCTTCTCCTCATTGTTTTTTTGGACCTCTTTTGCCATTTGGGTTAGGCTATTTTTTAAGCTGTTATTTTCTTCAGCATTTTTTTGGGTCCTCTTTAGTTTTTCAGGATTTTCTTGCATCGCTCTCATTTCTTTTCCCAGTTTTTCCTCTACTTCTCTCACTTGCTTCTCAAAATCCCATGGCCTGGGACCAATTCATATTTTTCTTGGAGGCTTTGGATGTAGGCACTTTGGCTTTGTTGTCTTCTCCTGGTTGTATGTTTTGATCTTCTTTGTCACCAAAGAAAGATTCTGTGATCTGACTTTTTTTTTTGCACAGTTTGTTCATGTTCCCAGACAATTACTTGAGTTATAAACTCTTTGTTAAGGTAGGGGTCTGCTTCCAGTGTGGAGAATGTACTGACCCAAGCTCCAGAGGTTTTGTACAGCTGTTTTCAGAGATACTTCTAGTGACTTGTAAATTTTCAGTTCTTCCAAGGTGGTATGATAAGGGGCGAGGTGTTTATTCCTTTCCTGGCCTGTGCTCTTGTCTATGAGTAACCACAAGCACTCTTTTCTGCCTTGGAATTGTGAGGATGATTCTCTCTCTACTGCCACTACAAGCTCCACCACACCAGTGCTCCTCCTTGCCCCAAGACTGCCACCCAGAACTGTGACCCAGATCCATGCACAGACAAAACAAGAGAATCCTGCCTCTGCACCAGCAAAGAGATCCCTGCAATCCCCTTCTGATCAGCCACTTGATTCCCCTTCAGTCTTTGGTTTGAGAGCTCTGAAAGCAGCTGCCACCCCATGGCTGTGCCAGGACTGGGGCTAGGAGTGAGTTTTTCTCTCCCCACAGTCACAGACTTTTCTTACTGCCCTTCTAAGTTCTCTTTGGTGTTAGTTGGTTGAGAAGTCTGGAAACCACCACAGTCTCCTTCATTCGGTCCCCTGAAGCCTGCTTCAAGTTAGCTGAGGCCTATTTTGCCTGCACACCCATGCTGAACTGCATTCCTCTCTCAGCCTGGCATGATAGGCCTTTCCAATCAACCATCCAGGTTGTCTTGGGTTGGACATTTGTTCCATTCTGTCTTTTTCTGGGCTCTGCTCTTTAGAATTTTTTAGAGCCATTTTTTACAGGTATTTGGAGGGGTTTGGGGAAGAGCTCAAGAAATTCACTGCTTTTACTCCACCATCTTAGCTCCGCTCTTGGCTCTATATATTTACAACAAATTTTTTGTTTTCCTTTTTCTTACACGGAAAGTAGGGTAGGGTGGTGATAAAATAAATTTTTGTTAATTTAGAAAAATAATTTTTAAGTTAAGAATAATAGAGACATGAGGTATGGTCTTATAAATTAATCAGCATCCATAGAAAAAGTTCATCTTAATACAACTATTTAAGGAACTCTGATAAAATATGCAGAATAGTTTAAAACCATCAGAAGAAAAATGTTTTCTGTGGCATTTAAAAAAAAAAGGAAAGGCAGTAATATTTATATTTGTGAATTTGGTTGCTATTTCTATCTAAATGTAGATTTGCTGTACTCTATTCAATCCTTGCATATATGTTTATGTATGCATGTACTTATCATGGTTATGTCAAAGAAAAGAAAATGAATCTTTACATTGTATACTTTTCAAAAGAGAAAGCAGATATCTTACAGTATATGTATGTCAATTTGAGGATAGTTCTGGATTCCTTTATCTCCTGGGAACACTGAAAATATGAAAGAAAAGATTGGTAGAATATGATTCTGATTGTATTTTAATGTTCCCTTTGGTTCCTTTGCTCATTCTATCTTTGTCAACACAACGCCTAAGTCTCTAAATGGTATTTATACCAGACAACCTCATTTTTTGGTCCCCAGGGTTAATATTTCTTCATGCTGGGTAATACTAGTTGAATATAAATTGATATCAACTTGCACAAATCTTTCTTGAGTTACTTGTGACTTTCTATACAAGAAAAAGAAAATCCCAAATGGAGAGAGAAATAAATGCTAAAACCAAATGCTTGCATCAAACATGACTATTTGTCAAGACATAGTCCATTTACTTGCCAGAGCTATCACAATCAGGTAAGTGGAAGCATTGTGCTAATTAGTCCCACCCTCCAAGTGATTATGAGGCACATGAAAGGAGGGGCTATGAGGATGAGACAAACTTTTGGCCACCATTCCTCTATAAAGTTTGTTTCCTTCTATTAGAGAAAAAAAAACTTGAGGACAAGGTCTCTCTCCCTAATAGTACACCAGACATGAGGGCTTAATAAATGATTTTTCCAATCAGTCATTCATTCATTCATTTATCCATCCATTCACTTCAGTAGTATGCATGCGTCATGGGCCTCCTTTAAGTCCCCCCACCCAGCAGATTCAAATGCAAGTATGCATGTGAATTTTTATGTGGTTATAGTTAGGGCAGGGAGGTATGGAAGGGGCATACAGAGAGAATGAGGAATCTGGAGTTCAGATTCCTTTGTCTTCCCTAATTTGGATGAGAGTTGGAAAATGGAATATGTCTTTTTTCCTTTTGAAAGGAATTTGGATTTGTTGTCAACATTTTCTTAAGCCTCTCTCAGTGCAAAAGAGAAAAGTATAAGAATTCTTTCTCCATGTTTCTGATACATTTTAAAAGGCAGTGAAAATATAATCACCAAACAGGAGTAACCCCATACTGAGGTGAACATCCCATAAATATTTAGACCAAAACCTTGTCAAATTACTCTGGTTTACCATGTCAATCAATATCTGTCAAAGGTGTTCAGCCTCTAGCTTTGTTTGAAGGTAACAAAGATTATTTGATGGTGATACTTAACTTCTCCTGAGGAAATATGCTGTGTGGTCATATTCTTTACTCCTTGTAAATAAGTCAAAAACATTTGTCATGTATCTTAAAAATGGAAATTGAGATGGTAATTTAAAAATAGCAACAGAACAAAGTGATAATTTATTTGTGCATGTATCCAAATAAATTTTAGAAAACCAGTGCAGTGTAAGGGTTAGAGCATTGGAAATGCTAACATTCAAATTCTGCTTTTGACCCTTATTCTGTGTGTGACCACAAGTAAATAATTTAATTTCTTTGGGACCCAGTTTTTTTCATCTGTATAATGAAGAAATTGGAATAGATGGACCTCTAAGGCCCCTTTCCAGATCTAAATCTGTGAAATTGGGATGCCTCTTCTTTATTTCTCTATTTCTGTTGAATGTGCCATCATTTTTCCAGTCACCTAGGCTCAAAAATCTCAGTGTCCTCAACTTCTCATTCCACATAACTGACAAGGATGGGATCTGGACCCCAAAAAGGAAAAGCCCTGGACTTTCCCACAAGGCCAAATCTCTGGCATTTGTCTGAGACTATAATGCCATCAACTGTCCTTTCATTATTGCTACTCCCAATTCTCTGTTACCCTCATCCTAGCCTAGCCCTCCATTATCTTACCTCTCTATGGCCCCCAGCCACTTCCCACCCTTAATCTTATCTAGTCTCCATTCTCCCTTGGCCACATGGCCCAGGTCCCTGGAATTCTATTACTTCACAGTCCCAGCAGACTCCTTAGCCACTCCTAGATCCCTCCCACAGTCTTTCTGTATATAATGTCCGTTAAGGTGCTCAGATTCTTAGAATCTGGCCCCCTTGCATTAGGGATATATGTGCTTAGATTACTTAACAATCTGCCCAATATGATAGATGTTGTAATAAACCTTGTCTTTGTCTGAAAGAAGGTGTGGGTTGAATTCTTTCAGGAAGGACCCATATGTTGTAATTTTGGGGTTCCAGCACCCCTAAACCCCTAAACCTCAACAATAACTATTTAGTTGCTGAGTCTTTTCAATTTTATATCTGCAGAATCTTAAATCCATCCATCCCTTTCTCTCCATTTATACAGACTGCAATTGTTCAAGTCTTCATTTCATTTTCCTTGGACTATTTCAATAATTTCTTAACTGGTAAAATTCACCACATATGCCATTTTTTCCCTCTTATCTTTGAATTGGCTGTTTTTCTAGTCTGGAATCTATTCTGTCCTTACCTCCACCTGGTAGAATGCCTAAATTCCTTTAAAGCATAGCTCTGGTGTCACCTCCAATACAAGCCTTTGCTGAGCTCAGTTAATAGTACTCTCTTCTTGAAATACCTTTCAACATCCTTTTTATTTACTTGTTTGTGTGATCATGTTACATTCTCCCAGTAAAGACTAAGCTCTTTGACAATGGGGAATTTTTTTTTCGGTTTTAAATCTCCAGCATCTAGCATAGATATTCAATGTTTGTTGAATTGTTTGATTGAATTAGGAAGTTCTGTCTTATGTAACTCTTAATTAATTTGTTACTTTGCCTTCAGATTCTAAACCTCTTCACACATTACAGCCCTTTAGCTATTTGAAAATGAAATCATGTTCCCTCCCATCACTTTTCTAGGCTAAAGATCCTTAATTACTTCAAAGGATCCTCAGATGGCATAGTTTTAAATCCTCTTATTCTAGCTTGTCAAAGTCTCTCCTAAAATGTAGCTCTCCAAGTTGAACACAATGCTCCAGATATGTTATTATAAGACAAGAACAGTCCCTTATACTGGAGACAATAGTCTGATTAATGAAGCCCAGCCCAACATTAACTTTTTAGTTATCATATTACATCACTGAATTATATTGACTTGATACTCCACTAAAATGTCCAGGTCATTTTCATAGATCTCTATGGCCTTGTGTCCCCTATCCTATATTTATGCAATTAATTTTGGGGCTGAAGCACAGGGATTTACACCCACTCCTCTTTAATTTCATCTGAATCAATGAAATAAACATTTATTAAATACCTGTGTTAGTTACTGGGGATATTAAGACAAAACAATAGATCATCCTTGCCCTCAAGTATCATACATATTAATGGGGTAGAGGCTGTTGAAATATCTTTAGATCACAATTTTGTCATCCAATATATTAACTATCCCTTCTAGATTTGTATCATCCACAAATCTGATAACCAAACTATTTCTGTCTTTGTACTAATGACTGATTAAAATGTTGACTAGAACAGGGCAGAGGACAGAATGCTGTTTTTGTCACAATAAAATCTGCAATGAGAAATGGATACACAAAGTTCTCAGCAAGATCAATTTATTGGCAAGGCTAGAAGTTGCTAATAAAATGAGATCCCCAACCCCTTCAGTAGTCAGGGACACATTTGGCAGTCATTGCAGCCTTTTTTATAGAGTTGAAAACATAGGAGGTGCTAAAAATAGTTCTGTGAAAAAAATTAAACTAAGGTGGTAATTGGCCTATATTATAAGGTTAAGGTGGGCTTACATTACTTACAAGCTCATTTGCCTGACTCAAACGAGGGATCTCCAAGACCCACGGTAATGGGGAAAGCACAGAGTTAGTCAACATTATCTGGAAAGTTTTATATTAGGCCAATCCCTCCACCAGATGAGTCCAGTGCTAGGCTTATGTCCAGGAAGAACATCTTATGACCACATCAACTCACCCTCTTTCTTCCCTTCTGGGGTAAGATAGATTGAGTCTAGGATGTAGCCTAGAGAAATGTAGAAGTTGAAGTCAAACTATCCTATATTCTCTAAAGTTAAGAAGTTAAACTGTCCTTTTAAATCAAACCTATTTTTAAGTATTGATTCTAGTGATTAAATATAATCCCTCAATCAATAATTAATAAATAATACAGAATAAGGTGAGGTATCAATTTTCAATTTCACATTTTTATTACTTATTATACATGGGTTATTACTATTACTATTATCATTATTGTTATTAATTACCTTTTCATGTGTACTATGTTTTATATTGCTCTTTTCAGCCATAAGTTCCTTCAGGGTGGAGACAACATCTTTTATCTTGTGGTATGTCTGGCAGTGCCTAGTACAGTAGTCACTATATAAAGATTTGATTGATTAAAAGGATGCACTTCTCATTTATGACATATAGTTAGAGCTCTGTGACCATAAAGCATGACGTTAAGGTGAGCTATTATTAGCATGCCCGTTATTATTTGCAATATTTTGCATACTCACTAAGAATATTAAAGTGGTGAAAATAAAGTAGGTAGAATCTTGTAATATTCACTCACCTGTGATAGTGGATTGAAAATCATATTTAGGGGCATGAATTAGGGGGAAAAAAGGCTTGATGAATCAACTCCAGCTATTCTTTATTCCTCTGTTATCTTATATTTAGCTCTGTTTAGCGCTCTTTTACATATCAGGATAAAACGTATTTTGAAAGTTTGTTTTGGAGATTCAGCCATACAAAGGCAAGGAATTGAATAGTGAGGAGAGCTTTGGGAACAGGATAGAAGTCTATGAGAATATAGGCAAAAGGCAGATTATATTTGGGAACCAGAGTCAGTGACAATGGCTTATAGTGAAACTGTTATAAGAAAACCAAAAGACAAAACTGAAAAGTCTGCACATTCCCTTAGAACTCTCAAAGAGTAAAACAGCTAGAACAAAAGAAGACCCAGGTGCAGACTCATAATGAATGAATTCTTTGATGATGGGAAGTAGAAATAATTTCACATTCCATGAAAAATGACTCAAAATACCACTATTAAGCCATCCAGATAGCCTCAATGTGATGACAAAACCTGAGAAAGTGGGATAGTTATGGGTACTTTTCAGAACAAAGACTATCCCTCAGGTTACCAATAAAAGCCTTCTAAAACAATAATGAATGGAAATAAAAGACAGTGGATTCAAGGTTCAACTAAGGACTGGGAACAAAGCTGGACCTAGACATTACATTTGAAGAAAAATACAACCCACTGGCTTTCTATGTGATATGAACCCATTTCATTACCCCTACTTTTTTTTTTTGCAATGTTCACAATAGCAATAATATTGTATCTATGGTAGAAAAGCAGAATTATCCGTTTTTTGGAAAATATAAGATACTAGGTTATGTCTTGCACATCATAGATGTTTGTTGAATTGGAATAAAATGAAATATATATTTGTGCAAGTTTATCATTTTTCATATTCAGAGATGAATGCTACCAACAGGCACCAATGAGTTTTCTTAGAAACAAACATAAAGGGGGCCTTAGAATTACCTAGTCCCATCCCCTCCTTTTTCAGATGAGGAAACTAAGTGCCAGAGAGGCTAAGTGAATTAATTGCTTGTGGTTGCTTGAGTGTTTAAGTGGAATGGTTGCTTGAGTGCTTAAGCATGGTTGCTTAAATGATTTGCTCAAATAGGTAAAAAGTAGAAGTGTCAGGATTCAAACTGATTCAACAGATCAGGAAAGATCAGTATTTCTTACCATAATTTACATACACAATAAGCCATGTGATAGAGGGATCAAATACAATCAAAACAAATTCTAAAGACCATTTTTCCCCTGGAATAGAATTTGACATCTCTAATATAATTTGCAATTAATAACTGATCCAAAAATATTGGCCTAAAAATGTTGGTTTTGCACTTAATAACTAAATTTTCTTTTAATCAAAGAGACAAACAAAATGAATACTTCAAGGATTTCTCTGTGATAAGTAATGCTAATTCTTGGTTTTATATGCTGTTTGCATATTAGCAAAACATTCATGTGTTCTTTTTTTAGTGTATTAACACAAAAGATTTTAGTATTTGTGTAGGCATTTTTTTTTCTTGCAGTTTTCTTAGTATTCAACCATCTCTGAATTCTGGGCTATAATGAATATCTCTATTATGATTCTATAGCCTCTTTCTTGTTTTCTTCAATATTCATTAGTGATGCTAGACTCTGTGTATGTGTGTGTGTGTGTGCTACTGCCTTATCTCTTCTAGTTTTATCTATTAAGGCCATATTTCCCTAATATGAAGCTGTTTGGTAAAGTGCATTCTAAATTCAATTTTTGCAAATAATTTATGTAAAATAGGTCCAATTTTTTTAAATTTAATTAATATTTCCTTGCAGCTCTCCCTCTCTCTGGATCTTTTGTGGGAAAAAATCAGTTATGGCTTGTTTAATTTCTGTTTCTGAGATGTTTAGATTCTCTACTTCTATTAATCACAATGATTTATATTTTTATAAACATTAATTTTTTACTTAATGTTTTCAGTTTTGTTGAAACATAACTGAATATTATAGTTTCAGATAAATTCCTCTAATTTCCTCTTCATTTATAGTTACTTTTTTTATTTTGATAACTTGGTTTTTCTCTGTTTTCATGTGTTTGTTTTTATATTCCTTATTCTCTTCAAATTTACTAATGGCATATCTGTTTTATTGATGATTTTAAAAATTAAAAGCTAATTTTTCTTCACTTCTCAAAATTCTGTTTCCAATTTTGTTTCTTTTCTATAGTTTTTAGATTTTCTCACTTGTGTTTATTTGGGAATTTTCAGTTTGTTGGATTCTTATTTTTAAAAATTGTTTACTCAATTATTTATTTCTTTTTCTATCCTTTGTTGACATATATACACAAAATTAACCCTTAAAAATCAATTTAGCTTCATTCTATAAACTGTTGTGTTTTCCTGTTGTTGCAATTATTTATCTATTATGTTTATACTTTGTTCTTTCACCCATTTATTATTTAGCATTCCATTATTTAGTCTCCATTTAAGCCCATTTTTTTCTTTAAATTTACCTAATTATTAACACAGAGTCATAGATCTTCAGTTGTATGGGGTCCCAAAGGCCATTTAATCCAACCTCCTTATTTTTCAGATGCAAAAGATGAGTCCAAGGGAGCTTTAGAAGCTTACTCAGAGTTATACATATCAAAGTATTTGAAGCCATGTTCTCCAATAACAGAGGCACTGCTGTTTCCATTGTTCCGTGTGGCTTCTCATGCTTCTCAATGCATTATAAGCTGTTAAGGATTTGTTTAACATTTCTCATTTTCTGCATTTGTTGATGAATTCTTCATGCCATAGAATAAAGTGTTTTTTTAAAGGTACCTTTATAAGTGAGGAATGTACATATCCTTTATAATTCTTTTCAATAATCTTCAAAGTTTAATCATATTATAATTTTGCCCAATTTTTCATCATGATATTTTATTAAAATTCATTTCAGTTGAATGAACATAAAAGGTGAAGATTAACACTCCCAATAATTTTTGTTTTACTAGATCCCCCATGTACTTTCCTTGACTTTCCATGTAATTGTTTAAAAACTATTCATTTGATGAATGTGCTTTCATCATCTATGTTATCTTTAAAAATAATCTAATTAGCTTGCTTATCTTTATGAATTTTATTTTGTTGTTGCTTTTATCTCCTCTGAGATGACTACAATTCTTTTTTGGATTAAGCTAAAGAATAATATTTCTAATACAATCCCTCATTTTAATTCTATATGAATTGTTGTGTTTTAACTATATGCTTTTATAAACAAATAACATCTTTGAGGTCTAATTTTCCAATTCTATTATTAAGTTTTTTTCACTTCTATTATATTCCATTATAATTTTTCCTTTCTCTTCTCATCCCCTACTCATTCCCCTCTTTAAAATGTAAAAGAAAACAATGAAATTAAATCAGTGTTGGTAAATACCATTAGAATATGCAGTTCTCATGCCTCTCTTCACCTAACCTAAATCCATGCTATTTTTTCGTCTCTTTTTATGATCAGTTCACCATAGAGGAAGTTATTTTGCTTCTGCCTATTCTTTCATTAGCTCCACTTTCTATCTTAAACTACTCTCTTTTCTCTCTCTCTCCCAGTCTAGTTATCAGTTCCTTTTATTTTATTTCTGAAATATAATTTTACTATAACATTTTTTGCCCTATATATGGGGATTTATGAAACTCTGACAGCCCCATCCTCCATGCTTGTATAGCAATCTTCATTTGTGATAGTATAATTATGAAAAATAATGACTTGTCTAATGAATATTTTTCTCCTTTCCTTCTTTCCTTTTTCCTTTCTTTTTTCTTTCTTCTATTATTATAAAATTACCTTCTAGAATTTCACCTAGGAATTCTCTTGATCCATAATATACAACTCTATTGTTCAGTATTAGATAGAAGCCGAACTAATTTATGAACAGTCTATAGGATCCTACCCTACAGTTACAACTCCAGATGGTTCAAAGAGTTCTTCCTCATTACCCCGTTAGCATTGACTTGGAGGTGGGCTGGCAACAATTAAGTCTTTTTCTAGTTTTGTCTCTCCTAACCCACCCCAGAATACTGTATGATAATTCCTTTTCATTTTGTTCCAGTTTGTCTCTTTCATTCATTCATTTTTTTCTTTGTTCTTTTAGTGAAGTTTCTAATAGTTATTGAGATGGTTTTAGTGGGAGATAGGCTTAGTTTGAATTTTTCTTACCCATAGTTCACTCATTGTCTCTCTTATATTGTGAGAATTCAATGAGAGTATAATATTTCTATCCCACATATTATTTAAATATTTAAGTAACCACTGATTTATTCTTTATTTTAAATCCTTTATCTTAGATAAATATCTTTGCAAAATGAAAAGTGGAATTTTCTAATATGCATGTAAAAGTCACTCTTTCAGAGTTAACTATAAAGTTTGACTATTCAATTTCTAGGTCATTTAAATTAGGGCTTCTTTTCTAGCTATGCCCTGTGCATTCTTTTAGTTTGAATATTATTCTATATTTTTCCATGCTTCTGGGAGGCTAGGTTAAGTCACAGGCATTCTGCCATCTTACCTGAGATAATAATAATATCTAACACATACACACAGAGAACTATGTGTGTATGTGTACATATATACACACATGCATATGTATATATCTATGCATGTATATATATGCAAACACAGGCATATATATAAATATAATACTTACAGAATAAATATAAAGAGCACAAATACAAATCAATACCAAGTAGTTAATATAAGCTATTTAGATGAAGTGCTCTAACAGTTAGGAGATCTGGAAAGGATGCATGTAAGAGGTAGTATTTGAGCTGTGCCTTGAAGGAAGAGAGGGATTCTATTAGGCAGAGATGATGAGGGAGTAAATTCTAGGCATGGGGAGATTCAGTGAAAATTCACGGAATAGGAATATTGTGTACTCTGTCCAAAAAACAAAGAAAAGGCCAATTTGGTTGGATTATAGAGTGAGGGAGAGAAAAGCCATTTCTGTTATAATGGCTTTTTTTTGTAAGAGGATTTGACCTTTATGGTGAAATATAGCTGCTCAGGTATCTTGCCCTTGTTCCAATCATTCAAAGGAGTAAAAGATAATCTTCCTATATTGTGGAAACATGACCATTAATCTTTCTTCCCTCTAAGCTGTTAAGGGACCTATTTTCAATTAAATAAGACCTTGTGTATACAGCTATATTATGGAGAACAAGAATTCTCCATCTTAAAGTCTTGTTTCTTGAGGAAAGTAGCTATTTTCCCTAAGGATGAAGTAATTGAACAACTCTTTATGATTCAAGAAATTCAGTATTAATGCAATTTCAAGCTATATAACTAAATGAAATATCATGAATAATGCATAGTTTACCACTATTGCTCTTTTTTAGTCCCACACTTCCTCCTAAAAACTTTTTGTGTAACTTTAGACTTCATCTTCTTATATCTGTTCTGCAGAATATAACACTATAAGGAGGAAAATATTTTTTTTCCATATTATAAATGTCTCTAGTCCAGCATTTCTTAATCTGTTTGTGTCACAATCCCTTCGTCAGTATGGTGAAACTTTTAGGCCTGTTCTCATAACAGTATTTTAAGTGAATAAAGCAAAATCCTTAGAATTACCAAAAAAAACCCAATTATACTGAATAAAAGTATTTTTTAAATAGATCCTCTGAAATCCTTCCACAGACTTCTTGAATGTTCATGGATCCCAGATTAAGAACCACTGCTCTAAAATAAAAAAAAAATTGAAACCCTGCTCTAATCTTTAACTATATAACTAATGATAAACTCTTACCCCATGGATAATTATTCTTCAAACGTACTTGTGTAAGCTGATATCCTTTTTTCATTGGATTCACTTATAATTTTGTAAGTGATAAAAACTTTTCTTTAAAAAAATTCAGAAAATTAAATTGTCGTCTTATATAAGCATACATTTTATTTATTTTTGTAATATTTTATCTTAACTTGTATATCCATACATATTTAGGATTCCGTGAAAATTCATTGATAGTCTTACTTTTTAAAAAATTCTTAGATTATGTGTTCAATGATGTGCCAAATCCATTGAGCTTTTCCACTGCTACATTTCTCTGTGAGTTTCTATGGGATTCCAATTTTCACAAGAAGATCATCAGCTTAGTGAGGGACAGCACAAAGCAGACAGATCACTGTCCTAGGAGGCAGGAAAGGTCACCATTTGGTAACCAGAATAATCACAATCTTTCTACTTCATTTATTTTCTATATTAATATCTAGGTACTGAGTGATTTATAGAAACACAGGATTACAGAAATCAATCTATTTTGCCAACTGGAGAAAGTTCAGTGATTTTCCAAAGGGCACACAAGTAGTAAGCAGCACAGCCAGGATTGACACCCAGGGTCTTTGATGGGAGAACCTCTATTTTTTCCACATTACCAGACTGCCCCACAAATTTACAGGGATGAAATAAGAAAGAGTAGTCTCTAAAGCATTTTGAATTCTTTAGCATAAAAAGAAATGATTTGTGGATCAAAGTGTGGCTCTTCCCTTGTAAGAATAACTGGCATTTTTTTCCCCATGCAGTGTATTGCTAAATGGAACCACAGTCTTGAGATTCGTGTTTATTTGGATATGAAGGAAGCATTTTTAAAACTGCTATGTTCTAGCCACTATGCTAAACAAAGAAAAGCAAGAGCATGGTTCCTGCCATCAATGAGCTCACATTCTAATGATAAAAATAATATGCAAGCAACTAAGTATGTAAAAGATACAAAGAAACTACTATGTAAGTTAATAACAAAGGAGTTATAGTACAGAAAATCCTTTTATTACTTTTTTTTCTGGTCTAGTTATCTTTGCTTCAATAGGCAGGCAATTCCACAGTCATCTCCACTTTTATTTACTGGAACACACCTCCTTTATGCCCTGTACTTTTTCTTTGTTCCACAATATTGAGAAAATTCTAAATGTGTAAAAGTTCAATCCAAAAATTTCTGCCTTCTTATCTGGTCATGGACTCCTTTCTGGTGACCTCAAGGGTGGGAAAGCAAAGAATAAGATCTGTTCCTCCCTATGAAAAAACCTGATTAGCTCTGTTGAAGGATGGACCACAGTCCTGAAAATTATCAAAGATTGGTCAGCATCAAAGAGCCATTAGAACTTCCTTGAAACATGGATCTGCGAGTCCATTATGATTGTGAATTCTTGCCATACTCTGAAGAGTATTGTGACAGAAATTACTTGGTGACATCCCTGGTTATATCCCATTCCTGCTACTTTCCAGTATTATGTTGGAATTGTAAGCCATCTCTCCTGTATGAGGAAAGTGGACAGGCTACTCTAACTTGGGGTAGCTATATATTAATCTAGGCATAAATTAGGCCAGGCTTCTGTTGATTTTTGTTTAATACTGGAACAAAATGAGAAATTCATAGGTTTTTTCAAAACCTAGTTTTAAAAAAAAATTTACTAAACCATAATAAGGAAGCAACATTCATTTAGAAAAAAAAATTAAATTCCAGTCTTTACTTCCCTCCTGACCCTCCCCCACACCCTGAGAAGATAAGCAATATGATACTGGTTATACATGTGAAATCACGTAAAACATATTTCCATGTTATCCATGCCACAAAACAGACACAAATAAAAGAAGAAAAAGAAAGGAAGTGAAAAGAGAATGCTTCTATCTACATTCAGGGTTTATCAGTTCTCTCTTAGGAGGTGTTTAATATTTTTCATCATGAGTCTTTAGGAATTGTCTTAGATCGTTGTCTTGACCAGAGCAGTCTTTAATAGTTGATCATCCTCACAATATTGCTGTTACTATGTACGTTGTTTTCCTGGTTCTGCTCAGTTCACATTGCATCAGTTTTTCTCATCAGGTTTTTCTGAAACCATCCTACTCATTTCTTATAGCACAATGGTATTCCATCATTATCATATACTGCAACTTGTTCAGACAATCCCCAATTTGTGAGCATTGCATCAGTTTATATGTCCTTTCAAGTTTTTCTAAAATTAGTCCTCGCATCATGTTTTTATAGCATAGTAATAATCCATTACAACTATATGCCACAACTTGTTCAACCATTCCCCATTTGATGGGCAAATCCTCACTTACCAATTCTTTGCCACTACAAAAGGAATTGCTACAAATATTTTTGTGCAAATAGGTCCTTTACCCCACCTAAAATAAAATCTCTTTGGGATACGGACCTAATAGTGGTATTGCTGAGTCAAAGAGTATGAAGAGTTTTATAGTCCTTTGGTGTGGTTCTAAATTATAGGAGAAGGAAATTCAATCAGGATATGTATCAATACCCCAGATTGATTTAGCTG
Source organism: Phascolarctos cinereus (assembly GCF_003287225.1). NCBI lineage: Eukaryota > Metazoa > Chordata > Mammalia > Diprotodontia > Phascolarctidae > Phascolarctos > Phascolarctos cinereus. Next base: position 189,493,205 of record NW_027555958.1, read on the forward strand.
AGGAAAGCTCTCTTGCCTGAGTTGTACGTTGAGGCCTGCCATCCAAGCACCAGAGAGAGAGAGAGAGTATGAGCAACTAATGTTCTTTGTTTCTGTTTTCAGTTCTTATTGGAACTCAAATAAGATCCAACTTGAACCTCTACTATCCTCTGACAAGTGTCAAGGAAGGAAATAGTGTTTTATCATAGGAACTGACGTAAACCATGACTAATCCCTCTCCCAAGACTTCAGTGGTGTAGTAGGGATTAATACCCTGAGGTATTCAGAGAAATATCTGCATGTTTATTTTTTAGTATCTTTGAAGTAAATTTCTCTTTATTAAAGTTAATTCAATGTTAAATAGTGACTTAATGGAATTGGGGTACTCGTCAATGGGCACTTAAAATGGAAGGAACACAGTTGAAAGGGTCTTAAGCAAATAAGAGAAAAGAGACTTCTCAAGCTCCTCAGGGTATAAATTCAGCCTTTACAAAATGAGATCAGAGTTACCTTGTTTCCATGTTGTATTTGCATAGGGATCAAGCTGTCAAGGGTCTCAGTATATAGAGGCGATCAGTTACCCTCATATTTGTTCTTTGTTTTTACCTTCCACTTTTTGGATTTCTCTAGTTAAGTTTTGTGACCTTTTTTCTTTTGAGTTTTCCTGTAAACATAGCAAATAAAAGAGTTGAATGGTTTCAGCACTACTTATCTAATTCCTCTATGAAGACCTTTCTGGCCAGCAACTGACTCTGATAATCCTGTATTCCGCATCAGATGTGGGTCCCGCTGTACCTAAAGGCAACATTGTACAGAAAAAATAGTCAGCAACAGATACTATGTACCTTCTATGTGCCAAACACTAAGCACTGGGGATACAAAGAAAGATAAGAGATAGTCCCTGATCTCAAAATGCTAAGTGTTACACATGTATATTTATTTTGACCGGGGAAATCAGGAAGAATCAGGAGAAGATCACCATCAACAATGCTATGGACACTGAATGCTCTGTTTTAAAAGTGACTTTTCATGATATCATAAGGTTCAAGCAAACACACTACTAGATGCCAACCCCTCTTTTAGAACATAATCTGCTACTAGGCTTAATCATAATAGTAGCTCACATTAATACAATGCTTTGATCTTTGGGAAGTGTTTTACATACATTATCTCTTTTGGTCCATATAACAATACTGTTATGTAAATGTTATTATTTCCATTTTATAGATGAAGACATTGAGGATAAAAAAGGGTGACTAGACTAGGTCCATACAAGCAATAAAGGTCTGAGGTAGGGTTTGAACTCAATTAATTCTAACTCCAAGTCCAATGGAGTTGCATGAGAGCAGTCTGTGCCTTATTTGTCTTTGTATACCATAATGCCTAGAAGATGCTCTGAACATGGTAAGTATTTGAAAAGTATTTGCTGAATTCATGATAATGATTAAAACTTATATTATGCTTTTAGATTTGAAAAGCATTTTTCTCACTACAACCTTTTAAAATACGTACCACAGCAATTATTATCCTTATTTTACTGATAAGGAAACTGACTCTCACTAGTTAAGTGATTTTCCTATGATCCATATGAGCCATTAAATATCTAAGATAGGATCAGGAGCTAGGCTTCCTTCTTTTAAAACTAGCACTATATTTTCTTTAAAAGATTTCCTTATAGGAAAGTTGTTCAAAAAACAATTTTACAAGGTGCTTTGAAGAAAGTAATTCTATCATAAGTTGTTAAACCCAGCTCCCACATCCATCATGCTGTGAGCACCCTGAAATTCACCCCAAATACAAATTTAAGGCATTCTATGGATCAGTTCCCACCGAGAACCATAACTCATGATCCCTTGCCAATGTATATGCTTTTATTGGTCAACTGAAAGTAGAAAACTTTTAATCAAATAGAATTGAATAATAAGAAAAGTTTCCCTCATCTATAGGGGTATTATATCTCCTACTATTTACCATACAAACTAGTAGGAAAAGGCACATATACTCAGAACACATGTTGCCAGAAGATACATATAGTGTATACATATAGAGAACACATTTACATAGAAAGCATGCATAGAGGGGCATATAATTGAACAACATTCATGTTTGGATATATGGGACTTATGTGTTGCCATTTCAAGTGTCATATCTAACACTTCAGATCTGCCAGTGTTCTCTGGTGATGTCACCATTCTATTCTGTTCTCTACAAGGCATTGTATTATATCTTCCGAACACTGGATTTCCACTTTCTATTAAGTTGTCAGAAAGTTTCACTCAGCTACTATATACTTGGATACAGTTATTCACCCTCGTAAGGGTTACCTGGGGCTGAGTTACATAGACGGGGACAGAGAGTTTAAGAATCAGATGCTACATACAACATAACAATTGATACTCTAAATATGACATCATTGTCTTACAACCAACAAATTCACGCGCTCTTGGAGAAATTAAAGGACATCCACATTGTCATTTTTGTGATAAATTAAATCAGAAGATAAAAGAAATTTGTTATAAAATTAGGCCTGATAGTCTTGAGACCACCGTGACAATTTCCCTTTAAGAGAAATTGTAGATTATGGAATCTAGGGATGGAAAAATACTGACGATATTACTTTAAGGTTAGAACAGCTGAATGCCCCCAAATAATATCTTTCCAACACTTAGATTGTTTTTCTCCCTGTGTACCCCACAAAAATCCCCTGAGTGCCCTGAATCCTGACATGCAAGGTAGCCAACTCTGGGCAGCCACTAAAATCAAGGTATAAATATCCTACCACCAATTGCAGCAGATGTTCCCTTTCAGCAGCACACCTTCCCAGCTGGTTGAACCCATGTCTATGTGCTCCCAATGAGGCACCACCCTTGTGTGAGTTTTACTCTGTACTAATTTGTCTGAGTTGTATATCAGATCCCTTTCTTCCTTTCCCCTTCTATCTCTCCTCTTCACCTTTTCTCCTCTCCCACGCCTCTCTATTGATTGACAATAAAGCTTAGCATTAAACTAATCTATATTATTTTACATATTATTCTTGGCATCTGAAATCATTAAGGGGCTATTTTCCCTGTCATCTCTGACTGGCCCACTGTCTTTTCCTTAGATATAAACTGGGTCCCTGGACAAGAATTTAACTTACTGACACCCGAACCTGCATGGGAGGAGTATGGCACTGTAGGCCTAGTCACAGAAGCTCGGGCCAATGGTGGAACCCTATGTCCTATCAGGAGGAGTCCTCCCTTATGCCACAGGACTGTCAAAGAACAAAGTTGTTACTAACTTTCTGCTACCTCTCCCTAGATCAGTAGCTTATAGAAGATCATAAGCTTCTTTTTTAATTAGGATGTGGTGACTTTTCTAGGTTATATATAGTCAAGGGTTATGCCCTATGTCTTTTTGCTTCCAAACCTAGACCTCTGTCTACCTTTATTTGCAGATTGTAAACCACTGTATGAATGTCAATTATTATTTTTGCTCTAATTTCTCTCTTTAATCTTCCATTTAGCTACAAATTATTTTGTCTTGTGATTTAATTTATTGCAAGAATGACAATACAGATGTAATTTAGTTTTTCTCCAGAAACATGTGAACTTGTTAGTTGTAAGACAAAGATCTCATATTTAGACTACTGATTATTATGTTATTTGTAGCATCAGCTTCTTAGACTTTCTGTCTTCTTCTAGGTCACTCTGCCATCACTGTAGAATTGAAGAAGGGGGGCACACAATACAGCTGCATTTTTCCCCCATCGGCTACTAGAACACCAAAGTTTATCAGTTGTTGGCTTGCCCTTTTATTGAGAATTAAGAATTTAGCAAACATGGTGCTCACACAAAAGACAAAGTCTGTCCCTGGGCCTATGCTCAAAGCCTTTCTAACTCTACAGAAAATATAAAAGCTTGTGCCCCACTGTCAAAGCCTTTTAAGGAGCAGGGTCAATTCCATATCATTTAATGAGAAGGATGTCTGGAGAGCATTATACAGGCAAACACACATACACACACATAAATAAATATGCATATACAATACATGGTAACTTTGTAATCACATATCTTCTTTAATAATTAGATTTGAATAAATAAATTAGATTATACTTTAAATTTGCTTGAAAACTGTGTGTGAAACTTAGCTATCTTCTTATAGCCTAATTTTTAGGCATTCTCTTAGAGGTTTTGGCAAACTTCCTTTATGTCACTTTGTTACTGGTCATCATAAAATTCAAAGTTATGATAAAGAATCAAGATTGATTTTTAAAGAGGCTGAAAGTGAGGAGAGTTGGGGGAGAGAGAGAGAAAAAGGGAGGAAGAGACAAAAAAAGGAAGGGAGGGAGGGAGAGGAAAGGAGGTGGGGGGAATGGATGAGCCATCACTTTATTTTATTGGACACATTTTTCTTTATGAGAAGTTTTTTTTTCTTTAATAGCACTCATCTCCTTATTCACAAAGAAGATGAATATTTCAGTGAGACAGCAGAAAAAAAACATTTCACCCAGTTGGAAATACATAATGGTTTAAAATTACTCTTCCCATTCACTTTTGTAGAATTCAAGGTGAAAACTGCTTTGAGATCCTGAGCTATGCATGTCAATGGAGTGGCTCAGATTTCAATCACAGACTCATTACCTTAGTGATTTAAAAAGAGGAAAAAAAAGTCCTGGGAATTGTTCTGTTTTAAAATGCAAAGAAAAGCTCATATGTAGTTAATTTCCATGTGATTTTTTTTTAATTTGTGAGATATAATTTGGTTATGATCTTTGGTATAGGACTAATAGACTATGCTTTAATAGAGCTACTAACAAGACAAGCTTTGACAAAGAAACTGCTGGGAATTATGGGAAGATGGAGCCATGTTAGAACTCAGAGATGTCCATATCTCCCACCACTAGTAAAGCTCAAAAAATTCAAATGGAAAGAAGGAAGGAAGGAAGGAAGGAAGGAAGGAAGGAAGGAAGGAAATCTGTTATAAATGTCTGGCAGCTAAGTGGTACAGGAGATAGAGTGCTCAGTCTGGCATCAGGAAGATCTGAGTTCAAATCCATCCTCAGATATTTACTAACTGTGTGACACTGGGCAAGTCATTTAACCTCTGCTTCCCTAAGTTTCCTCATTTATAAAGTGGGGATAGCAAATGAGGTAAAATTTTAAAAACACAAACCAGTGTCTGGAACAAAGTAGTCACTTAATAAATGTTTATTCCTGGCCTCCCTCCACCCAGTCTAGAACCACACACACACACACACACACACACACACACAATAAATGAATAATTGCATAAAAATAAACTCCCAGGATTCCTCAGAAACAGAATAGAGATAAGCTAGAATACATGAAAGGCACAGTACAAAATAGCCCTGAGATTACTGGAGAAAGCCATGAAATGAAACTAGACAAGAAGCAGCCCCAGAATACTGTGGCAGTAGAGGAAAGGAAGACAGAGGCCTTGAGTAGAGCCCACACAGAAACAGAAAGAAATTCTCGGTAACAGGGCAGCCAAATGAATTTTGAGTCCAAACTTTACAAAACAAATCCTTAATATATGGATTTGTTCCTTAAAAATTGTACTTAGTCAAAAGGCTGCACTCAAGGACCTAGAAGACCATATGTGGCCTCTAGGCTGCAGGTTCCCCACCCTGCCTTAGAACATATGATGGGAAAACTTACTTAAGAATTGAACATCCTGAGAATCAGAAGAGCCAAATGGAAAAACTAGAAAAAGAAAATGAATGAGAAAGAGAAGATTGAATTACTCAACTGCTGTCTTTTCTTAGTCTTTTTCAAGAAAATAATATGACTATCAGCTTTGAAGGATATAACAAAAATCTTAGACCATAGACTTAAAATTGAAGAGCAGTATAAGTGCACCCAACAGCCTCAGTGTATCCACGTTGCCTGGACCACTGTGTGGAAATAAGCATGATAAAGCTTTGTGTTCATTTTTAATATTTTTCCTTCCTTTCTTTCTTCTAGTTTTTATTTGGTGGAGAGAGGGTTGGTAATGGTAATGCCAAAGAAAAGGTGGGTAATTAACATGTTTTTTAATACATAAAAGGAGAAGAGTGGTTAAGTTCAGAAGGAGGCATAGATAGAAAAGTCAGTTTTGGGATATACTTTTTTAAAGAAACAGGCATTGTTATTTGGACATTTGGAATTTTCTGTAAATCATCTTTTTATGTTCTGCTGTGCATATGGATATGCATTTTTGGTGTTTAAGTTTTGATTTCATTTCAATAACCCTATATCAAGCACCTAGAGTATGTTAGGAACTATGCTAAGCTCTGGGACTACAAGGAAAGACAAGGTATTCCTTGCTCCCAAAGAATTCACAGTCTAATGTAGGAGAAAATATTTACACAACTATATATAATTAAGATATATACAGATTATGTTGCAAATAATCATTACAGGCAAGGCATTTGCATTAAGTTGTATCATCAATTGTTTATTGTAGAAGATAAGACTTTTGCTGGGAAGTGAAGGAAGCTAAGAGGCAGATATGAGAAGGGGAAATATTCTAGGATTGGGTAACAATCAGTGAAAATACCTGGAGTTAGGAGATGAATGTCTTCTTTGGGGAATAGCAAGGAGGCTTGTGATACTCAATGTAAGAATATGAAGGGGGAGAGGAATAAGGTGTAAGAAGACTGGAAGAGTGGGAGAGGGCCAAGTTGTGAAAGGCTTGGAAGATTAAATGAACTACATTTCAGTGGAGTGAAAGTAAGCTATGATTAAGTGATTTTAAGCTAAGATTGCAGAGCCACCATTTATTCTATGACACATTTATGACTTATGAATATTAAGAAAGGGAAGAGGTGATCACTAAGATCTGGAATGGATGCATTAAAAAAAAAAGTAACAATCAAATGACAAGCTCCTGAAGGTGCCAAAGATATAAAGACAAAAATGATACAGTCCTTGTTCTCAAGATGCTTACAAATTTACTTTTGCACATTCATATACCATGCTCTGGATCTACATGTATCCCTGTCCTCAAATCCCCTCACCTTCCATATGAAGAATACTATGAAACTCAAATTTTCCACTGAAATATAAGAAGTTTGATTTGGTTATTCTCAATATGGCTTTCAAAACTCTGATAGCAATATGTTGGGCAAACTCTAAGGCTCAAAACATAGACCAAACCCCTGATACATATATTGATTCCCACATCAAATGCTGGAGCATTAATTGGGATTACTAACTTCCATCTTCACATATATTGATTTTCTCACCTTACATACACTATTTCAACCTACACACACAAAATAGAGGCTGCCCCAATTCCCACATATACAGACTTCTTCTCCTCCTCCTTCTTCTTCTCCTCCTTTTTTCTCTTCTCTTTTTTCTTTTTTTCTCTCTCTCTGTCTCTCTCTTTCCCTTTCTCCTTCTCACTCTCTCCCCATCCCCTGTGCCTATCCTCATTTTTCTTTTTTCTCTGATTTATAGAGTCATTTCTACAACTTCATTTTTTTAAAGGTCTATTCTGTACTAAGTCACTCTTCCTGACAACACATACTATTTCTCAAAGCTCCTTCCATATACCCAGAGCAAGTCTCTACTAAGATGCTTGTAAGACCAGTGATGAACATATGTCCTGCAATACGTTAAATATGTTCTGGACATAAGTGGTAAATGCAAGTAGCTCTAATCTCCCATAGCCTCAGGCACAAAAGTATGGCCCCTTTATCCACATCTCTTGATTCTGACATATGTCACTTTCCCTGCCTGTATTTCTAGAAAAGTACCTAAGCAAAAGGTCTGAGACACATACAGTGCATCTGGATTTCATTAAAATATCTGACATTTTCTCACAGTATATTTGTCAATAGCTTGAAGAGATTTTTACTAGATTACAGTTAGGTGGGTTCAAAACTCTAGAACTTAATACACCCAAAGAATAGTAATTAATAAGCAAATGTCAATCCATAAGGAAGTCTCTACTATTTGGTCTTAATTTGCTTCAATTCAATATCTTTACCAGTGACTTACATGAAGGTATACCTATCAAATTGGTAGATAGCATGAAGCTGTGAAAGGTAACATAAACTGGATGACAGAATCAGTATCTAAAAATATATTGTAAGACTAGAATGGTAGGATGAAGTGAAAGAGAAAATTATGTAATCCATTTTGGCTTGAGAAAATAACTGCACACAAACAAGATGGGAAGGATTGTGTTATGAAAGAAGTTTATGTGAATAATATCTGTGAATTTTAGTGAATTGTAAACTCAGTTTGAGTCAGTAGTGTGATGTAGCTGTCAGAAGAGCTAAGGCAATCTTAGGAAGAATTAATACAAGTAGTGACTGGAATGAAAGAAAAGAGAGGTAATCCTCCTTTACTCTGCCCTATATTCAGTTTTGTGTCCAAGTCCATGTACCACAGGTGAATAAGGTGGTAAGAGGAACTAAAAACAATTCCATAAAAAAGATCAGTTCATTGAAGGAGCAGAATTTAAGAATATCTCAAAGAACCAAGCATAGTTGCATTAGTAATTCTACAAAATAAAGCCCAGGGACATGGCAGGATGGTGTAGAAAGAGGATATCATTGTAACTGTTCTAAAATATTTAAAAGCTTTTGTATAGAAGAAATATTAGTGGGGGAGGGTTGTTTTTTGTGTTTTGTTTGTTTGTTTGTTTGCTTGTTTGCTTGTTTTAGCGACTCAAGTTGAACTTGTGTTTAACCACTACCTTCCCTCCTCCATCTAGTTCAAAGGCAGTGATTTCTTAAATCTAAATGCAGAGCTTTACATTTGCCATTATTAAATTCCCTTTTGTTAGACTTGGCCCACTATTACACCTAACTGAGATCATTTACAATCCTGAATCTGCACTCAATATATGAAAAAACTCTTTCAAGTATTGTGTCACTTGCAAATTTAATAAACATGTCTTCTGCCTTCATTCAAATCATAACAGTATTGAGTACAAGACTGAGGATGGACCTCAGGGAGGATTTTCTTCTGTATTTACATGCATTCATTAATCAACACTTTTGACACTACTATTTAACAATTTATGAATCTATGATACTCATCTAGCCACAGTGGAAAGAACACTCACTGGTCTGAAGTCAGTTCAAATTCTACCTCTCATAATTACTATTTATGTGACCTTAGATAAGTAACTCAAACTCCCTTAGTGCTAATTTCCGCTTCCGTAAAATGATGGGGTTGAAGTTGATGGCCCCTAAAATCCCATCTGACTCTAAATCTTTGCTTGTAGAACCATAGATATGTTTCCACAAAGATAATGGGAGAGTTGTAAAATGTAACACCAAAATCCAGATAGTACTTCTGCTCTCCTTTGATTTTATCTAGTAAACCAAACAAAAATGTAAATAAATAAACAGATTTCCTTTTTTATATCAGTTTTATGTTTACCTCTTTTGATATTCACAACAACCTTGGGAGATAGGTTGTGTAGCCATTATTATTTTGAAGCAAAGTGGTTTGCCCAAGGCCACATAGTTAATTGCTAGCAGAGTGAGTCCTGAAACCCAGATATTTGCATTATCAATGAAGTACTCTTCCCATCATACCATAATGCTTCCTTAGTAAAGAAAAAACCACCTGCACTAGTGATCTCTTCCTGCTCAACAATTTCAACAAAACCTGGAAGTACAGATATGTCTAATAGAATACCATGACCCAGATTGTCTATCAAGTAGTTTTCATACTAAATATAAAATCTTATTAGAAGAAAGAGGAAGCCAGTACTAATAATCATGTTAAAAATAAACAAACTCAAAGTATACAACTGCAAAGAAATGGCTGCCAAAATTATGTATGAGATCAACCATCTTTGGAAAGAAAAAGACAAATATCAGTTAGACAAAAGGCAATGAATACCAAGAATGATTTATTACAAAACTCATGTCTCTTTGGATATTGGATACTGCTGACTTCTTGTTAAGATTGGAATGGAGCCATTGGATTTATTAACACAAGCATTTAACAGTTGTTTTGACAGATAATAAAAAATAATTAAGTGTTCAGACATGCAATATCTATCAATCTATCTAACTAGCATGAGTCATAAAGCTTTATAGAGGTGTGGGTAATGATACCATAGTATTTAAAATAGATTGGTCAAAACTTGATCTCATATCTATGGTTCCACTCAGCAGGAACCTTTTCTTTGTCATCTCTGCCTAGCCTAAATTGTATTTGTTCCATATGTGCATGTGTGTATGTACATATGTCTATGGCACATATACACATATATGTATACATATATACGTAGATACATTATATAAATATCTTGATAAATATTTGTTGTTTGTCAGTCATTTCAGTAATGTCCAACTTTTCATGGCCTCATTTTGGGTTTTAATGGCAACGATACTCGAGTGGTTTGTCATTTCCTCCTCCAGCTTATTTTACTTATGAGGAAACTGAGGCAAATCAGGTTAAGGGATTTGCCCAGAGTCACACAGCCAGTAAATGTCTGAGGCCAGATTTGAATTCAGGAAGATGAATCTTCTTGACTTCAGGCCTGGAACTCAATCCACTGAACTACCTAGGTGCCCTATTGTAAAACATGCACATATATAAAATAGAAATATTTGTATAAATATATATTTATTTACACAAAGATATATGTGTGTGTACATATATATGAAACTCCAAAATATTAATGTAGTTTTAAATTTTAATAGTTCAAAATTGCACTAAGACTTTTGGTACACCCTTTTTAAAATTTGGCAAACTCTACTTACATTATTTCAGTTCAGCCTCAAAAAAACAAGGCAAAGGGGTAATACGGATGACTGAGATAAGAGTATTATCTAAATTGCCTAATTAGGAATAAGTAATAAGGAACAAAGAAACAAACCTAATTGTTTTCTAGGAAAAGATATATGCAACTGAATTTAGGAGAGGTAAGAGGTTTTTTTGGTGGGGGGTTGTTTTTTGTTTGTTTTTGGTTTTTTAATGAACAATGCAAAGAAATAAAAGAAAACAATAGTGTGGTTAAAACAAGGTATCTCTCCAAGAAAATTAGAGCTATCAAGGGATGTTTCTTGCAAAAATTGGCACGGTAAAAAATAAAAATGGTAGGGACTGGGGACAACTAGGTGGCACAATGGATAGAGCTCCAGCCTTGGAGTCAGGAGGACCTGAGTTCAAAGCAGGCCTCAGACACATAACACTTACCAGCTGTGTGACCCTGGACAGGTCACTTAACCCCCCATTGCCTAAGAAAAACCAAAAAATAAAAAGAATGCTAGGGATTTGTAAGAAGAAGATATTAAGAAGAGGTGGCAAGAATATACAGAAGAGCCATACAATAAATAACTTAACATTGCCAATAATCATGATCTAGAGATACATCCTGAAGAATGAAGTCAAGTGAGCCTTAAGAAGCATTGCTGACAGTTAGACTAGTGATGAAATTCCAACTAAGCTATTTAAAATCTTAAACAATGATGCTGTTAAAGTGCTATACTCAATACTCTAGCAAATTTGGAAAATTCAACATTAGTTACTGGATTGGAAAAGATCAGTTTACATCCCAAACCTAAACAAAGACAATGTCAAAGAATGCTCAAATTACCAAATAATTGCACTCATTTCACATGTCAGCAAGGTTATGCTTAAGATTCTATAAGCTATGCTTCAGCAGTATGTGAACAGAGAATTAGCAGAAAAACAGGCCAGTTTTCAAAGAGGCAGAGGAACTAGCTAGCAAATTGCCAACATTCACTGGATTTTGGAGAAAACAAGGGAGTTCCAGAAAAGAAACATGTATTTCTGTTTCATTGATTATGGTAAGGCCTTTGACTGTATGAATCACAATAAAATGTCACAATTCCTCAAAGACATGGGAGTACCAAATCAACTCACTTGTCTCCTGAGGAATCTGCATGTAGGCCAAGAAACCATAGAAATTAACATGGAAATGATTGGTTTAAGATTGGGAAAAGTATGACAAGTCTATATATTGTCAGCTTATTTATTTAACTTCTAAGGAGACTACCTCATATGAAATGCTAAGCTGGAAGAATCAAAAGCCAGAATTAAGGTTGCCAGAAAAAATATCAACAATCTTAGATATGCAAACAATACCACTTTAATGGCAAAAAGTGAAGAGGAATTAAGAAGATTCTTTTAAGATTCTTTTTTTTTTTTTTAGGCAATTGGGGTTGAGTGATTTGACCAGGGTCACACAGCTAGTAAGTGTCAAGTGTTTGGTCTGAGGCTAGAATTTGAAATCAGGTCCTCCTGACTTCAGGGCCAGTGCTCTATCCACTGCGCCACCTAGCTGCTCCAATAAGATTCTTAATGAGGCTGAAAGGAGAGAGTGTAAAAACTGGCTTGAACCTTAACATTAAAAAACTAAGATCATAGCAACTGATTCCATCACTTTCTGGCAAATAGAGGAAGAAGAAATGGAACCAGTGTCACATTTTATATTCTTAGGCTCAAAGATCACTGAAGAAGGTGATTGCAGCCATGACATTAAAAGACACTTTTTCCTTGGAAGCAAAGATATGAAAAATCTGGGCAGCATACTAAAAAACAGAGACATCATCTTGCTGATAAAAGTCCATATAGTCAAACTATGGTTTTTCCAATAGTAAGGTATAACGGTGAGAATTAGACTAGGGGTAAAGCTGAGCTCCTCAGCCTTTACTCTTTAAAATACTGGTGCTTAGAAGACTTTTGAGAGTCCTTTGATTAGCAAGGAGATCAAATCAGCTGATGCTTAAAGAACTTAATTCAGACTCTTCATTGGAAGGATAAATACTAAGCTAAAGCTTAAATACTTTGGCCAAATAATAAGAAGACAAGATTAACTGGAAAAGACCCTGATGCTGGGGAAGATTGAAGGCAAAAGGAAAATGGCACAGCAGAGGATGAGATGGATAGATAGTGTCATAGAAGCAATGAACGTGAGCTTGGACAGACTTCAGAAGATAGTGGAGGATAGAAGGGCCTGGCATGCTATGGCCCATGAGGTCATGAAGAGTCAGATACAATTGAATGACTGAACAACAACATCTAATCCTGGCCTACTATTTATATTACCTATGTGACTATATACAATTTAACCTTCCTGGGCTTCAGTAAGATGGCTAGACCAGATGACCTCCATAGTTTCTTTCAATCAATCAATCAACACCCATTCATTTAAAAATATACATATGAAAGACATTTTGCTAAGCACTGGGAATAGAAAGAAGCTCAAAACATGCATCCATGTATATGTGTGGGCATATATATGGTGTGTTTATGTATGTGTACATATATACACATGTTTACAAATAGACATACACATATATATCTTTATATAAACACACTTTAGATTTTAAAGATGTAAACCCACTTTGCCTCAGATTACACAGAAAAAATAGATTATTTTTAACTGCATTTTAAAGAAAAATTCAGACAGCATGGCATACTATCTGGAGTATAATTTAGAATCAGGAAGACGTGGGTTCAAATTCCAATTTCAATGCCTAATACATGGATAGATAGATAGATAGATAGATAGATAGATAGATAGATAGATAGATGGATGGATAGAGATAGAGATCCTTACCCAATTATTATTTATTCCTCATTAGGTAATTTAGACAATATTTTCATCTCAGTCATTTATATTATCCTTTTGTCTTATGATGGGCCAGTTTCCTTTTGGTGTTACATCTGCTCTTTGTCCAAAATTCTTTATTAGTTTGAGTCCTTAGTGATTCTAGGCCTCTAAATGTTTCATTGTGTGTGTGTACATGTGCACACATGAGGATGCTAGATCTGAGTCTTACAGAATGCCAGAGAATATAAGAATCAAAGGTTTGGACCCTCACTTATTGACCTCTGCAACTCAGAAAAAAACCCTGCAACAGCTGAACCAGCAGAAAGATGGGGTGCAGCAGTCTTGCAGCCCAAGAAACTTGGGAGATTAACAGGAAAGGCCCCTCTCGCTCTGAGGGAGGAGGAGCAGTACAAAATGAGAGGTGTCCCAGCAAGCTAGCAGAAAGCACCATAACAGGGGGAGATCCTGAACCCAGAGCGTTGGAGCAGGCAAACACCGACACCAGGAACCCTGAGTGCCTCAGTACAGGCATGCAAATTGGTGGACACTGTCTCTGAAGAGCAGCATGTACCATGGTGTTCTCTGGCAGCCAAGTCTCTGGTGCCTTAGCAAAACTCTGGGAAGCAGAACTCAGGTGAGGAGGAGCCAAAGGAGTGCAAGGCCCAGGTGAGCAGGCATCCTCCATGGGCCAGATTTCCCACCACTACCCTTGAATCCAGTGTTGCTGATTCTAGCCCAACACCAGGTAAGCTGCCAGAACTACAGCCTTCTACTGCCAGCACCCAAAGCGCTAGCAAACAAAACCAGTGACCAGGCCCCGGGGATCTGAGCAAGAGAAGCTTGGGTCAGTGACCTCTGTTCTCCAGCAGGAGAGCTCAATATTTTTACAGGTCAGGAAATAAGCAAACACCATGAGCAAAAAGAAACATATAATGATCATAAATTCTTATTATGAGGACAGGAAAGATCAAGGTAGAAATTTAGAAGAGGACAATATATGCACATCTGAAATTTCAAAAGGAAATATGAACTGGTCTCAAATCCAAAAAACACCTTCTTGGAAGAGCTCAAAAAGGATTTTAAAATTCAAATAAGAGAGTTAGAAGAAAAATTGGGAAAAGAAATAAGAGGTATACAAGAGAAAGGCAATAGCTTGGAAAAGTAAGGACAAAAATTGACTGTGGAAAACAAGTCCTTAAAAAATCCAACAGACCAACGGGAAAAAAAGTACACTGAAGAAAACAAGTCCTTAAAAAAAGGTGGAACCAAGATGGCAGAGTAAAACCAGTGACTTCCTTGTGCTATCCCCCAAACACCTCCAAATACCTATAAAAAATGGCTCTAAAGAAATTCTAAAGCAGTAGAACCCAAAAAAGACAGAATGAAACAAATTTCCAGCCCAAGACATCCTGGATGGTTGATCAGAAAGGTATATCATGCCAGGCTAGGAGAGGCGAGCACAATTCAATGTGGGTATGCAGGCCTCACTGAACCTGGAGCAGGCCTCACAGGATTGAATCACGGGCAGCTGTGGCAGTTTCCAGACTTCTCAACCCATGAACTCCAAAGACAACTTAGAAGGTCAATGGGAAAAGTCTGTGTCTCCAGTGAGAGAGAAGTGCCATGCGGTCCCAGATTCAGTTTCTGAGCACGGCACAGGGGCCACAGCTGCCTCCAGAGCTTCTAGCCCACAGACTGAGGGGTAATTGAGTGGCTGATCAGAGAGGGATTGCAGGGATCTCTCTGCTGGCACAGGATTCTCTTACTTTGCTTGTGCTTGTATCTGGGTCACAGTTCTGGGTAGTGGTCCTGGGGTGAGGAGGAGTGCTGGCTTGGTGGAGTTTGTAGTGGCTGTGGAGAGAAAATCCTCTTCACAGTTCCAAGACAGAAAATAGTGCTTGTGGTCACTCATAGAGCAGAGCACAGGCCAGCAATAGAGTAAACACAGAACCCTTGATCATAGCACTTTGGAAGAACTGAAAATTTACAGGTCCCTAGAAGTATCTCTGAAAACAGCTACACAAAACCCCCAAAGCTGGGACAGTACACATTCTCCACACTGGAAGCAGACCCCTACCTTAACAAAGAGTTTGTAACTCAAGTAATGGCCAGGATCATGAGCAAGCAGCGCAAAAAGAGTCAGACCATAGAATCTTACTTTGGAGACAAAGAAGATCAAAACATATAACCAGAAGAAGACAACAAAGCAAAGCTCCTACATCCAAAGCCTCCAAGAAAAATATGAATTGGTCCCAGGCCATGGAAGAGCTCAAAAAGGATTTTGAGAAGAAGTAAGAGAAGTAGAGGAAAACTGAGAGTGATGCTAAATGAGACCCAAAAAATACTGAAGAAAATAACACCTTAAAAAATAGCCTAACCCAAATGGCAAAGAGGTCCAAAAAGCCAATAGGAGAAGAATGCCCTAAAAAGCAAAATTGGCCAAATGGAAAAGGAAGTCCAAAAGCTTACTGAAGAAAATACTTCCTTAAAAATTAGAATGGAGCAATTGGAAGATAGTGACTTTATGAGAAATCAAGACACTGTAAAACACATTCAAAAGAATGAAAAAATAGAAGAGAATGTGAAATATTTCATTGGAAAAACAACTAACCTAGAAAATAGATCCAAGAGAGACCATTTAAAAATTATTGGACTATCTGAAAGCCATGACCAAAAAAAGAGACTAGATATCATCTTTTGAGAAATTATCAAGGAAAACTCCCTTGATATTTTAGAACCAGAAGACAAAACAGAAATGGAAAGAATCTACTGATTACCTCCTGAAAGAGATCCCCAAAGGAAGACTCCTAGGAATATTGTAGCCAAATTCCAGAGTTCCCAGGTCAAGGAGAAAATATTACAAGCTGCCAGAAAGAAACTATTCAAGTATTGTGGAAACACAATCAGAATAACCAAGATTTAGCAGCTTTTACATTAAGGGACCACAGGGCTTGGAATATAATGTTCCTGAGGTCAAAGGAGATAGGATTACAACCAAGAATCACCTACCCAACAAAACTGAGTATAATCCTTCAGGGGAAAAAATGTATATTCAGTGAAATAAAGGACTTTCAAGCATTCTTGATGAAAAGACCAGAGCTGAATAGAAAATTTGTCTTTCAGATACAAGACTCAAGAGAAACATGAAGAGGTAAACAGGAAAGAGAAATCATAAGAGACTTATTAAGTTTGAACTGTTTACATTCCTACATGGAAAGATGATATTTGTAACTCATGAGACCTTTCTCAATATTAGGGTAGTTGGAGGGAAAAAATTATATGTACGTATATACAGATAGATAGATAGATAAATAGAGGGCACAGGGTGAGTTGAAGATGAAGGGGTGATATCTGGAGAATAAAATTAAGGGATGAGAGAGTATTATACTGGAGGAAGGAGAGAGGGAGAGGTAGAATGGGGTAAATTATCTCACATAAAACAGGCAAGAAAAAGCTTTTACAGTGGAGGGGAAATGGGGGAAGGTGAGAGGGAATGAGTGAATCTTATTCTAATTGGATTTGGCTTAAGGAGAGAATAACATACACACTCAATTGGGTATGGAAATACATCTTACCCTACAGGAATATAGAGGGCAGGGGGGAAGGGGACAAGAGAGCAGAACGATGATAAAGGAGAGGGCACATTGGGAGGGGACTAATCAGAAGCAAACACTTCTAAGGAGGGACAGGGTCAAAAGAGAAAATACAATAAATGGGGGCAGGATAGGATTAAGGGAAATATACTTAGTTTTTCACAATATGACTACTGTGGAAATGTTTTGCATGACTACATGTGTATAACCTGTATTGAGTTGCTTCCTTCTCAGTGAGGGTGGGTGGGAAGGGAGGAAGGGAGAAAATTTGAAACTCAAAATTTTAAAAACAAAAATTTAAAAAAGAAACTGTTTTCACATGCAACTGGAAAATAAGATATACAGGAAATGGAGCATAGAAATCTATCCTGCCCTACAGGAAAATTAAAAAGGAAGGGGGGGGAGAGATAGAAGGGGAAGTAGATTAGGAGAAAGGGTATTCAGAATGCATGCCATCTTGGGATGGGAGGAGGGATAAGATGGTCAGAAAATTTGGAACTCAAAATCTTGTGGAAGTGAATGTTGAAAACTAAAAATAAATAAATTAATTAAAAATTTAAAACAGTTTTTAAAAAGGAAAAAAAATACAATTGGGCAAATGGAAAAGGACGCACAAAAACTCACTGAGAAGAACTCCTTCAAAAATAAATTGAACCAAGTAGAAAAGGAGGTACAAAATCTAATAGAAGAAAACAATTCATTAAAATTTAGAATTGGGCAAGTGGAAGCTAATGACTCCATGTGAAAATGAGAATCAGTCAAACATAAACAAAAGAATGAAAAAACAGATGAAAACATAAAATAGCTCATTGGTAAAACAACTGATCTGGAAAACTGATCCAGGAGAGACACTTTAAAAATTATTCATCTACCTGAAAACCATGATAAAATAAATTTTCAGGAAATCATCAAGGAAAACTGCCCTGAGACCCTAGAATCTGAAGGTAAAATAGTCATCAAAAGACTACACCAATTACCTCCTGAAAGAGATCCCAAATTGAAAATGCCGAGGAATAAAGTAGCCAAATTCCAAAATTGCCAGGTGAAAGAGGCAGCCAGAAAGAAACAATTTAAATATCATGGAACCACAGTCAGGATTATGCAGGACCTTGCAGCTTCTAGATTAAAAGATCATAGGGTATGGAATACAATATTCCATAAGGCAAAGGAACTTGGATTGTAACCAAGGATCAACTACCCAATGAAATTAAGCATAATCTTTCAGGGGAGGAGATGGACATTCAGCAAAACAGGAGACTTCTAAACCTTCCTGATGAAAAGACCAAAGCTCAGCAGAAAATTTGATCTTCTAATACAATTTTAAAGAGAAGCATAAAAATGTAAACAGGACAGAAAAAAAAACATATTATTAATAAGGGCAAACTGTTCACATCCCTATAAGGGAAGATGACACTTGTAACTCTTGAGAACTGTATTGTTATTACACCATTTAAAAGGGGTATACATAGGGAATGGGTATAAATTGACTTTGATGTAATGAGAAAAAATCCCATTAAGTGGGTTAAGTGGATCTAAGTAAGTGGACTAAGTGGATCTAATTGGGGATTTATGCTGGGAGAAAAGGAAAGGAGGAGGCAGGTAAGGGTAAATCACATTATGTGAAAAGGCACAAAAACCTAATACAGTAGAGGGAAAGAAGGGAGGGAGATGAGCATAGGTTGAACCTTACTCTCCTCAGTTTGGTTCAAAGATGGAATAACATAATCAGTACAGAAATCTAATTTATCCCATAGGAAGTAGGGGAGAAAAGAAAAAAAAAAAGGGGAGAAGGTGAATAGAAGGGAGGGAAGAAGTAAGTGTAAAGGGGAAGAAAAGGGAGGGGGCTAACAAAAGAGAGGTGGTACTGAGGGAAGCAGAGGTCAACAGCAAAAAGCTAGTGAGCAAGGAAAGGGAGGAAGGAGAAAGAAAAACATAAAGAGAAAGGGGAGGAATAGGATGGAGAGAAAGACAGATAGTAATCATAACTGTGAATGTGAATGGAATGAAGTCTCCCATAAAACAGAAGCAGATAGTAGAATGGATTAAAAACCATAATCTTACAATATGTTGTTTACAAAAAACACATTTGAAAGAGAGGGAATCATACAGGGTAAAAATAAAAGGCTGGAGTAGAATATATTATGCTTTAGCTGAATTAAAAATAGCAGGGGCAGCAATCCTGATCTCAGACAAAACAAAAGCAAAAATAGATCTCGTTTTTCTTTTTTTTTCCTTTCAGCCAAAAACAAGGTTCATTAGAACATCATCATATTAGGCAGACTCTGAAGGGGTCTGAATATTAATGAGCTATTGGCTAGATGGTAAGAATCTGAGCAGTGGCTAGATTTTAAGAATCTGAGCACCTCAATGGAGACAAGAAGGACCTTATATTCAGAAAGACTTGTGGGAGGGATCTAGGAGTGGCCAAGTAATTTGGGGTGACTGGAGAAGGGGTCTATGGAAGATCTGAATGGGAGTGGCCAGTAAACTGGAGTAAAGAGAACTCCTGGTACCTGGACTGTGGCCAAGGGAAAATGGAGCCTAGCTAGGATTAAGGGTGAGAAATGACCAAGGGTCATAGGGAGCTAAGATAATACAGGGCCAGGGTAGGTTAAGGGTAACAGAAATTGTGTGTAATCACAATGAAAGGCCAGTTGATGGGATTGTAGCCTCAGGGGAACCCTCAGAGATTTGGCCATGTGGGAAAGTCCAGGGTTTTTCCTTTTTTGTAGTCTAGATCCCATCCTCATCATTCCTCCCTCAAACAAATGGGACCCACATTCTTTTGGGGTAAGTCTTGAAAGTCTCAGCTTCTGAAATTGCTTCCTGCTGGCAAGGGGCACAGAGTTATCCCTGCCTCAAGAGAGTCCCAAAGAGGAGGTTGACTGGAACTGAGCACAGACTGCATCCAGGG
Organism: Phascolarctos cinereus; assembly: GCF_003287225.1. Lineage (NCBI taxonomy): Eukaryota > Metazoa > Chordata > Mammalia > Diprotodontia > Phascolarctidae > Phascolarctos > Phascolarctos cinereus. Next base: position 189,513,230 of record NW_027555958.1, read on the forward strand.
AATGATGAGGAGACATTGGCTGGTACCTGGTTTACTACCAACTGTAGGTGAATAGACTATAGTCTGGAAGACACAAATGTGACAGAAAAGACTGCAGGGCCCAGATATACAACAGGGACTAGATTTAGGGCCCAACTTTGAGAGGACAAAACATCCTTAGCTCTGTTTGGATTCAGAAAATTCAGTTTTCCAACCATGCAGTATCAAATCCACCTTATAGTGCAACTTAAGAATAGCCAGGTAGGTACCATTCCCTTTCAAAGGAACATAATGGGGAAACTGAGCCAGGAGGATCCAATCTTAGACTGAGGCTAAAATTGTCCTCTAATGAGAATAAACTTGAAGCCTTCCCAGTAAGATCAGGAGTGGAGAAAGGATGTCCATTATCACCACTACTATTCAACATTGTACTAGAATGCGAGCTATGACAATAAGACCAAAAAAAAAGAAAGAAAGAAAAAAGAAAGAAAAGAAATTGAAGGAATAAAGATAGGGAACAAGGAAGCAAAACTATCATTTTTTTTTGTAGATGATATGATGGTATACTTAGAGAGCCTTAGAGAATAAAGTAAAAAACTAGCTGAAACAACTTCAGCAGTTTCAGGATATAAAATAAACCCACACAAATCATCAGTATTTCTATATACTACCAAAAAACTTAATAGCAAGAGATGGAAAGGGGCAGCTAGGTGGTGCAGGGGATAGAGTAGTGGCCCTGAAGTCAGGATGACCTGAGTTCAAATCTGGCCTCAGACCAAACACTTGGCACTTATAGCTGTGTGACCCTGGGCAAGTCACTTAACCCCAATTGCCTAAAAACAAAGAGAGAGAGAGAGAGAGAGAGAGAGACAGACAGACAGACAGACAGACAGAGACAGAGAGATGGAAATAAAAATTCCATTTAAAATAACTGCAGATGACATGATTTTTTTTGTTGATGTGGTCAGTTATGCTGATAGTTTTCCTAATATTGAACTAGCCTTGCATTCCTGGTATAAATCACACCGTATATGATCTTTATGATATATTGCTGTAATCTCTTTGCTAGCATTTTATTTAAATTTTTTGCACTGATATTCATTAAGAAAATTAGTCTATAGTTTTCTCTCACTGTTTTTGCTCTCCCTGATTTAGGTATCAAAACCATATTTGTGTCATAAAAAATTTAGTAGAACTCCTTCTTTACATATTTTTTCAAATAGTTTTTACAATATTGGAATTGTTTCTTAAATGTCTGGTAGAATTCACTTGTAAATTCATCTGGTCTGGGGGATTTTCTTTTAGGGAGCACATTAATAGCTTGTTCAATTTCTTTTTCTAAGATAGGGTTATTTAAAAATTCTATTTCTCTTCTGTTAATCTGGGCAATTTATATTTTTGTAAATATTCATCCATTTCACTTACATTGTCAATTTCACTGGCATATAATTGGGCAAAATAACTCCTAATAATTGCTCTAATTTCATTTTCAGTATGCCCAATTAATTAGGAAATGGTTAAACAAGCTGTGGTATATGATTGTAATGGAATATTATTGTGCTGTAAGAAATGACAAGCAGTATGATTTCAGAAAAACCTGGAAAGACCTACATGAACAGATGCATAGTGAAGTGAACAGAACCAGGAAAACATTGTACACAGTAACAGCAATATTGTTCGATGAAGAATTGTGAATGACAGCAGTGCTATGATCCAGGACAATCCCAAATTACTAATGATAAAACATACTATCTTCCTCCAGAGAAAGAACTGATATTATTTGAATACAGACTGAAGCAAGCTATTTTTCACTTCCACTATTTCATTTTTTTCTTTTATTTGAATTTTCTTGTACAAAATGCCTAATATGCAAATGTTTTATGTAATTGCACATGTATAACCTATATCTGATTGTTTACCATATAGGGTAAGGGGGAGAGGAGGGAGATAGAAAGGGATAGAATTTGGAACTCAAAACTTTAAATAAAAATGTTTTTTTAATTTCATCTTTATTGATGGCACATTCACCCTTTTCATTTTTGATATTAGTAATTTAGTTTTATTCTTTCTTAAAAAAACAAATTAACAAATGGTTTATCTATTTTATTGGTGCTTGGAGAGCAGAAAGGAGTGGGGGGAGAGGCTTACATACCTTCCAGCCTTGGCTGGAGAAGAACTTGGGGTTAGGCAGTTTCCCTGTACAGGCCACCAAAATGTTGACGTTTAGAGGTGCTGGGACCCCAAAATAACGATACGTGGGTCTTGTCCAAAAGAATTCTACACAAGCCTTCTTTCAGGAAAAGACAAGGTTTATTAGAACATCATACACAGTAACAGCCACATTGTGCAATGATATCTTTGATAGACTTAGCTCTTCTTAGCAATGCAAGGATCTAAGACATCTCCAAAAGTTTCATGATGGAAAATGCTATCCACATCCAGGGAAATAACTATGGAGTTGGAATGCAGATCAAAGCATACTATTTGCTCTTTTTTTTAATCTTCTGTTTTGTTTCTTCTTTCTTGTGTTTCCTTCTATTGGTTGTAATTTTTCTTTACAATATGACTAACGTGAAAATATGTTTAATAGGAATGTATATGTAGAGCCTGTATCAGACTGCATGCCATCTTGGTGAGGAATGTGGAGAAAATTTAAAACTCAAAATCTTATGGAAATGATTGTTGAAAACTAAAAATAAATTAATTAATAATGATAATAATAATAAAAAAAGGTTTGGAAAGGGAGTCTTCCAGGCATGGGGGATAAGTGCTACAAGGAAAGGGTGTACTTTGTGTTAGAAACAGTAAGTTGGCTAGTATGACTGGGCCACAGGGTACATAGAGGAGAATAAAATATTTAATAATATTGAAAGATAAAAAAGAGTCAGGTTATTAAAGTTTTAATTGCCAGATAGAGGCCTTTATATTTAATCTTGTGGGTAATAAATCTTGCAGTTTATTGAATAGGGAGGAGTATGTCATTGTTAGACTTGCACTTTAGGACAATCACTTTGACAATAATGTGAAGGGTGGACTAGAATGGGGAAAGACTCGATTTGGGGGGAAGAACTGAAAGGTTCTTGCAGTAATCATATGGGAGGTGAGAAGGGCCTAAGCTTCAGTGGGGACTGTGTGAGTAGGAGATGGGGGAATAAGGGAGAAATGTAGGGGACTTAGAAAAGTGAAGATTGTCAACTGATTGGATATATGACATTAGTAAGAGTGAGGAGTCAGAAGAAGGTTTTAAACCTGGTTGTGACTAGAAGTATAGTGTTGCCATTGACAGTAAGAGGAATGATAGTAGCTCCAAAAGTTGGAGGCAAAAAAGACTTCAGTTCAAATCCTGCCTCAGACACCTACAAACAGTGAGATTCTGGAAAATTATATAACTTCTGTGACCATCTGTTCCTTCCCCTGTGAAATAAGCATAATAATGGTACTTACCTCATAGAGTTATTATGAGAATCAAATATGGTAATATACCTAAAAATGCTCTGAAAACTTTAAAGCACTATATTAATTAAAGCTATCATGAAGGGGATACTGAACATCACATATGTACTCAAATTTGCAGAACGTATTTTTTTTAAGTTAATTGGAAATATAGGCTTGACCATACAGTTGGAGAATCTGAAAGAGAATACATGTGTTGGAGATTCTTAAAAAATGAAATTCTAACTACACTGTGAAAAGTGACAGTGAGGAAGAAAAGAAAGAAATATGGAATAAAAACATTATAACCACTGTTGGAGGTATCTGAAGAGCTCAGATTTTAGAAAGATAGAAAGAAAACATGAAAGAAGGGTCACATGGAGGAACGAATATGAATGACTGATACAAAACTAGACAAATGACATCAGGAAGCCTATTTTTCACAAAATAAACTGAGGCTTGCAAAAAAGTGCTAAAGAAAATAAGAAGAATAAAAAGATATGCTATTTCAACATATGGGTGAGACAAAACATAAATACTTATCTGTTTTGTTTTTGCCTTCTCCAATCAATCAGTCAATCCATCAATTAATAATTGAATACTTTATGTGCCTACTATATTCTAGGCACTATGCTAGATATTGTGGATGCAAAGACAAAAATGAAATTGAACCTCAATTACTGTTTCTGTCAACACACACTTATTAATACTATATGAGCAGCATTGTATTAAATTCTAGTGATATAATGCTTTAAAAAAAAAACTCTGCCTTCAAGGCAAAAGGAATGAAAGGAATGAAATTATATTTATATATATATATATATATATATATAGTGTTTACTGTGTGCCACGCACTGGGTTAAATGCTTTGCAATTATTATCCCCTTTGATCCTCACAATAACCCTGAGAGATAACCATTATCCCATTTATTATTATTCCCATTTTACAGCTGAGGAAACTGAGGCAAGGGCAAGTGATTTGCTCAAGATCACAAAGCTATGAAGTGTCTGAAGCCAAAAAATCAATACTAATGCAAAGGAAGGACTCTAGTGCCATGCCATAAACTTCCTTCTCAGTTCTGTATTATTATTATGTTTGTGAATATTTTGTATATATGGAAGTTATCATGTGTAATGTCATAGCATCACCTGAAAAGACTGTAAGAGAGTAAATTGTGGAAAAATGGGGGATGAGACAGGACACAAATACAGAGACTTGGTCAAAACATAAAAAGTAGGTTAATGTTGTACCATTAGAAAGGGAAGAGAAGAGAATAAATATTTATATAGCACCTATTATGTGCCAGGCAGTGTTAAATGCTTTGAACTATGGGTCTATGAATATTTCTATCTTCTGCCTGTCCACAGTAAGTCTAAACAACTAAAAAGATTAGGAGAAAAGAAACTAATGTGATCATTTCAGTAACTTTGAGCATACACAAATGATTTTATGTTTGACTGATTCTCATTTTCACATGGAGTCATTAGCTTCCACTTGCCCAATTCTAAATTTTAATGAATTGTTTTCTTCTATTAGATTTTGTACCTCCTTTTCTACTTGGTTCAATTTATTTTTGAAGGAGTTCTTCTCAGTGAGTTTTTGTGCGTCCTTTTCCATTTGCCCAATTGTATTTTTTTTCCTTTTTAAAAACTGTTTTAAATTTTTAATTAATTTATTTATTTTTAGTTTTCAACATTCACTTCCACAAGATTTTGAGTTCCAAATTTTCTGACCATCTTATCCCTCCTCCCATCCCAAGATGGCATGCATTCTGAATACCCTTTCTCCTAATCTACTTCCCCTTCTATCTCTCCCCCCCCCCTTCCTTTTTAATTTTCCTGTAGGGCAGGATAGATTTCTATGCTCCATTTCCTGTATATCTTATTTTCCAGTTGCATGTGAAAACAGTTTCTTTTTTAAATTTTTGTTTTTAAAATTTTGAGTTTCAAATTTTCTCCCTTCCTCCCTTCCCACCCACCCTCACTGAGAAGGAAGCAACTCAATACAGGTTATACACATGTAGTCATGCAAAACATTTCCACAGTAGTCATATTGTGAAAAACTAAGTATATTTCCCTTAATCCTATCCTGCCCCCATTTATTGTATTTTCTCTTTTGACCCTGTCCCTCCTTAGAAGTGTTTGCTTCTGATTAGTCCCCTCCCAATGTGCCCTCTCCTTTATCATCGTTCTGCTCTCTTGTCCCCTTCCCCCCCTCTATTTCCTGTAGGGTAAGATGATTTCCATACCCAATTGAGTGTGTATGTTATTCCTCCTTAAGCCAAATCCATGAGAATAAGATTCACTCATTCCCTCTCACCTTCCCCCATTTCCCCTCCACTGTAAAAGCTTTTCTTGCTGTTTTATGTGAGATAATTTACCCCATTCTACCTCTCCCTCTCTTCTCCAGTATAATCTCTCTCATCCCTTAATTTTATTCTCCAGATATCACCCCTTCATCTTCAACTCACCCTGTGCCCTCTATATCTATCTATCTATCTATATACTACATATAATTTTTTCCCTCCAACTACCCTAATACTGACAAAGGTCTCATGAGTTACAAATATCATCTTTCCATGTAGGAATGTAAACAGTTCAAACTTAATAAGTCTCTTATGATTTCTCTTTCCTGTTTACCTCTTCATGTTCCTTGAGTCTTGTATTTGAAAGTCAAATTTTCTATTCAGCTCTGGTCTTTTCATCAAGAATGCTTGAAAGTCCTCTATTTCACTGAATGACCATTTTTTCCCCTGAAGGATTATACTCAGTTTTGCTGGGTAGGTGATTCTTGGTTGTAATCCTATCTCCTTTGACCTCAGGAACATTATATTCCAAGCCCTGTGGTCCCTTAATGTAAAAGCTGCTAAATCTTGGTTATTCTGATTGTGTTTCCACAATACTTGAATAGTTTCTTTCTGGCAGCTTGTAATATTTTCTCCTTGACCTGGGAACTCTGGAATTTGGCTACAATATTCCTAGGAGTCTTCCTTTGGGGATCTCTTTCAGGAGGTAATCAGTAGATTCTTTCCATTTCTGTTTTGTCTTCTGGTTCTAAAATATCAAGGGAGTTTTCCTTGATAATTTCTCAAAAGATGATATCTAGTCTCTTTTTTTGGTCATGGCTTTCAGATAGTCCAATAATTTTTAAATGGTCTCTCTTGGATCTATTTTCTAGGTTAGTTGTTTTTCCAATGAAATATTTCACATTCTCTTCTATTTTTTCATTCTTTTGAATGTGTTTTACAGTGTCTTGATTTCTCATAAAGTCACTATCTTCCAATTGCTCCATTCTAATTTTTAAGGAAGTATTTTCTTCAGTAAGCTTTTGGACTTTCTTTTCCATTTGGCCAATTTTGCTTTTTTAGGGCATTCTTCTCCTTATTGGCTTTTTGGACCTCCTTTGCCATTTGGGTTAGGCTATTTTTTTAAGGTGTTATTTTCTTCAGTATTTTTTGGGGTCTCATTTAGCATCACTCTCAGTTTTCCTCTACTTCTCTTACTTTCTTCTCAAAATCCTTTTTGAGCTCTTCCATGGCCTGGGACCAATTCATATTTTTCTTGGAGGCTTTGGATGTAGGAGCTTTGGCTTTGTTGTCTTCTTCTGGTTATATGTTTTGATCTTCTTTGTCTCCAAAGTAAGATTCTATGGTCTGACTCTTTTTTGCTGCTTGCTCATGATCCTGGCCAGTTACTTGAGTTACAAACTCTTTGTTAAGGTAGGGGTCTGCTTCCAGTGTGGAGAATGTGGTGTCCCAGGCTTTGGGGGGTTTTGTGTAGCTGTTTTCAGAGATACTTCTAGGGACCTGTAAATTTTCAGTTCTTCCAAAGTGCTATGATCAAGGGTTCTGTGTTTACTCTATTGCTGGCCTGTGCTCTGCTCTATGAGTGACCACAAGCACTATTTTCTGTCTTGGAACTGTGAAGAGGATTTTCTCTCCACAGCCACTACAAACTCCACCAAGCCAGCACTCCTCCTCACCCCAGGACCACTACCCAGAACTGTGACCCAGATACAAGCACAAGCAAAGTAAGAGAATCCTGTGCCAGCAGAGAGATCCCTGCAATCCCTCTCTGATCAGCCACTCAATTACCCCTCAGTCTGTGGGCTAGAAGCTCTGGAGGCAGCTGTGGCCCCTGTGCCGTGCTCAGAAACTGAATCTGGGACCGCATGGCACTTCTCTCTCACTGGAGACACAGACTTTTCCCATTGACCTTCTAAGTTGTCTTTGGAGTTCATGGGTTGAGAAGTCTGGAAACTGCCACAGCTGCCCGTGATTCAATCCTGTGAGGCCTGCTCCAGGTTCAGTGAGGCCTGCATACCCACATTGAATTGTGCTCGCCTCTCCTAGCCTGGCATGATATACCTTTCTGATCAACCATCCAGGATGTCTTGGGCTGGAAATTTGTTTCACTTTGTCTTTTTGTGGGTTCTGCTGTTTTAGAATTTGTTTAGAGCCATTTTTATAGATATTTGGAGGGGTTTGGGGAAGTGCTCAAGCAAATCACTGCTTTTACTCCACCATCTTGGCTCTGCCCCCACATTTTCTTTCCTCTTGAACTATTGATTCCAAGCATTACAGACCAAAAGAGGTTGTGAAGTAGAAGAAAGATCACTAGCTTTGTAATTCAAAAGAAGTCTTGCTCTGCCATTTATCAACTATATGGCCTTGGGCAGCCAAGTCATTTCAGTTCCCTGGGCCTCACTTTTCTCATATGTAAACAAGATGACCTCTAAGTTCTCTTTCAGCTTCAGCATGAATGAATGAATGAATGAATGTATGAATGAAAGAAACATTTAGTAAACACTCACTAAGTGCAAAGCACTATGTGACCTTGTCCTGGGGGTTCAAACAGAAAACAATAAAATAAAATAAAATAAAATAAAATAGCCTTGCCCTCAAGAAGTTTATATTCTAATGGAAAAGACAACATGGAAAGAACATTTATGAAAGGTTTCAGCTGCAAGTCAGATGGAAAAATCCCATGCTCTTTATTTAAGGTGCAGCAGCAAAGCAGATTCTAATGCCCTTTTTTATGTCATTTCCACTAGTAAAATAGCGTTGGTTTCTTACGTTTAACAGTAACAAAGACTCTTGTGGAAAGAGTTTTCTTTTCTGGATCTCTAGTAGCTGTGGCTGTAGCACCTATAGAAGTAATTGTCAGGCTGGAATCCAAAGCCTATGATTCTCAGATTTTAGAATTTGTATAAAAACAACATTTTCCAAGGATATATCTTCCATTAATTTCATCTGGATATTTTTATTTGACTTTGTTTTTTACTGGAAAACTTTTTATTGAAGTGGGAGTGAAATAGCTGATCACAGTTTAGTTCCAATTTTGTTGGCAACATCTGAAGTATCATAGTCTGCAATAAGTTGGATATAGGCCTTCTTCTCTCCCTCAGGCCAGATCAGTGTGTTGACTTTGGCCATGTTGATGTCATATAGCTTCTTTACCACTTGCTCGATCTGATGCTTGTTGGCCTTGATGTCCACAATGAAGAGGAGTGTGTTGTGTCCTCAATCATCCTCATAGCAGACTCAGTGGTCAAGGAAAACAATGATGGTATGGTGATCAAGTTTGTTTCTCCAAGGGGCACTTTTCTGAGGACATTTGGACTGCTGTCAAAATCTTATTGTCTTGGGTCGCTGGAATGTGGGGTACATTCGGATCTTCTTTTTGTGGCTGTGAACACCCTTCAACACCACCTTCTTGGCCTTCAAGGCCCTATACTTAGCTTCTTTCTGGGGGGGGAGAGGTGACAATTGCTTCCTTCTTCACCTTCAGTGCCACCTTGGGGTAAAGGCATTGATTTGAATTCTAAACTGTATGGTTTCCCATTTCATTTTTATGATTCTGGTGAATTAAAATATTTCCCATACATTTCCCCTAAATCAGTTACAGAGAGTGACAGGAAAATGTGGCACAATGGAAAGAGCATTGACTCTCAAGGCAAAGGACCTGAGTTAAAAATACTGTTTCTGCTACATAAGTGACCTTGGGTAAGTGTGTCAAATTCCTCAGGCCTCATTTTCCTTATCTGTAAAATGGAGGAATTAGACTAGATGGTCCCTGACATCTCTTCCAAGTCTGGATCTAGGATCCTATTAGTATTTAATGAGAACTTTTGTTAAAGATTTTCCATCAACATTGCTAAAGGTACATCACACACTTCTTTAAGCCCTGTGACTGAATTCCTCCAACAAACTGTTAAATGCTGATGCTCTATTTATCTTGGGACGTTTTTTTTTTAGTAATGGAAAATTACCAAGTGTCTACTTGGTAGAGATGAACCCCACCAAGTCAAGGAACAATTTTACTTGAGGAGAAGAAGTCAATGAATGGCTGGCAAGCATATAGACTTTTTTTTTTTTGGTGAGACAATTGGGGTTAATTAACTTGCCCAATGTCATACAGCTAGTACAGGTCAAGTGTTTGGTCTGAGACCATATTTGAACTCAGGTCTTCCTGACTTCAGGGCCAGTGCTCTATCCACTGCACCACTTAGCTGCCCCAAGCATATAGACTTTCGAGAAGATTTCCATCTCTGCAATATATAAATTCATCAAAACCATTTCTGTAAGTTGAAATATAAATGTAACCAATAGCCCTAAAGATACAAGAGCTATATAAATACCTATTGGAAATGTGATATAATTCATCATGAGATGAAGATCTAGAGCCATGAGAAAACTCAGAGGCCATATAATCCAATGCCATTTTATAGATGGGGAAACTGAGGTCCAAAAAGGTTAAGAAAATTTCCCAAGGTCACACACACTGGTCTTCTAACTCTAAAGCCATCCACTGTACTTAACTCAGATAATTAAATTGTTTTTCCTGAACCCATTTCAAAGTATCTTGACAGGACACAAAGATTTTTCAAATCCTAGCAGATAGAGACACAGACAGAGAGAATAGAAGTCAGCTACAAAGACAGAAAGAAGAAATGAAGTGTACTCATCTCCTTTTGAGGAAAGATCTTACAGCAAAATCAAGAACAGCTTTTCTCTTTCTTTCTTGATTGTCAAAGAGTATTCCTGTCCATCCTCTTCCTCATCACTTCCCTCCCAACTCTACCATATGCACATAAGATGAAGAGAAGAAATTAGGAAAGAGAGAGAGAGGCTCCTCACAAAACCTCTGTGTAGTTAAGTCATTGTAGTGACAGGTTCTGACCTGACTGAAGCCGAGCTTGCTCCTCAGTTCTCAAAGGAATAAAGGACTTTCATACCTTTGAAATTCCAAAATCTATGCCAAATCTGAGAAGTGTCTCTTCCTTTCCAAGAAACAAATCAGTCTTGAATCAACTAGGGCCAGCTATGCTATGAACAGAAAATCCCAATTTCATTCCAGTAACATAAGAGGACACTTTCTTGAGACCTATTGTCTTCCAGGATGTGAATAGAGAAGACATAAGTTATACCACTTTTCTCTAAATAGCTGAAGGTTTGGCTGAGCAGGATAGGCTTCTAACAAAAAAGACACAGTTTTTGAGTTCTCTTGATAATAGTTGAATATCGAATTTTAAAAGTTAATTGTTGTTAATGTCAATGTCCTGGCAGTCACTCAATGTTTGTAGCAGTAAAAGATTGTTTGGAAATAATATGCCTGATTCTCCAACATAGGCAATGAGGCACAATGGAAAGAATACAAGAATATGAAAGAGAAAGGACCTACGTTCAAATCCCAGATTTCATATATGTGTGCGTGTGTACATAGATACACACATATATGTATACATCATATATCAGATCTTAAGCATGTTACATGTGTGATCTGGGCCTCAGATATTTTTAATTTATTGAATTTTAGTTGAATCTGTCATCTAGCACTCTATTTTCCTTCTCAGCCAAAGAAATATCTGAATATTTGTGTACCCAGTTTTTCAAGTACGTTTCTCTAATTAATGAATTTTGGTTTATTGCCCTTTGGCTGGTCTTGCCTTTAAATTATTTTTGCATTTGCAAAGTATGATTTAATAGTCCTTATAGTTGTTTGGTTTTTCATGAATTTGAGAAGGTTCATTCATGACAAATTAATTGTATAGAGAGGATATGGGGGGGGGAAGAGTAGCAATCACTCCACAGATGGAGAAGAGATACATGAGAAGTAGATTGCACAGCAGGAAATTTTTAAAAGGCAGTAAAATGAAGCTTAGTGTTTAATTTTATTGTTGCTAATGTCTGTGCCCTGGCAGTCACTCAATGTGTATAGCAGTAAAAGATGCTGTAAAAAAAATATGCCTGATTCTCCAACAAAGACAATGTGGCACAGTGGAAAAAATACTGGGATAGGAGTGAGTTAGAGGACCTAGGTTCAAATCCCAGATTTCTTACATGTTACATGTGAGATCTTGCACATGTCACCTATTACATGCATGATCTGAGCCTCAGTTTGTTGTTCAGTTTTCTGGGTTTGGGTTTTTTTCTTCATTCTGTAAAATGAGAGAGTTGAACTAAATAACCTAAGAGGTCCTTCCCAACCCTATGACAACACTTATGAATATTGATACACATGTGATGTTGGACAAGTCACTTTACCTCTTTGGGAACCAGAGTCTTCATCTTTAAAATGATGGATTGGAGTAAATGTCCTTCTCTTCTTGCTCTGAGTTCTTTGAGCATGTAATCAAGAAGTTAGGGATATCTGATCAATGGAATCCCTGCTCAATTTGAGTAACCAATCCTGGTTACACATGCAAAGGAAATTCGTGCTGGAGACAATACTCTTTAAAAATAATATACATAGGAATTGAATTCCAAGATATCTCATAAAAGAAAAGATTCCAAAAGAATAGGTGGAAATAATCAGATAGTATTAACACACATCTAAAACATAACAGGAAAAGATATACTGTATGCTTATTTCTCCTCCTTTTAGAATCTTTATGAGAATGACCTTTATTTGTTTTTAGGGTAATTCTAGATGAAAATATGAAAATTAAAAAGGTAGGTTTTTGTGATAATGCCCAACAGCATACTTTATCTTCAAAATCGCAAACCTTACTTAGTGGTAATCAGATAACACCAACACCCTACCCAGCCTCCCATAAAAGCATTTGAATACCTGGAACAAAACACAACCACAAAGGTTCACTTTCAATACATGTTAAAATCATATAAGACTCTTTGATAAATACAACCACAGTAATCACTTTACTTGATTATCTTCATTTATCATTTTCAAATAAGGCCCAAAACAAACAAACAAACATAGAGACATACACCTGGCTATAGAGGATTTATATGTGTGTGTATACACACAGATATACACATATATGTATGCATGTATACACATGCCATTGTATATGTTATACATATTCATATATTTATATGTAAAGATATACACATATGTTTAAGTGTAAATATTCACATATGTTTATATGTAAAAATAACAGAGCCCTCTGTGTGTATATCTCTCTACATATATGAAATGTGTATATATAATATAATTTGTATAATAATATAACATTTGCATAATTGTAATTTGTATAATAATATAAATTGTATAAGGTATATATAAATACAGATGCAGATATATATTAGTGGATGGAGATGGGGAGAGAGGGAGAGAAAGAGACAGACAGACAGACAGAAAGACAGAGACAGAGAGATAGAAGTCAGAGTAACTCCCTTTGAGGTCTGCTGAATGAGTTATTCCTCCTTTGTGGCCAGTCTTCTTTGATACAACTTACTGCCCTTCAACTGTCAAAGGGGAGACCAAGGGAACATACAGGTTTTGCTATATTAGACCAAAGCAATTAGTTCTTCAGCACTGATTCATTTGCTTCACTAAGAAAATGTCTAGGGCTCATTCCATAGGGCACGCTCTAGCTAGAGCAAATAAAGAACCCTGATATTTGCCTTTCCTTACATTAGTGAAGGAGTCTCCTTCAGAGGTGATAAGTTCCCCCTCATTGGACATCTATACACAAAGTTTAAAAGCTCACTTTTGGGCTATGTTATAAAGGAGATTCTTGTTAAAGTATGAATTGGACAAGGTAGCTTCTGAGGTCTCTAAAATTCTTGGGTATTTCTCTCAGTAAGTCACTGAAGTTAGTGGGCAGGCTGATGATCAGTTGGGGTAGGGAGAGATGGAGAGTGAAAAGTATTAGCACAAATATGTAGATTGATATCTCTTAGAATGAAAAGCAGAAATCTAAGTGAAATGAAGGAAGCCAATCTCAGAAAACTAAACCTCCTCACAGAAGTGTTATTTCACTAGGATGAGCTACTAGTCTTTTGAGAGAAAGTATAATGTAGTTGCTAGACAACCAGCCTCTAAATCAAGAAGACCTGGGTTCAAATCATGCATTTGATTGACATACTCTGGCTCTAGGATCCTGAACAATTCACTTAATATTTCATTATCCTAAGTAGCTTTCTAAGATGATACAATAAATTATAGAGTAAGTATCTATTTCCATCAATACAGAAAGCTTTTTCCTTGGGAATGCTTTAATTGATAAACCAGGTCAAGTTTCCTCTTTGTACATACACACATATGCACACACACACACACACACACACAGATTTGAGATGACAATGATCTATGTAATCATTCTGTTTCTTGTCTATGTATTTAAATATATGTTTTTGTTGGTAGTTGATTAAGTTGATTAATAGGAAAAAAGAATTAAATGAAGTAAAAATGAATTCCCTTTCATCATTGTATTGTATTATTACTTGTCCAAAGAAAAACACTGGCATTTATATTACATGATTGACTTTTGGTAGTGACAAGGACCACAACAAAAATGGGAATGCAAGGCTGATGTTTAAAAAAACAGTAGTTTAGTGCCTAAAAAAGCCAAAATTCTTCTTCTTTTATCCTTCACATTTAAACTTCCAATTGCTCTTTAATTTATCATATCCTTAACACTTTGCTTTTCAAACCACTAAAACTTTGTCTTGGTTAGCTTATGGAGAGGAGAGACCAGATCAGATTCTTGACTAAGTTGCCGAGTTATCCAATGTCCCAAAGACAGAAGCAATCAGTGTATTTCTCTGAGTCTAGCAAATATAGCTCTGGGAAATGAACATTTCTCCTTTTTAAGATAAAAGAGCTGGTTGTTCTACAATTTCTTTAGTGGAAAAAAAAAGGATTAAAGATCCAAAACTATAAAATTGCCCATGATTCATCATCTCTCAGAGAAGTGATGGGGCCATCAGGACAAATTCTTTAACCACAAACTCCATCAGGTTAAATTCTCTATGTGACCAAAAGATTTCCCGGTTAGAGGGGACAAATAACAGAGTACCAATAAGACCTTAAAATTATAATCTAACAAAGAATTGTAGGCAGTCTCTTTGGAGAGCTTTTTGTGTATAGGAGATGAGATCCTAAATAATCCAGAATGAAAAAAGTACAAAGAATAAGAGTAATAACAAAATAATTAAACAAATTTTGAACTTGAAATGGTACTTTTAACAGAATTCAAGAGCATGAACACTGAATCCATGTTATTCAGATACAAAACCAGCTACTATATGGGGAAGGGATTGTGATAATATGTTGCTATTATTCTCTGAAATCACTATACCTTTAGAGCTGTATGTTGTTTGTTAGAGCAAACACACCAAAAACCCTCTTGAATCAATAGTCCTGAGCAAGCATTTGTCAAAACATGGATAGCATAGCTTTAGGGCAATAGGCTTCCTAAAAGCACGAGTATTCATCAAGGAAAAAAATAGATTCCAACAGAAGGCTAGAGAGTCATTTAGCAACATGAAAACATTATGCAATCTATTTGAAAAATGGTTATAGTCAACCTCAGCTGCTATTAATTTAAAAGAGAGAAAGAAGTATAGAATAAAATCATCATAACAAGAAAGGACCTTCTCAATGGCCCAAAAGAAATATCTCCACATTGCCAGATATTTAACACTTCAGACTTTTTTTCCTTATTGTCCTTTTTGATAGCTTTGGCATTCTGGCTGGCAGCCCAAAAATCTAAGTTGAACTGCCAAAGATGTTAGAGCACAATGAGTAGCCCTTTAACCGGGCTGTTTGCTTAATAGAAGGCTTCCAAGAAATCTCAGGTTCATAACTTCTCAGTAATTTCTAAAGCATCAGAAGTAAAAGAATCTTTGTAATAATTTCTCCAAGGTCTTATAGATAAGATATATATGGAGCTGATTTGAACATATAGTAATGATAGTCATTCCCCAAAAGAGAAATGGTCAAAGGATGTGATTAAATAGTTCTCAAGGGAAAAATATGATTGACTGACAGTCATATGAAAAATGCTCCAAAAAATTAATAGTTGGACAAATGCACATTAAAACAACTCCGAGGTTTTACTTCACCACTGGCAGATTGCCTAAGATGATAAAAGAAAAATGAAACAGATACCTGTTGGAGGACTGTAGGAATACAGACACACATGCACTGGCAGAACTGTGAATTGGTCCAGCCCTTCTGTAAAGCAATTGGGAACTCTTCCTTTGGAATCACTAAACTGTTCATATACCTTGACTTACTAGATCTTTACCCTAAGGAATCAAAGAAAGAGGAAACAAAATCCACATGTACAAAAATATTCATAGCAACTCTCTTCATAGAAGAAAAGAATTGGAAACAAAGGGATGCCACTGAAGTCTACACCAAGCTTCGGTGGGTGAGATTTCACCTTACCTAGTGCTGTTCTCAGGTCCTGAAGGCTCCTTTCTGGTCATCTCCATGCCATAACACAGAAATCATGTTTGCTTATCTCCCAAGTTTCAAATTCTGTTTATATACATCGTCTTACCTATTAGAATATAAGCTTTTTGAGGTCAGGGAAAATCAATAAGCATTCATTAGGGTTCTACAATGTGCCAAGCACTATGCTAACCACTGGGGATTAAGAAGGGTAGAGAATGGCTTCCTGTAAACAATGGGTTTATAGTTGGGATTTAAAGAAAGCCAGTAGGGTATATTTGAGAATGAAGAGCAATCTAGGCATGAGAAACTGCCAGAGAAAATGCCCAGAACCAAGAGATGAATTCTCTTATGTATGGAACAGCCAGGACTTGGTAGAAGGGAAGCACTTAGTAAATATATTTTATTCTTTTATTCTGCAACTGATTGTTATAATGATTCTCTGAAGGACAGCAATGCAGGAGTTACTAGACAAATGCTTCAAAAAGGAGAGCCATACAAGATAGCTGCCAAAGGTCAAGAAAGGTACAGATTCAGGAATTCATGGGGGTTAGCTACATGTTGTAGGGTTAACAGATGAATTATCTGGGTAGACAAAAGGTCTGAAATACAAAATAACAGTTATGATGGAACAAAGAGCAACCATTAG
This sequence comes from Phascolarctos cinereus, assembly GCF_003287225.1. Lineage (NCBI taxonomy): Eukaryota > Metazoa > Chordata > Mammalia > Diprotodontia > Phascolarctidae > Phascolarctos > Phascolarctos cinereus. The sequence continues at coordinate 189,529,938 of NW_027555958.1, forward strand.
AGTATCATGATGTGATCCTTATTGTACCTTGTTCTGTCTTAATCAGAATATCTTCAACTACCAGAAAAGGTAGGGTAGCTAGGTAGTACAGTAGATAGAGTGGAGGGCCTGGAAGCAAGAAGATTCTTCTTCATGAGTTCAAATTTGGCCTCAGATGCTTACCAGCTGTGTGATCCTGGGCAAGTCACTTAAGCCTTCTGTGCCTCACTTTCCTCAATTGTGAAATGAGGATAATGAGAGCACCTACCTGTCAGAGTTCTTTCAAAGACTGTTGACCTGAAAGTTGGTTAAAGAGGCAACAAGCTAGGTGATAAGTACATTCATATTGTTTATTCTCTTAAGTTAGTGACATGTACATGGAGTGAGAGCTTTAACCCTGACTGACTCAAGCAATTTTAGGAGGACATTTAAACCCTGACTCAGGATGGCTGTGTTACTCAAAAGAAAGTAGCCTCTGTATGTTTTTAACATGTAGCATGAGAAAGGAAGTTTCTTAGTTAAATAGGTTGTAAATACAATAAGACAGGAGAATATCAAGGTGTCAATTGAAATTATAGATCCAGGATATCTGTGTTTCCCCTACATAACATATTTCCATAGGATACCAAAATAAGAAGAGTCACACTATTCAAGATGGTATCTGGTCCCAGGTGTCCCGTCCTTAGTGATCACAAACAGGAAGAATGTCGGTCAGTTTCATCTGGTCCTGTAGTTGCTGACACACAGGAAGGGGCATTTTTAGTTCACTCAGCGAAAAAAAGATTAATTCAGGTTTTTAGCCCTTATTGGGGCTCAATTGATCTTAAATGATTATGAAGATCAAGTGAGATATTTATAAAAAGCATTTATCACAGATCCTGGAATATAGTAGGTACTACATAAATGCTTATTCTCTTCCTTTTCAGTCTCTTCAGTGTCAAGGATTACTATAATGGTTTGTATCACTGTGCTCTTTATGAAGAAAATGAAAAATTTAAAATTAATTTTCCAAATGCAATTATAAAAATTAAATCACACAAAGTTTTATGAATTTCACTTAGACACCTGGCCTCCTTAAGAATGCTTTCTACATCCCAGCAGGTCCCTGGTTTATTTTTTAACAAATTAAACTCCACGAATAGTAAACAGATTTTTGGGTGACTGCTTCCTTGTTACATTCTCCTCAGTGTATTTAAGAGATAAAAGACATTTAATTAATTGACTAATTACTGAAGTAATTCCCCATGGAAATGGCTCTACAATTTTCTTTCAATTTGACATGGGTTCATATAATTTTTTTTTAAAAAGTCATGTTAGTAATAATCTGTTTTATTAGCTCAATGCTAATCTTTCTTGTTCTTGATTTTAATGATAAATTGGGAGCAGATTTTTTTTCCTCAGTTAAGTTTCTGCCCTTATGACCATGCCTGTATTAAAACTTTTATTTCAGTACTCCTCTTGGGTGCCATCAAGTAGAAGATGTGCCTCAGTGTGGTAGAGCTTCTCATAATAATGTTTTTAAATGCATAAAATAAAAATAAATAGGATTATGAAGAAAACCAAATATGTTGAAAAACAATTATCAAAATGCTAAAAAAAAAAACGTTGATACACTCATTCCCTTATATATGTTGTTTTCCTGTATTAGAATGTGAGCTGCTTGAAGGCAGGGACTGTCTCTCTTTTTATGTGCATCCGTAGTGCCTAGCATCCGTACTGGAAAATGTTAGGGGCTTAATAAATGTTTTATTGGGGCTCCATGGTTTCAGGGCAGTAGTGGGAGTTGGAGAGAGGACACTTTTTTATTATTCATAGTTGGATCTTTTGCTAATTAGGCAACAGCCAGTTACCTATCATTCAAATCATCACACATTTATTCAGCAGCTATTGTATAATAGTCACTGTGCTAGGTGCTAGAAATACAAAGAAGGAAAAAAATGAAATGGTTCCTCCCCTTAAGGAGCTTACATTCCATTTGTAGATCCAATATATATATATATATATATATATATAGAATAAATACAAATATATAAATAAAAGATAGTTTAGGGTTGGAGGACACTAGCAGTCAGAGACATGAGGAAAGGCTTCATGAAGAAAATTGCATTTGATTTGGGTTATGAAAAAATTAAGGAATTCTGTGAGGCAGAGATGAAGAAAGTGTGAAAAATAGGCATGTGTGGTCAGTGCCAGGACCCAGAGATGGGAAATGGAATACATGAGGAACATGTGAGGAACCACAAAAAAATCTAATTTGTCTAGACTTTTGGGCTTTGGGAGAACAGCATGTACTGAGGTTGGAAAAGAGACTTGGTGAAATGCTGGGAAGGGCAGCTAGATGGAACAGTAGAATCAGGAGGACCTGAGCTCTTATCCAGCCTCAAACACTTACATTGCAATCGTGGCCACATCATTTAACCTTGTTTGCCTCAGTTTCCTCATCTGTAAAATGAGATGGAGACAGAAATGGCAAACCACTCCAGTATCTTTACCAAGAAAATCCCAAATGGGGTGACAGAGAGTTGGATAAGACTGAAACAACTCAACAACAAAAACATACTGGGAATGGCTTTAAAAAGCCGTACATAAGAATTTCCATTTTTTCCTAGAGGCAATAAAGAGCCTTTGGGCTTATTGAGCAGAGCAGTGACATGGTCTGACCTGAATGTAAGGAGATCACCTTTTGATGTATGTAGTCTGGAGAATGAATTAGAGTGGAGGCTGACTAAACAGGGAGACCAATTAGGAAGCCACTGCAATACTATAGACAAGAGGTTCATTGCTGCTGAAAGCTTAGACTTCCCACAACTAGAACTCAATTACAGAAGTTGATTGCAGAAAGTCAAGACACTTTGGTGATTGTCCCGACCAAATTCACATTAACTAACCTCTAAAACTTTACCTTATATACAGCTCAGACAGAACTAGAAAAGAAGTCCAGATAGGGAAGAAGAGATTCAGTCAGACAAAAGGCAGTAGAGTTATTAAGAAAGATTAAGACCTACTGCCCACAAAGTTTTTAGATTTCTACAAATGTATGTTGCTCAACCCTGATTCACTAACTTAGAGGATCATGGGAACAGCATTCTAGTGATTTGAATAAGCCACCTCTAGCCTCATATACCAAGGTCTGATGTTACTAGACATTGAGAACCATTGATGCTGTGTGCTCTTAAGGGTCCCCCACTCAGTCACCACTGATAACTAGAAGCAAGTAGAACTAGTAAGTCAATGAAGAAAATGCAAAGACTTTCTAAGGGATAGGGAAACTCAAACAAAAGTAACAGAGGCTATGGAGACTGGAGTATTTTGACATAGATGGTTCATCCCAGAGAATAGCCAAGAGCTTGGCAGAGAAAGGAAAATGGAGAACAGCAAGAAAAATATAATGAGGAGTTTTATATCATCACAGTGAGATTGGGACTGTATCTGGCATTCAGGGAAAGACAACATAGAATTGGATAGTTCTTACTAATTAATGTGCCATAGATTCATAATTGACTCATTATTATGTGACAGGTTTTGTAAATTAGTTTTCTTTTTTCCTCATTCCATTTACTCTGGTTTTGGTTTGGTGATTGTTGCCCTATGTTCTCAAAGAGGATCAAAATGACATTACTATGTTAGAGTCAAGTTACAGTGTGTCTGAATGTGGCTGATCAGACATTGGGCTCAGAATGGTCTACCACAGGTCGGGCACAAATAGGCCACGTGCACATCAGGAGTGGTTTCTCTAAATTTGTGCATCTCACATTTCTTTTGAGCTACTTCAGTTCTGCTTTGCTCATAGAGCACAGTACTTTCTCTGATGAGGGCATGCCATGATGAGTTGTCTTGTACCAATATCTCCCATGTCACACAATCAATTCCAAAGTTCTTTAGAGAGACCTTGGGAATGTCCTTGTATCACTTCTTCTGATCACCATGTGAGCACTTGCCTTGTGTGAGTTCGCCATAAAACAATCTTTTAGGTAAGCAAACATTTGACATTTAAACAATGTGGCCAGCCCATCAGGGTTGTGCTCTCTGCAGTAGTTTGCCTGTTTTGTAGTTCAGCTTGAGAAAGGACCACACACAGTGTCTTGCATTTTATCCTGCCAGGTGATCTTCAGAATCTTCCTAAAACAATTCAAATGGAAAAGATTCAATTTCCTGCATTGGTGCTGATATTTCAGGTTTCATAGGCACACTACAATGAGGTCAGCAAATCAGCTCTGTAGATCTTCAGTTTGGTAATCAGTCTAATACGTCTTCTCTCCCACACCTTCCCTACAGAGCCTCCTAGATATTGAGCTAGCTCTGGCAATGCATGCATCAACCTCATTATCAAAGTGTACATCCCTGGAAAATATCCTGCCAAGGTAAGTGAACTTATCCACAGCACTCAAAACTTTTCCATTTACTGTAACTGATGTTTCCATGTATGAATGGTGTGGTGCTAGCTGGTGGAGAACCTGTGTTTTCTTAGCGTTCATTAGAAAACTAATTTACAAAACCTGTCACATAATAATGAGTCAATTATGAATCTATGGTACATTAATTAGTAAGAACTATCCAATTCTATGTTGTCTTTCCCTGAATGCCAGATACAGTCCCAATCTCACTGTGATGATATAAAACTCCTCATTATATTTTTCTTGCTGTTCTCCATTTTCCTTGCTGTTCTCCATTTTCCTTTCTCTGCCAAGCTCTTGGCTATTCTCTGGGATGAACCATCTATGTCAAAATATTAGCACAAGCAGCAGAAAATTGAACCATACTTTGTTGCATCTCAGCTTCAGAGGCTGCATTGAATGCACAATCATCTGCAAACAAAAAATAATGCACCAACTCTCCCTTCACTTCAGCCTTGACTTGTAGCCATTTCAAGATAAGTGATTTACTATCAATGCCATGGCTGACCTTGATGTTGTGTTCATCCTCATTGAAGGTTTCTATCAATATTGCTGAAAACATTGTGCTAAAAAGCATGGGAGCAAACACACAGCCTTGTTTCACTCCACTTGTGACTGGGAAACCACAAGAGCATTATCTATTATCCAGAACCCAGGCAAGTACGCCATCATGAAATTGATGTACAATACTGATGAACTTCTCGGAACAACCAAATTTTGATACAATTTTGCATATGCCCTCATAACTGATGCTATCAAAGGCCTTTATTGGATGAACTAAAGTTGTGTACAGACCTCTGTTCTGCTCCTGGAATTTTTCCCAGAGTTGTCATGTGTAAAATCCATATTTGCTGTTCTTTGGCCCTTTCTGAAGCCACACTGGCTGTCAGATAGATGAGGCAGATCACCATCTTTCAGGTAAAGGACCAGCCTATTAAGGAGGATTCTGGCAAGAATCTTTCTAGCAATGTCTAAGAAAGAGACACCCCACCCCTGTAATTGTCACGGGACAATCTATTCCCTTTAAGTTTATAGAGATGGACAATGGAGGCATCCTTGAACTCCTGGGGGATAATATCCTCTTGCCATATAACCCATAAAATATCAGTCAGCTTTTGTGTGAGCAATGGAATCCCCCCCCTCCACCTCACCCTTTTAAATCTCAGCTGGAATAGAATCAGCACCAGGTGCCCTGTAAAACTTTATTGTGTTCCCTCTTCGTGGATCATACAGGAAAGAATGTCTATATTTTCTTTAGCTATTGGCATAGCTAAGTGACAAGAAACTAAACGTAAGAGAGGTAGCAGGAGAATTCACCAGAAGCACCAGAGGACTAAGTCCTAGAGCTTGCTGGTAGAAAAAAAATGTGGAAGGAAAAAAAAGTATTGATTATGGAATGCATCATGATAACAGAGTTAAGATCATAAGCTTTGAAGTCAGTGGATGTGGGTTCAAATTCCACTTCCAACTTGTAATGAGGAGGTTTGACTTCATATCTTCCAAGGACCCTTCCTAGCTCTATCATCATCATCATCATCATCATCATCTTCTTCTTCTTCTTCTTCTTGAAAAGAAATGCAATATTACTATCATGTCCCATTTTTAGCATACTACCTTTAATTCTATCTTATCACTGTAACTTATGTTAATTGCAAAAGACTCTCTAAACATATTTTATTAATAATTAAGATATAAGGAAGGATTCTGGTTATGGGTAGCATAGTACAATAAAATGAGTGCTAGATTTGGAGTCATTAAACTACCAGATCGAGTTTTCAAATTCTCTTACAACCTGTTTGACCTTCTGGAGCCAGAGGACCTGGGCTTAAATACAGCCCCTGGCTTTTACTACCTATGTCACCTTGAGCAAGTTGCTAATTCTCCCTGTGCCTTTCTCATTGATAAAATGAAGGATGTGGACTATAAGACATCTGAGGTTGCTTCCAGTTCCTGATCTAAGATCCTACACTCTTGCCACTTGACCCTTCTAAGCCTCTCTTTTCCTCACCTCTAAAACATAGTGAGTAGGGGAAAAAATCATGTTTTAAGTACCGAATATATGATAAGCACTTTACTAAGCGCCAGGAATGCAAAAAGGAAAAGAAGACTTCTCTTTTCTAAGGACCTCATATTCTAAATGGAGGAGACACCACAGATTTAGGAAGGTTAAACACCTATAATAAGCTAGGCACTATACTAAGTGCTTTTGTAATGCAGGACATATAGAAAGGCCCAGGAATCCTTAGGGTACATATGATGTCTGTCCTAGCTAAGGTTGGGGCATTGCTTTCACCTGTTGAGGTCTAGGTGGCGTGAGTCAGGGAGGGTCTGGCTGCCTGGCTTTGGCCTACCTCCAAAGACTGGACTAGGCAATCTCTAAAGCACCTTCTAGGTCTAAATCTATGGTCCTATACAGAGGGTAAGCACCCCAGAGGTAAAGCAGGCACTTGTGATGTAATATACCATAGTTCAAAGACTGGAGGCAAGGAATTCAGCATGTAGTGAAAAGTATAGAAGTCATTCTTAGAAGACACAATTTACTTGAATGAGGATTTAGCTGGGGCTTGATAGCCAGCAACAGTACCCCAGGGAAAACTGTTAGGGGAACTTTAATAATCCCTTTCAGTCTCTAAGTGTGAAGCTATCAAAGCAAAACAGAGAACTTCCTGAGGTTAGTGATTGGTTTACCGAGAAGCCTCTCCCTTTGAGGTTTATTATCACTCATAAAGGAGGAAACAATGGTCATTCTATTAAAGAAGAGCTCTGTCTACCCATTGCCATGTTCTGCATTCTCCATGGTTTCCCTGCTTTGTGACTAGATAATGTAAGAAACTGACAAAGCAGACTTGGAAGGAAACTCTGTGCCTCCATATATGTGCTCTCCTCCCTCAGAGACTTCTTTGTTTTGATGCCAAATACATTTTGATGATTACATATAGTTTCAGTAGAATAATATAGGATACTTGTTAAGGGTGAAAAATCAGAAATGATTTTATAAAGAAATGAAACAGCCAATTTCAAGACCTAAAATATAAGAATTACATAGAAACATTAATTAAGAAAAACATTCTCCTTATCTAGCAATGTGTCTAGCTAAGTACTGCTTAAGGCTATGTGGCTGGCAATCTATGCCAGTTTTGGTTCTTTATCTGTCATTATGGTTCACCCATTGTTTGGTTAGAGACAACTAGGTGGCACAGTGGATAGACAGTTGGGCCTGGAATCTGTAAGATCTCAGTTCAAAACCAGCCTCAGATATTACCTATGTGGTGCTGGACAAGTCACTTAACCTCTGTTTGCCTCAGTTTTCTCAACTATAAAATGGGAATAATAATAATAGCACCTTCCTCTGACAGTTGTTATGAGGATGAAATGAAATGAATATGCTTAGTACAATGAAAGCCTGATACAAATAGGTACTATATAAATGTTTACTTCCTTTCCAATTCAGTTGTAGGATAAGCCTGATTTCTCAGTAGAGCAAGTAGGCTCCACAAATCTCATTTTCATTGGCTTCCTAAAGAAAATTGCTAATTATGCTACTTTTGGATCCAGTTTAGAATTTTCCGAAGGAAAGAGGGAAAGTTGTTTTTTTTTTAAAGGTATTCAATGTATTCAAAGGTATTCAATGTATTTAACAAGGTATTCAATTCTATGGAGAAAAGGGATTGCTAAGCACAAATGAATCCAAGCATTCATTATATATTTAATTCATCACTACAAGCAGCACAATCACTTGTGAGGCTAATATTCAAGCCCCATTAAGAGATTAATGCTTTTTGTTTTTCAAGACTACTAATCCTCATTTACAATTCACCTCCAAGGAACACAATACAATTAAATACCTAACAGGACTTATTTCCTGTGGCCTCCTTTTCTGATTTCTGACTACTTCCTTGTCACCAGCCTAGCAGTCCCACTGTTGAAATTGCAAGTACTCTGGCAGTCACTGCCTTTGATGCCAGACACTGCCCTTTGTGCCAGCCTTCTTTTGTCACTGCCAACACTGTAGACCTACTAACAGAGAGGAAACACAAAGAGAGGGGAAATGTAGCTGAGGGTTCTCTTTCAGCTTCCACTGATTGAGTCACCTGCCCCTTAACAATATGTGGACAAAATCACCAAGAAACATAAATAAAGAGCCCTTGTTTTTCTTCCACTCCCTCACTAGCAAAACGTTTTGTGGTCCAGAAAGATATAGCTAAAGAAGACCATGAGCCATCATTTTTTAAAATCAGATATAGCATCCTATCGGTGGTGTGCTGGAACAAGCTCTAACCAGCTTAAGAAAGTCAATTTTAAAATTTTCACTGTGGGGGCAGCTAGGTGGTACAGTGGATAGAGCTCTGGCCTTGGAATCAGGAGGACCACAGTTCAAATCTGGCCTCAGACACTTACTAGCTGTGTGACCCTGGGCAAATCATTTAACTCCAATTGCTTCACAAAAAAATCACTCTGAGCATTTACAAGCTGGAAATTAGTAAACACTACAGATCAAGGCTTGACATTGTTTTGTTGGTTGTCTCAATTTGAAAAAAAAACGATAATGCAGATTCAACTTAAAGGTGTCATGAATACATTTTTAGAGCTGTTTATTAAACATTTACCAGCATAGCTGTGCCCCTCAGCCCTTTTCTGCTCCAACAGACCAGAGAGATTAAATGACTTGATACAATTACAGAACCAAGACTTAAATCTAAGTCAACAATATCCAGATTATTTTTTTAACAGCCTTGCATGCAACAGGTACTTAATGAAAGTATTCTTTACAATTGAATTATGCCTCCAAGTTCACTTCACAGAAGTTAATTATAACCACTACAGAATACAAAATGTCTTCATAGAAGTCAATTACAACTACTCAGAATATAAAATGTAGTAGGAATGCCATCCTCATGTATTTCAAGCAGCTATTTATGAGTTAGGAAGGGAACCAGTGAAGATTTCTTATGGTTTCCCTTTTTCCCAGCCTTGGGAAAGATAAAAGCATAGTCTAGAAAGCATCTGCTCCTCCCCTTTCTTATTAGGAGAAGGGAATAAACCAGTGCTTCTGGTCTGAGCAAAATATCACAGGAAATACAACTTAACAATATTTTGAAACCATGAATTTTATTTGCCTCAAAATATTTGGAAGACTCAATGACCAGCAGTGACAAAGGAACTCTGATCAATGATTGAAAGTCCAGCCATGATTCCAAATGACTAATGATGAAACATGCTACCTAATCCCTTATAGAGAGATGGTGGACTCAGAGTGCATATTGAGACTTTTTTTTTTAAACAAGGCCAATGAGAGGATTTATTTTGCTTAATTATACATAATTTTAAAAGGGGTCTATTTTTCTATCTTTTTCAAATAGGGGGAGGGGAGGTGGGAAGAAGTAGAGGTCAAACACAGAGAAAACTGAATTTTGTTGCTTGAAAAATATAATTTTAATGAAGAAGTGACACAAGCCATAACTTTGAAACATTAGATTCATTTTTTACTGAAAGGTGACAGGTATTAGGCAAGAGGAGTGAAAGTTTAAAAAAATGAACTTGGACATTTTTCATTAAAATATTCTAATGGCATTTCCACAGGCAGACTAAAATTTCTTCAGGATGGAGTGGTCCCAATATGAGAAAAGACTATTTTGAGCTCTTCTGACCACCAGAGGTCAGAACTCTTTCAATTTTACATCTCAGCTGAAAAGTAGTAAACCTTGGGTAACCCAAGAGATGAACCAAATGCATAAATTAAAATGCTTTTGATTTATAACATTCAGGGGAGAAGAAGAGTCCTGGTTTTATCCATTGTTGTCTGTTATTTCTAAGAGAACGTTTAGGGTACAAATAAGATGGGGATGGAAACAATGGCCTCAGTAAGAAAACAATGTTCCCTCAAAAACAGAACACTCAAGTTCCTAAAATGGTGGCATACACAAAATGGGCATTGAAGCAAAGGAAACGCTGGAGGAAAATAATTTATTGGAACAAAAGTTCGATCTGACTGTATGAGCCTGTTTGGAAAAAGACACAGTAAGGAGAGCAGCTGGCAGCTTGTGGCTGATTGCAGGGGAAGGGGCAGAGCTTAAGTAAATAATTGCTGGGATCCTATGAATCCAACCAACGACAAACAATCAGGCAGTTACAACTCAGCATGTCTAATTTGGTGAATTATTGTTTCAATCCCTTCAAAAATAATAGGATGAACAGGATGGAAAATAATCTGTAAGTACACACAGGATAATTGTACTAGAAAGAGTAAGAAGCAAGAAATATGGTAGGTTTGTAGTAGAAAATATTTTCTGTAATTACAAATTAAATTTTTATTTTATTTATTATAAATTTGATTTTTTATTCCTCTGTTCCATTGATGATCTAACAGTTTAATGCCATCTCCTAAGGGCCAAAAGTAAATATTACTTTTAGAAGTACACTAGGCATAGCCTGGTCATTGCCACAAGTACTCCCTAAGAGAATTTTGCTTGGTTTTGTTTTTTCAAGTTTAGGTAGCTCCACACAAATATTCCTCTGAGTGTGATGACCATGTGTTCTTGAGGGGTATTCTGGTAGAGTGCCATGTCTGGCAAATACAACCACACTAGAAAGATTTCCAGGAGAGATCTGGCAATGGTGCCCTAGCTAAATATAGAAAGGCCCATTGTCATGTGACTGCCCAACAGTGGATGAATTTTTATGACTATGGTAACCTATGAAAAATTTAGATGACTATGAATTTAGAGTTGCCCTTGGGGTAGTAGAAAGAAAACTGGATTAGGAGAAGCCTTCAGTTTTAATAGTAGATCCACCAAGTACTTACAATGTGTTTGACTATGGGACAATGACTTACCTCCTCCATGCTTCACTTTCTTCACTTTCATTGCAAAATGCAAAAAAAAATATGCCTGAACTACATACCCTATAGGGTTGTTGTGAATGTTATGTGAGGAAGTGTACATCAAGCATTTTTGTAAACTATAAAAAAACATGATATTCACACCAGCTGAAACTATTAAGATTATTATTATTATTTAATAGAGTAAAACAGAAGAAACCATAAAATGTAAATTTAACTTCTTATTGAATTTTGCTTATCTATTCTTTCTAGTCCCCTGTTCTTTCTTTCCCTCTACTAGGACTTTGAATCAAGGACTCATTGCAAAAAAAAAAAAAACAATAAAACTCCCCTAACAAGAAGAATTTTTAATAGGCCTATCACAGTGACTGAAATCCACTTATTTACTGCAGAGGTTAATTTTAGAATCATAGATTCTGGAGCTGGATGGGATCCTAGAGATTATCTAGTTCAACTCCCTTGTTTTACAAAGAATGAAACTGAGGCCCACAGAAAAGTGAAATATATTGCCTAAATACACAGGGGTAGTCAGAATTTAAGTTTAGGTCATCTTTCTTCAAATCCATTTGCTCAATACATTATGGTAAGCAATGGTTTATACTATGCTCTTGTTAAAAATGCAAATATCTTTTAGTATCATAGCAAGCTAATATTAATAATCATTAAAACTGGATCATGTAAGAACCTATCTGATAACTCATTTATTAAAAAATAAGAGATTCCCTGAGGCAAGGGAGCAAAGGAACATGAATGGGAAGAAAGGAAGAGATAATATCCTATATAATAAAGGGCTATCTATGGAAGACAAATGTGAGTGGAGCACAATCTAGAGTCCCTGGACAGCTACAGGGCAGCATAAAATCATTGGGCACTTTAGGGAGGAACTGCTATTAGGGAAGAAGGAAGGAAAAGCAGGGAGGAGCAACTTGAGTTTCACAATGGCCCTAACCTTAGGCTCTACCCAATGATGCAGCCTTATCCCTAACTTATGTTGTTGTTGCTGTACAGACATTTCAGTCATGTCTTGCTCTTCATGACTTCAGTTGGAATTTTCATGACAAAGATACTCCAGTGGTTTGCCATTTCCTTCTCCAGCTCTTTACAGCTGAGGGCACTAAGGCAAACAGGGTTAAGTAATGTGTTCAGGGTCACACAGTTAGTGAGTGTCTGAGGCTAGACTTGAACTCAAAATAAGAATCTTCCTGACTCCAGGCCCAGGACTCTAACCACTGCACCCAAGACTTCAGTCTACTTGCCTAATTCAGCAATAGCTTTAGAGGATATGAATCACATTGTTCATGGTAGACTATTTCAACTTTCAATGTAAACATTTTACTCTTGTACAGGGTCTATTAGGTTAGAGTTCTGATCCCCACAGCTTAAGAGAGATAGAATCAGAATTTAGACTCAGAAAACTTGGCTTTCTCCATCAATTCTGCCACTTGCTATCTATGTGACCTTGAGAAAGTCATTTGACTTCCTTCAACCTTATCTTTCTAGTAGTCATTATATTATCAATCACTCAGGGTTGTTGTGAGGATTCAATAAGAAGATGTGGTAATAATAGCTAACATCTTAAAGTTGTCAAAGTATATCTCAACTCTATGAATTTTCTTTGGCTATCTCACATCCCAGGAATTCTCTTCTAACTTGTCTCTATTTTCTTGTTTCAAATACCACTTTCTACACAGCATCTTTCCCTCCTCCTTTTTTTTTTTCTTTTTTGGTTAGGCAATGGGGTTAAATGACTTGCCCAGGGTCACACAGCTAGTAAGTGTTATGTGTCTGAGGCCAAATTTGAACTCAGGTCCTCCTGAATCCAGGGCCAGTCCTCTATCCACTGTGCCACCTAGCTGCCCCCACCTGTCCTCCTTAAGGTTAGTACTTTCTCTCTGAGATTATCACCAGTTCATCTTGTATGTAGCTTCTTTGTGCATTGCTGTGTGTGTGTCATCTCTCTCATTAGATCATGAACTCTTTGAGGGCAGGATTTGTTTTTGCCTTTCTTTATATTCCCAGCATCCAGCACAGTGCTAGCACACGGTGAACAACAAATCAAGTCACTCAGGTATTTATGCCAGGTACTGTGCTAAGTGTTGGTGATAAAAATAAAAGCAAAAAGGAAAGCAAGCATTTGTTGAGCACTTATTATGTGCCAGATGCTGTGCTAAAATGATCTCATTTTATCCTCATGACAACTGTGAAGGGTAGGTGCTCTTCTCAACTGCATTTTATGATTGAAGAAATTGAGTCAGAAAGCACATAAGCAACTTTCCAAGGGTCACACAGCTATTAAGTGAGAGTCTAGATTTGAACTCAGGATGTCCCGACTCCAGGTGCAGTATTCTGTGTACTGTGCCACCCAGCAGTGTATTATCAAGGAACTCGCATTCTAATGAGGGAAGACAACAAGTAAAAGGAAGCTGAAAAGGGAGTGGATGTGGCAAGGGAGGGGTTTTGGAAGGATGAGACTCAGTGTCTCAGGCTGTTTCTCTTAGTATCTTGCTTGAGTTTTCTAGAATGTCCAGATAATACTTCCTCCCAAACTGGACTTAGGCAGCCAGGTACAAGTTTGGGGAAAGCTTGGATAGGGAGTGCTGGAATAGGCTGAACAGAAACCCCAGTTCTATTTCAGAATTTCTATAGCAATCTGGAGAATTACTCTGTGAATTACTGGGTTTAGTAGAGAAATCTCAAGACGATTCTTTCTGTGGGCCAGTAGAGTAGTTTATCTCTATGCTCTATAAAATGTTTAACGTGGAAATGGGATTTTCTTGGTCCCTAGTACTAGCAGGCTTCCATCTTCCCACAATCCCCCAGAGCAGTCAATAGACTATCAAGAATCTACTTCTCTGCTCCTTAGTTCTAGAAACCCAGTGGACTGTGAAGGTTAAATGAATGAATATATGTGAAAAAATATTTAAAAAAAATATAAAGCAGTGTCTACCAGTGTTGAAAGAAATACCCTCGTAATCATCTAGATTCATAATCTTAGAATTTTTGATACATTAAATCAGTTTTGAATTGTCATTGTTCCTTTCTCTACAATATCTCTTTCATTCATCCCTGAAGTCAGGAGAATCTGAATTCAAATCCAGCCTCAGAAGCTTACTGGCTATGTGACCTCATGTAAGTCACTTAATTTTTATTTGCCTCAGTTTCCTCATCTGTAAAATGTGGATAATAATAGCACCTACCTGTCAGAGTTGTTGTGAGGATAAAATGACATCATATTTGTAAACTGCTTTGAAAACTTTAAAGAAGTATGTAAATCTAGCTCTCTGTGTGTGGTTTGTCCTTCATTCTCAAAGAGGACCATGACATCAGGAAGATGATGCCATGACTTGCAATTGAATTGGATTGGAGTGAGTGAAGCCTGTGCAAAGTCACCAGCCTCACTTTCCCCTACAGAGCCATCTAGGTCCAATGGCTAGACATAGATCAGGACAACTGGAGATGGTCCAGAATTCAGTGGGAGAGTTGGCCTTTTTAAGCTAAAGCTGAGTCTTCACTTTGACTGGAGCATCACCCATTTAGTGATTAGGCCTATTTAAAAATGAGTCAAGGGATAGTCCCTTTGCTAAAAAATAAACAACTAATTAAATAATTAAATAAATGAACAAATGAATGAATGAATGAATGAATGAATGAATGAATGAATGAATGAAATTGGGAAGGGAAGACCCTCAGGGTTGCTGTCAGAGAGAGAAACAATTACTATTTGCATTCACTTTGAGCTATTAGGGACTAAAAAAGAACCATTAAGTTAATGCTAGCTATTATATATCTGTATCCCCAATACCTGCCTTGCATAGAGTCATATACACAAGTAAGTGGTTAATAAATGCTTTTTGAATGAATAAAGGAATATTTGTTGAACACACACATGAGCAAATGAAAAGGATAAGGCATTACTAGTATTATTACAAAGCTGCCTTGAATACTGAGAAGTTAATTAACTTGCACTTGCTCAGCATTACACAGAAAGTAATTATTAGGGGTAGACTCCAACCTAGCTATTCCTGGCTCCCAGGAGAGCTCCAAGGGCTTTCCAGGTAATAACCATGATGCCTCACTTGTATTCATGGAAGAAGTTCCATGTAGTAATGAAATGATAGATCCAGGACTGATCTTAATGATAATAATAATAATTATTATTATTATTATTAATATGGTACACTATCAGACATTTGCTGCTCCTCTGAAATCCATTGAAATCATTTATTGCATTAACCTTTAGCATATGGAAACCTACAGAATTAGATATAAATGTGTATGAGTCAGGAGCAATTTGAATGGGTGTTTATTTTATAGTGTTAGTGATCATACATTACAGGTATATGCACAGAAAGGTTAAGTAAAAGCAGTTAAGTAAAATTGATGGAGTAGTTAGATTTAAATGATGTTAAGACTCTTTAGAAACTACTCTGCCAACTCAGGGACTATAGGAACATCATGGAAGACCTGGCTTTGATCTGAGCATTGACCATTGTCCTTGTGATTTAGAAGTTCATTATTGCCCATAAAAATTTTCCCTGTTGCTCAAATCATAGGCTGTAAAAATTAAGACAAGCACTAGAACTTTTGCCCCCGGTCTCCGTTGGTTTCAGTTGAGTGTCTCATGTGGCCAGCCACATCACTTCCTTTTCCACAGCCACTTCATACTTCCTCACCTGGTATATCTAATCAGTTACCAAATGGCATCAGCCATGTTTTACCTTACTTCCCAGCTATCTTCTGGCCAACTGGCTAGCCTTGTAACACACACACACACACACACACACACACACACACACACACACACACACCTGCCTGCTTCTTCAATTCTTCAATTCCAGTTCTAAAACCAAAAATCAAATCAATGCTATCCTTACTACTTGAAAGGGTATGCTAACATATTCTCCTACAGTTTCACTAACCATCCCTGTAACTTTCCAGACTCCTTTTGTGGCCCTTCTTGCCTTAATTGTATTGCCTGCAGTGGTGGGGAACCTGTGGCCCTCTAGGTCCTCGAGTGCAGTCCATTGACTGAATGCAAACTTCACAGAATAAATCCTTTGGATTCAGTTAAAGGGCTGTATTTGAGGAGTTGGAGGGCCACATGTGGCCTTGAAACCACAGGTTCCCCATCCCTGGGCCCTATTGGCATATAAGTACTTTGATGACAAGAATCATCTTCACTTTTGAATCTTTTTTGCCAACACCTAGTACAGCACTTGGCACACAGCAAGTGTTTAACAGATGTTCTTTTCATTCATTATCAGATAGGTTCCTACATGATCCTTTCTCTTTTCCTAGTTATTCTCTCCTCTCTGGCCTTTCATGACCCTAGTCTCTCCTGGTTCTCCTCTAGACAGTTTCATATATCTTATATGTGGATGTTCTCTAGGCTCTGCCTTATGGTACTCATCCTTCTCCATATAAACTTTCTCTGCGTGACTTTGTCAGCTTCCAAGCGTTTAATTATCATGTCTATGTAGATGATTTCAAAATCTGTATATCCAGATCCAGTCTGTCTGTTAAACTTTAATTCCATATCTCCAGTTACCGATGAGATATTTCAAATTGGATAACCAAGAGACTTTTCAAACTCAACATGTCCACAACAGAACTTGTTATCTTTTCTCCAGTATGGACTCTTCATCAAATCCTTCCAAGTTTTGTCCAAAGTACCAACATTGTTCCAATATCCCAGGCTCTTAGATTTGGCATTGTCCTCAACTCTTCATACCTCCTCACCTTGTGTATCTAATCAGTTGCTAAATCCTTTCACCTTAACTTCTGTGTCTCCTCCATTTGACAGCTTCTCTCCACTCAATCAGCTACCATCCTAGATTAAGTCTTCATTACCTCTCACTTATTGCCACAGCCTCTCAACTGTTTTCCCTGCCTCATCTCTCCCCACTTTAGTCTATACACCACATTTGGTTTTCCTTAAGCTTTGATCTGACCACCACTCTCCTACTCAAACTTTAGAGGCTTCCTTTAGCCTTTATAATCAAATTTAAAACTTTGTTTAGATTTTGAAGTCCTTAATAACCTAGTCTTAACCTAATTTTCCATTTTTATTGTAAATCACTGCCTTCCTGCCCCACTATGCCTCTCAGTCAATGCAGTCATACTGACCTTCTTTCTTTCCTTCACATGTCCATCTCCATGTCTTTCCATACTTGGCATACACTCCTTTATCACTTCCTTCTTATAGAATCTCCCTACTTCTTTCAAGTTTTAACTCAAGCACCGCCTTCTATATGAAGCTAATGCCTTTCTCAAATTACTCAGTATGTAACTATGTATTTTTATTTAGATTATATATACTTATATATAACCTAGGTGTCTCCTTCAATGGAATTTAAGCTCATTATGAGCCGGGATTTTTCATTGATTGTATTTATATTCCCAGGACCTATCTAGTTCTTGGCACATAATAGGCACTTCATAAATATTGACTCATTAAATAAAGCAAATGAAAGTAAGGAATTGAAATAAAGCTGAAAAAATAAGTTGAAATCAGATTATAGAAAGCCTTCAAAGCCAAGCTAAATAATAGGAATTTTTGGAAGGTAGAAAGGATCCATTGAAGCATTTTATGCCATACGATGGTGTGATCAAACTGGGCATTGGCAGTACTCATCTAGAAGAGGGAGGAAGCAATGACACTGTTCAAGTTTCAAGCAAAGCAGACACTCAGTACTGCGGCAAATCATCATATCAGTTAGTGGAAATTATTGGCAGAGAAAGAAAGATGCTGAATAAATTCCACAAACTCTAGGTTGGAGAGAGTATGTGCAGACACGGAAGGAAGATTACAATCTTTCCACAGGTTTTAAAGGGATATTGGGCCCAGTATATCATCAGAACAATGTCATCTTGAAAATACAGTTTTTGAGACTTTCAATGTCAATATCTTGGACTGTGTATATACATTTCTTTTCAGTCATGGAGGGAGGGAGTATTACCATGACTTTCTCCATAATAAGAACATATTTCTGTCATGCTTTAAGGTTTATGATAAACCTTCTTCATAGTATTCACAAGGTACTCACAAGTATTATTCACTCCATTTTACAGCTGAGGAAACTGAAGCTTCTATAAGTTAAAGCATTAGCCTAGAATAGGGGTGGGGAACCTGTATCTCAAGGCCATATGTGGCCCTCTAGGTCCTCAAATGCAGTTGTTTTACTAAATCCAAACTTCACAGAACCGATTCCCTTAAGAAAAGAATCTATTCTGTAAAACTTGAACTAAGTCAAAAGACTGCCCCCAAGGACCTAGAAGGCCACAGGCTCCCCACCCTTGCCTAGAGTCATAAAGCTAGTGAATATAGAAGCCAGGTTTTCTGACTCTAAACCCAGTGAGTGTTTTCACCCCTATGACACCTCACTTTTATATTAGAAAAAGACAGTACTTGAGAATAAAACATTATAGGATAAGCTTTCTTTTTGAACCCATTTAGTTCCTCCCTCAGTGGGCCTTAAGAGAAGTTAACATTGAAAGTTACACTTGACAAGGTTAAGAAGGATGGCCTTTTAGCCAAGCCTTTGTTATAAAAGATATTTTCGCAGGCCATTGAGTTCCACAGGCCATCAAAGTGAATTACTACCTAGCCCCGGCGCTTGGCTCACTTCGTCATTACTCTGTCCTCTATAAAGAATTAACACAGACAAAATATACTTTGCCTTATGGCTAAGGATGGCAATAGTGTAGGATTAACATCAGAGGGAATTACTGATCATAATAAATTTTCAATATTGGTCAATACGTATTTATATTTAACTGAAAGAGGACATGGGATATTATAATAATCTGACCTACAGGAAGTATGCTATGGGGATAACAACAGCAGCACTTAAAGGCTTGCAAATTACTTTGCATATATTATCTTGTTTGGGCATGTAGGTGAAAAAGTGAATAGAGAACCAGGACTGGAGTCAGGACAACCTGAGTTCAAATCCAGCCTCAGACACTTAGTAGATGGTGACCCTGGGCAAGTCATTTAACCCTCTGTTTTCCTCATATCCTTGCCCAGAATACCCCAAATGGGGTCACTAAGAGTCAAATACAACTGAAAACAACTGAACAACATCTGGGTTGGGCAGCTAGGTGGTGTGGTGAACAGAGTGCTAGGCATGGAGTCAGGAAGACTTATCTTCCTCATTTAAAATCCAGCCTCAGACACTTACTACCTGTGTGACCCCCTTCAACCCTGTTTGCCTCAGTTCCTCATTTGTAAAAATGAGCTGGAGAAGGAAATGGCAAACTACTCCAGTATCTTTGCCAAGAAAATCCTAAATGGGGCCACAAAGAATCAAACACAACTGAAACAACTGAAGAACAATTATCTGCTTTGGTATAAATAACAAGCCTGTGAAATTGATGCTCTTATCCTCCTTTTTATCAATGATGAAACTAAGGACAAGGGAAATTCAATGATTTGCACAGGGTCATACAGCTAGAGTCTGAGGCAAGATTTGAGTTCCAACTTTTTCTAATTGCAAGTCCAGCACTCTACTATAACACTTGGAATGGAGACTTGAAACTAGTAAGACACGGATTCAATTACCACCTTTTACAATATGGACCATGTCACAATAGGCAAATCACTGAATCTGTCAACTCTAAGTTTCAGGAAAAGTGCCATCTGCATTGGTAAGAGGAGTTTCTTCATCTGAAAGTTCCAGATACCAATGAAATCACAAGCTAAACCAACTTTTCTTGACCGGTGCTGTGCTCTTCTTTCTGGTCTTTCCTCCTATTCTCTAAACTCTAGTTTCTGTATGCAGTTCAACTTCCACATCTAATAGGATGCTGAATCAGAACCTAGGCTATGCCAGTTTATCACTCCTGACTCTGTGGGAGGAGCTATAGTTTCCTAAGGCCTTGTATTATCACATTACTTGAAGAATGAAGGAACCAATTCAAAAAATAATCCAAACAAAAAAGGAATTAATGAAGAAAAATAATCTTTGAGCTTTTCTTTTTGGTGCATGGCTGTGATTTCTTCTGGTACGGAAAGTTTCTCTACCAATGCAGATAAGCAACTTCTCTGTGTTAGAGATTCCTAAGGCACTAAGAAATTAAATGACTTGTCAGTGTTCATTCAGGTAGTATGGGTAACAGGCAGAATTGAACCCAGGTATTTCTAGCTTTAAATTGAGTTCTCTTTCCAATTAGGCCATCCTGGCTGAAAACAATAGTGTATTTTTTTAAAATGTCATTCCCAGTTATTAGAAAGTAAGATAGCTTCTTTTCTCCATGGATTGAGGGGAATATGTTAACTGCCTCACTTCCATAAGAATTTTCCAGAGGGCTGTGCCCAAGCTTATAAAGTAGGAAGAGCACAAGTTTATTTTCATGTATTTAAACTGGCTCTTCTCAGGAAGAATTTAAATACTGTGAGATGGACCAGTTGTACATAACAGCAACAATAATAAAATAATAATAATAATAACTACCATTTATAAAACTTTAAGTTTTATTATTTCATTTGAACCACACAGAAATCCTCTTATAGATATTTTAGGTATATTGTAACCCCATTTTACAGGTGAATAAAGCAAGGCTCAGATATGTTCAGTGACTTGACCAAAGGCACCTAATTAATATTTGAGGTGGGATTTTAACTTTTGACTTCAAGGCTTCCATTATGTCATGCTGCTTTATCACCAAATATTCATGATATGTTTTCTATAGGCCTTAAAGTATATGTTTTCCTTAACTACAGTAATACCATGTCATACTCTTTTGGATTTAAACATCTAAGGCACTATTAAAAAAATATTATCTTAGCAGGGATAACACTTAAGCCATTATCTAAAGTGAAATCATTTATTAGATTAGCTAGGAATCCCCTAAGACCTTGTAACGAAAACATTATAGAAGAGTGAAACTTTGATAGAAGGTTAAAATATGGATCATAGATAGTAGATAAGGACAGGATTGAGAGGACCGTTATAGTAGCAGTGCCTTAGGAAAATAAAAGCCAGCTCCATTTTATGTTGTGCTTTACAATTTACAAAGCATTTTCTTTACAACAGCCTGTGAAAGATGTACAAGTATTATTTGCATTTTGGAGATATGGAAAGTAAGGCTCAGAAAAATGAGAAGATTTGCACCCACATACACATCTAAGCACATCTATTTATGTATACCATATGTATGCATATAAACAAATTTCTTTCTTTCTAAAAATTTATATAAATATATGCTTTTATATTTTTATTTATGTATGCAAATTTCATTCTATCTATTTACCACCTTCGTCTATGCATTTCTTTCAACCAAAAATTACTATCATGGAGGTTTCGGTTACTGATTTTTTTCACAGAAATGCAGACTCAGATTAGGAAGAGATCTCATAGGTGATCTAATCCTGCTCATATCTTAATAAGAATCCTCTCTACAATACTCTACTTAATACTTCTAGTAATGAGAAGTTCACTACCAACCAAAGCGGTTCATTCCACTTTGGAAAAGTGTCAATTTTAAGGTAGTTTTTACTAACCTTTAATCAAAATCTCCCTCCACCTCTTGTTCCAAGGTTCCCAGTACTATTTTATAAATGGCAAGCAGAACATTGTGTCTTCATATAATGTATCACTTCTGTTGACCTTCCACCTTTAATAGATCCTATGCTCTTTGAAGGTGCCTTCTGTTTCCCTCATTCCTCCCCCTCATGTCCCTCTGTACTCCTTATTGGCAAAGCAACAGTCATAATACTTAAAAGTGAGTGAGTAGAGTGTCAGAGAGAGAGTAGAAATGTCTGCCGTGGGACTGGTGTTTTCTTCTCTGTCAGTGAAAGTAAGACCAAGGAAAAAAATCCTTATGTGAAGGAAATGACCATGGGGAGGAAAAATTGGGGGGCAGGGGAGGGCAGGAAGCTAGTTTGCACAGTGGTTAGTGCTCCAGGCCTGGAGTCAGAAAGAACTGAGTTTAAATCTATCCTAGACATTTACAAACTTTGTGACGCTGGGCAAGTCACTTAACCCTGTTTGTCTCAGTTTCCTCATCTATAAAATGAGCTGCAAAAGGAAATGGCAAACCACTCCAGTATCTTTGCCAAGAAAACCCCAAAAGGGGTTACTTGGAGTTGATAATGATAATTTGGTTCTCTTCTTTTTCAGTAAAGTCTTTGCTATTTATAAAAACTCCTAGTTTTATTTGTTCATTTTTTTGAACTTTGATTTTATTAATCCCTTTGTTAATTTTTATCATTATCAAAATGGAAAAAGTCAATTCACTAGCAATGAAGAAGAAAAAAGCAAATATTGGGCTTATTTGCTCAACTCTATGTCAATTAAATTGATTATCTGCATGAAATGGATGAATGTTTGTGAAAAATATAAATTTCCCAAATTAACAAAATGGAAATTGAATGCATAATAACCCTTTCTTAGAAAAAGAAATTGAATAAGCCATAAATATACTGCCAAAAGTGGAATAAGAATCCCTAAGGTGAGATGAATTTACAATTAAATTCCACTAGACATTTAAAGGAAAATCAATTCCAATCACAAACATTTGGAAAAAAAAAACAGGAAAAGAAGAGGTCCTACTAAGTCCCTTCTATAATACAAATATAGTCTTGATACCTAAACCAAAGAGTGATAGCAGAGAATTAATACTGTGGACCAATATCCCTAATAAATATTATTAAGAATACTACAAATATACATCACAAAGATCATAAACAATTATTAGAATTGATTTATACTGGGCATGCAGCATTCGTTTAAAACAGTAGAAAGCATAGGAGTGAATGTTTCTTCCCTTAAGATAACAAGTAGTAATTCTCTAAAACCAAGACCTAGCATTATGTGTAATGGGGATTAACTAGAAGCACAAATGTCTATTATCACCTTTACTTTTGAATATTTTACTAGAAGTGCTAGTTATAGCAATAAAACAAAAAAAATAAATTGAAAGAATAAGCATAGGCAACAAGGAAGGAGAACTACTGCTTCTAGCAGATGATGTGATGGTTATTTAGAACACCCTAGAGTCAACTAAAAATCTAATCAAAACAATTAACAACTTCAGCAAAGTTGCAGTACATAAAATAAACCCATAGAACTCCTCCACATTTCTGTTTATTACCAACAAAATTCAGCAGGAAAAGATAGAGAAATTCCAATTAAAACCACTCTTTTAAACTCCCAGGAACAAAATACCTGGGAGTCTACCTTCCAATACACATATATAATCACAAAAAAGACAATTAAGTTGTACAGTGGATACAGCACAGGTCCTGGAGTCAGGAAGATCTCAGTTCAGAAATGATATCAGACATTTACTAAATGTGGAATCCTGGGCTAGTCATTTTGCTTGCCTAAGATGCAGCAATGGAAGATGTGGATAATAACAGCACCTCTCTTTCAAGATTATTGTGAGGATCAATTGAGAAAATATGGGTAAAGCACTTTGCACTGTGCCTGGCACAAAGTAGGTGTTAAATAAATGCTTATTCTCTCCCTCCCCATCACTCTTCACATAAAGTCATATATAAATAAATGGAGATGCATCAGTTGCTTGTGGGTAAGCTGAGCTAATATAAATGAAATGACAATACTAAATTACCTAAATTAACTTATTTATTCATTTCCACACTAAACTACCAAAATATTATTTTATAGAGCTAGAAAAAAATTATAACAAAATTTACCTAGAATAACAAAAGGTCAAGAATATCCAGGGAACTGATGAAAAAAGTGTGAAGGAATGAATGGGGCTTAGCAGTACCAGAATTCAAACCATCCTTCAAAGCTATAATCATCAAGACATTTTGATACCGAGTAAGAATTAGAGAGGTTGATCACTGCAACAGATTAGGTATATAACACATAAAGGCAAATGGGCAAAGTAAACTAGTGCTTCATAAACCCAATGATCCCAATTACTTGGACAAAAGCTGACTATTTAATAAAACTTTTGGGAAAACTGGAACATAGTGAGGCAGAAACTAGGTCCAAATCAATATCTCAAATCATATATCAAGAGAAGCTGAACTTTTTTAGCAATTTGGACAAATAATCAAAAAAACTATTAAATTGTGAATAGCAATACTACTACTCGATCTAGACTCCAAAGAGATCAAAGAAAGAAGAAAAGCTTTCATATATTCAAAAATATTTATTGTAGCTCTTTTTGTGATGGAAAAGAATGGGAACCAAAGAGATATCCATCATTGGGAGAATGACTGAAGAAGTAATAGTATATGAATGTGATGGAATACAGTATTATAAACAGTGATGAAGAGGATAGTTTCAGAAAGACCTGAGAAAACTTGAATGAAATGATGCAAAATGAAGTTAGCAAAACCAGGAGAGAAAAATACACAATAACAACAATAATGTAACAATAATCAGCTTTGAAATTCTGATCAATACAATTACCAACCACAATTCCAAAGTCCTCATGATGAAACAGGCTATTCACCTTGAGATAGAAAGATTATGAACTCAAATTACAGATTGAAGCAGATTTTCTTTTCTTTCCTTTTCTTTCACTTTTTTCCTTTCCTTTTGTCTCATTTTGCATTTTGCATATGGCTATTTGCGGCAATTTTAATGATTTTTTGTTTTCTTGCCTTCTTAAGGAGTGGAAAAAGAAGGGGAAGCAGAGAATTCAAAACTGAAAAAAATGAACTTTCAAAAATAAAGTAATTGAAAACCCAAGCAAACAAAAAAGTGACTTAGAAAACTAATCAAAGAGAAAAAAAAAATTAGAATCATCGGACTACCTGAACACCATGCCAAAAAAAAATGAGTTTAGATATTTATGTTTTCAAGAAAACATAAAAGAAAACTCCAGTCTTTTGGAACTACATAGCCAGGTGGAAATATAAAGGAATCACAAGCCATTCCCTGCAAGAAATTTCCAAATACAAATTCCCAGGAATATTATAGC
Organism: Phascolarctos cinereus; assembly: GCF_003287225.1. NCBI lineage: Eukaryota > Metazoa > Chordata > Mammalia > Diprotodontia > Phascolarctidae > Phascolarctos > Phascolarctos cinereus. The sequence continues at coordinate 189,555,054 of NW_027555958.1, forward strand.
CAAATTCTAGAGGTTCCAGGTGAAAGAAAAAAAAATACTTTACACAGCCAGAAACAAAGAACTCAAGTACTGAAGAACTACATTCAGGATTAGACATGATTTAGAAGCTACCACAATATAGAAGATTTCCAAGTATTCCTGATGATAAAACCAGAGATGCAAAGGAAATCTGAAATTCAAACACAAAATTAAATAAAACAAAGCAGTATAGATGAATAAATAATCATAAAGAACTAAACAAGTTCAAACTGTTTACATTGAAATACAAGGAGATGATACATGTATTTCCTCTGAACCCAATCATCATCTGGGGTCAAAAAAGGAGTCTAATTAGACAAGGCCTGGAAGTTGTTCTCTTATGTCTTGGTCTAAAGAGAAGACTAGAAAGTGATGGGAAGAAGAATATACTGAATTGGGGGAAAGAGTGATTGGAGAAAATTATCTCACATAATCAGAATGCACAAGTAGACATCTATACAAATAAGGAGATAACAAGAGGGAAAGGCTGACAACTGAATCTCACTCTCATCTGAACTGGTCAAAAAAGGAAGGGAGGAATACGTAACCACAGAATTAGGTACAGACATTCATTTTGCTCAAAAGGAAAACAAGAGGGAAATAGGAGAAGTAAGAACAGAAAATTAAAGGGTGGATAGATTAAGGGCTGCAGAAGACTCTAATGTAGGATTTTAAAATATTTATAGCTCTTTTCAAGGTAATGAAGAATGGGAATCTGAGAGAGTGCCCATCAATTGGTGAATGGCCTAACAAATCATGGATTACTACTGTACTGCAAGTAATGAAGGAGGTGGTTTCAGAGAAACCTGGGAAGACTTAAATGAACTGTCACAGAGTGAAGTGAACAGGAACAGCAGAACAATTTTTTACATAATCAACAATATGAAAAGACAAATAACTTTGAAAGGACTAGGAAATCTGATCAGCATAATGACCAAGCACAATTCTAAAAGACTAATTAAAAAACATGCTTTTCACATATTGATAGAGAGGTGAAGGCCTCAAAGTGAAGAATTAGAATTATTTTTTGACAGGGCTAGTATGTGACTATACATATTTGTACAGGGGTATTGTTTTTCTTTTGTTCTCAATTCAGGAAAAAGTTTGGTTCAGAGAGGAAGAATGTGGATTTTTATAGTTTGAAAAAAGACATGTAAATTTAAAAAGAAAGCTACTGAGAAAGCTAGGTGAATAGATGTACCTATAATCTTTGCTACTGGGAAAACAGATCTAGGTGGATTGTTTGAGCTCAGGACATCTTAATTCCAGCTAGTCTAAACCAATTAGCTGTTCACAGGAAGTTTGACACCAGTTTGATGGGCCCCAGGAAGGGATCATTGTGCTGCCTAAAGATGGAGGGATGAGCCATCCCAAACTGAAAACAGGTCAAAGCATTTGTGACCATCAGCTGTAAGGTCAAGGCCTATGGTGACTATTGTACTTCTAGCCTAGGTGAATCAGAAGAACCAGTCTCAATAAGTAAACAAACCAAAAATAAATGAATGAATGAATGAATAAATAAATGAATGAATAGATAGATAGATAGATAGATAAACAAGCTTTCCTCAAGACTGAAGAGAGCAAGGCTTAGTCCACTGACAGTGTTTCCAAGTCAACTAGTTATAAAATATGCAGGACAGATGGACCTGGAGCTCCTTCCTTAAGAATAACAATAGACCAGAAACATAAATCACACTGAAAAGCTGTGAACAACTGAGCCAATGCTTTATTTGCTTCCCTGCTATAATTTTTTTACTCTGTTATGATAAGAGTTTTACATGGCCAGTCCAGTGAACTTAATTGCTGTGGTTTACGTGAACTTTCTTTTATTTTCTGCTAGATAGATTACAAGTGCCTCATTTCATTTCATTTTTGTACTCAAACTATCAGGCTTAACTGACATTAGTCAGAACTAAACCAGGATAATGAGTTGAGCCACAGGTGAGCAAACGTACACACCTTTTCTAGTAATCATGGCAATGTTGATTTGATTATGGCTCCAGACCTGGAAAGTAGAGGTGGAAAGGAGAATACAGCAAACAGGAAGGTGGTCGAACACTCAGCAGCTAAAACTAGCCTAGATATAATGTGCCATGTGAAGTTCTCACCAGTCAGTACAATAGAAGCCCCAAAATAAGAATTCTAGAGCTGAAAGAGTTAAGTCTTCCAACTCATAGTCACTGATAAACCTAGGTCTATGGGAGGCTGTATTTGCATATCTAAAATTACATCGTGATAACAGAAAATATCATAGGACATGTTTCTCTCTATTTTACTTTCACATTGAAATTCTAGTAGAATGTTAAATTTCAATGATGTATTAACACATATTTCTAAGTCAAAGTTAATCTTACCATAATTTTTCAATTTTAAAGCATATATACTGTCTTATAGATGAAATTACTTGAGCCTTTCATCTTAGATATTTCGTTAAAATTTCACAAAAAAGTATACCCACAAAGAAGTGTTCATTAAAGCACTATTGAATATTCCTCTGAGTTCATGTTGAAGTTTCAGCAAACTGGAATCTATCCTGCTGGCAGTTATTCATATTGAAAAGTGAGACAGGTTACATGCCTTGTATCTTCTTTAAAGTAATTGGCTCATTCACTCTGCATACCTAGTTGCCTTGTCAAGGTCAAAATTGAGAACAGATATGATCTCTGAAGATACCAATCAATTTCTAAGCAGCAATGCCTTCATTCATTGTTGTTTTTTTCTTTGAATAATCACTTTTTTAATATTAAATGTGGATTTTTATGGAGACAAGAAGAATCAATCATTTATGAAATTGAGTAGCCAAAAGAAAATCTACACTTGAAAATTTCCCAGTGACCTTTAAAAAGAGACCAGTAAGATGTCAAAATAAATCAATATAAGTTTTCTACTCTTTGCAAGTCACTCACCAAAATTTATGTTTCAAATACCTTTTACTTTTTTGAGGTTGCCCTAAATAAAGACACAATTTGTCAGGTTCATTCAGTAGAATGAATATTAGACTAGAAGTTAAGGATTGAAATGTCTTCATGTTTACTTTTGTCTTTTTTTGGGGTGAGGCAATCAGGTTTTAAGTGACTTGCCCAGGGTCACACAGCTAGTAAGTGTCTGAGGACAGATTTGAACTCGGGGCCTCCTGACTGCAGAGCCTGTGCTTTATCCACTGTGCCACCTAGCTGCCCCTAGGCAATTCTTAACTTGACAATTGCATACTTAACAATTTTAAAATTTGCTGCTTCTTATGTGAAATGTTTTCCCTATCTTTAAGATAATAGAAAGGTTATGAGTATAACAATAAAATAAAATATAATAATAATTACCAAGATATATTGAGGAGGTTCATAGAAGTTTTGAATCTGCAGATAAATGAGGATTTAACCTTCATTCCCAACCTGAATGTGTACTGTTTGGTAAGTCACTTAACTTCTCAGAGGTTCAGTTGCTGCATTTGTAAAATGGGGATAATAATACCTATAGTACCACCTAACAGGGTTATTCTGAGAGTCAGAAGAAATAATGTATATTTGCAAACTTGAAAGGACTATATAAATGATCAGCATGTTATTGTATCTGTCCCCTCCCTTCTACCTGTACTCATAATGTCCTGGTTCATTTCTTCATTACTTTTAATCTATCAATAGCCTACTAACTGATACTCTGGTTTTCACTATCTCCCCTCTATATTCCATCCTTCAAACTGCTGGAAGTAATCCTTTTTCTTAGCCTGGCATTCGAGACTCCACAATTTGGTTCCAATTTATCTCTTCAGTCTAACTTCATGGTAATCCCTTTTACATATACTTCATTGCTGTATAATCACTTCAGTCATGTACAATTCTTCATGACCTCATTAGGAATTTTCTTGGCAAAGAAACTGGAGTGGTTTGCCATTTTCTTCTCCAACTCATTTTACAGATTAGGAAACTGAAAGAAACAGGATTAAATGACTTGTTCAGGGTCACAAAGCTCCTAAGTGTCTGAGAATGGACTTGAACTCAAGTCTTCCTGACTCCAGGCCTAGTGCTCTATGCACTGCACTATCTAGCTGCCCTATATGTACTGCATTCCAATTAAACCATATTAATCATTGATAGCAGGCCTGTTATGAGCTCCATCATTTTGGCTCATGCTGATAATGTCCCCCACACCTAGCATTAATTGCCTTCATCATTTCCTACTGTTGACAATTTTTTCCTTCTGTCAAGAGAGACTATATTGTGTAGTTGTATAGAGTTCCAGCTTTGGAATCAAGAATACCTCAGTTCAAGTTCAAAGCTTCTGACACATACTAACTGTATGACTTTTAGCAAACTAATTAAACTCTTATTGCACCCAAGAAAACTATATCTAAAATGCTAAGTCATAGATTAGTTGCTAATCTACAGTGGTGGGAGGGAGTTTCTTCATTGGGACTTCCCTATGCAAGTGAATTCACAGGTCCAGACCCACTTTAACCCACCTCCTAAAGCCTAACTCAGAGGTCACTACCTCCATTAAGCCTCTGTGGATTCCCCACCTGGAAGTGACTCTCTCCTTATAATCCTCTCAGGTCATTCAGGCCACTTCTAAGTATTTAATTATTGCAGGACCTTGCAAGCCAAAGCAAACTTAATTGCTGCCTTGTCCAAATTTAAGTTGAGGTCCAAGTTAAAGAAAAGAAATCTAGTAAAATTCTTTATTACTTTTGGAGTTAAGCATGAATTTCCCCATGCAATTGTAAATTTTCTCTGGTTTATTTGGTATAAGTGTATACTTTTGAAATCCCCGAAGTGGGATTTATGTCTATCCAATTAAGATGGGAAAAACACCTTATCTACTGGATGAGAAATTACTTTTGCTGATCAATAATAGCTTGCCTTCATGTATCACCTTGCTGTTTGTGAAAAGCTTTCTCATAGCAGCCCTGTTAAATAGACAGTGCTAGAATTATTATCTCTATTTTATGGATGAGGAAAGATTAGAGAGATTTGATGGCTTGTCCACATAACCTTATAGGTAATAAGAATCAGAGCAAGAACCTGAATCAGTCTTCAGATTCCAGTGCTTACTTCTCACCATCCCATTCTCTGCTGGTCAAATAAGCAATGCTTTTCTCAATAACACCATTTTTGGGGGAGGAATTCTGTAGCTCACAATGCTAACTTGCCTCTAGCGATCGCGGAAGCCTAAAGCTATGATTAGGAATCTGGGCATGTGGAACTGTTCAGTTATCCCAGTTGCCATCCAGAACGGGGACGGCAATTTCTAGAATCTGGAAGGGAAGCACACATCCCCCACTTCCTTCCTTCCCCAACCCCCCAACCCCTGCACCATGCCCACACCTAGGACAACATCATAGCTGCTCAACCCTAGTTGCATCTTTGTGTCAGCTCAAGTATACCTAGGTAAAAATCTGCCCTTGTTCTCAGGGGAAAGGGGACGCTGCCTTCTGCTAAGACCATAATAGCATACAATACCCTTCTCCATAACTTTCAGGCTTAGCTACTTTCCTTTCTCTCAGGTGGAGAACAATTCTTACAACAAAGCAAAGCCATTCCCATGAATAGCTGTCACACAAGCCATCCATTACAATGTCTTCAATGCCTGCTGAGTGCACCCAAGAGAAAAACTGACGTGCCTAAGTTAATATAAAATGCGATGATAGCACCCTGCTGGTTTAGGCAAGAGAGAAACCAAAGGCTATTAAGCCATTACTGCTCACAGAAGAAGCATTACTTGCTTTTTTTAAATTTATTTTTCTTTGAGAGGGCAAGAAGTGTCACATATCACTCACCTTGTTCGGGTAGTGCAAAGAGCACTACACTGGGAATTAGGGGACTTGGGTTCTCATTCCTGCTTTGTCAATAAGTAGCTTGTGACCTAGAGAAATCCACATCACCTCTATGAGCCTGCTTATCTTTTTTTTTTTTCATCTGTACAATGAGAGAGGGATCTCTAAGGTCCCTTTTGGCTCTGATTTTCTGATTCTATAATCCTATAATCCATCCAGCTCTAACATTCTATGACCTATGATGAATCGCTCTCAGCAAAAGACCTGATACACCATTTCTGAACACATAATGCATATAAAGTTGAGCAAACTTCTCTCCTAGAATCTCCCCTGGGGGCAGCTAGGTGGCACAGGATAGAGCAACAGCCCTGGAGTCGGGAATTCAAATCGGGCCTCAGACACTTGACACTTACTAGCTGTGTGACCCTGGGCAAGTCACTTACCCATGATTGCCTCACAAAAGGGGGGGAAGGCAGATCTTCTCCCCTGGTACTAACCAAGGGCTTGAGCTGCTCACTCCTTCATGGAGATTTCTAGCTTTCATATCTTTAGATTCACCATGATTTTTTTTTTACATCTGAGATTCTTTCCATGATGGCTAGATATTTTCTGAATAAATAAAAAGAGGATCAGTTTATTTTTCATTCCTCTGTCACTTAAGGGTGCAGCTTGAAGGCCCAACAATATTCCATATAATATGTAACTTCCACAGTTATTATCCATGCTACAGTGGAAAGATAACTATATTTAGAGTTGGAATATATAGGTTTACATCATAAACCTATCTTACTTTGTCATGTGTGATTTTAGGCAGATCTTAAATCCTAACTTTTAGCATTCCCCTATCTGGGCCTCAGTTTCTTCATCTATAATGTCTGGAAGTTCATCTGGAGGATTGCAATTTGTGATTTTGAATCAGGAAACTGAGGGCAAATTTTTCCTTTATCATTACTACCTGTATGGCTGTGGGAAAATTATTAACCTCTGTGTTAAGCCTCACTTTCCTCATGTGCAAAAAAGGAGGGGACACTGGATGTCTCCTAGCCTCAAAGATCTCATCTGTGATATGGTTTTTCCAACTCTACAATTCTACTGAAGAGGAAAAGAGATGGTGACTCTCTATCTTTCCTCTCTTGATATGAAGGACCTTTTCTATAAACTAGCTCCCTTCAATTTTCATGAAGAATGAGCAGTCACCCATGTTTAGATCTTTTTATTTCTTCCCCAGGTGCCATGCTATGCTGGTAATAAGCCCAAATAAAGTTACTTCACTCCCCTGAGGTCAGCAACAGATTGGGAAGACTCTTCCCCACCTCTGAGTTGTGTTACTGTCCTCCATTTTATTTATATAATACTATATATACTATATGACATTATAGTCATAATACTATATATACTATATAATATTTTATTTATAATACTATATATAAAATAATATATCTACACCTACATACATATATGAATTTGTGTTCAAATTTCACTTTGTGAATAGAGAAAATACTTTCAATTGATATATTGATCTTTCACTATCATGGCTGCTAATAATAATAATAATAACCATAACAATAATGGTAATAGAGCTTTTCTACTTGACTGTTAGATCTTGTATACAAACTTTTGTCCATTTGTCATGACACTTTAGAACTCTGCACTGATCTGAGCTACTGACTAGCTGTGTGAATCCTGGGAAAGTCACTAATGTCTTTGGGCTTTACTTTCCTCCTTTGTGATATGAGAGGATTGGTCCAGCTTGTGGATATCAGACCCCTAGAATACCAGAGACTTTTCTGCAAAGGGCCTGTGAATCCATTTGATGATCTCTAAATAAGTCAACACACCTTCTCTGATGAAATAATGCTTTACATATGTATACATTAGTACTATTTTCCACAGGCTTCTAATATTTCAGAGTTGGCAGAGATCTTAGTCATCATCTATCAAAATCTGCCTCTGAAAAAAACTTCACCCTACGACATCCAACTTTTGCCTGAAGACTTCTGCAGGAGGGACACTGCCTCTCAAGGTACCCCATGTCACATATAGTCAGTTCTAATGGCTAGGTTGCTTTTTTCCACTTAAATAAAGCCTAACTTTACAACTTTTCAACTTGTACCCATTATTCCTGTCACCAAGTCAAACAAGTCTACTCCTTCTTCCAGATGACAGCTCTTCAAATATTTGAACAGAGATATCTAAGGTTATTCTTATCTGGGCTAAATATCCTTAAGTTTCATCAACTGTTACCACTATGGCACAAACTGAAAACTCCTTGCCATCCTGGGTTGCCCTCCCGTGAATGTTTTCCAGCTTCTTGAAATGTTTCTCTCTCTCTCTCTCTCTCTCTCTCTCTCTCTCTCTCTCTCTCTCTCTCTCTCTCTCTCTCTCTCTCTCTCTTCCTCTCTCTGTCTGTCTGTCTGTCTCTTTCCTTTCTTTCCGTATCTCTCTGTTTCCATCTCTCTGTTTCTGTCTGCCTCTGTCTCTCTCTCTCCTTTCCTCCCTTTCTTGTTCCCCCTCTGTTTCTGTCTCTCTGTCTCTGTCTTTCACTGTCTCTTTTTCTCTCTCTATCTCTCTGTCTCTGTCTCTTTATGTCTGTCTGTCTTTCTCTCTCTTCCTCCCTTTCCCTCCATATCTCTCTGTCTCTTTCTATCTCTATTTCCATCTTTTTGTTTCTGTCTTTCTTTTTTTTCCATTCCTCCCTTTCTTGGTCCCCCTCATCTCTGTCTCTCTGCCTCTCTCTCTCTCTCTCTCTGTGGCTCTGTGTGTGTGTGTGTGTGTGTGTGTGTGTGTGTCTTTCTCTCCCCTTCCATATCTTTCTGTTTCCCTATCTCTTTGTCTTTGTTGCTTTCTACCTGTTTCCATCTCTCTGTTTCTGTCTGACACACTCTCTGTCTCCTTCTCTTTCTCTCTAGACAGGTGTACAAACACACACACACACACACACACACACACACACACACACACACACATGCACACACAGGGTTTGAAATGGCAAGAGCAGGACTAGGTTTTTAGCAGGCATGGAGGAGTAGGTCCTGACTTCCTGACTCTTTCTCAGGCTTTGGCTGGAGTGTTATCGCTCTCAGAACCATTCCATTAGGTGTCTTCCAAGAAGCAGTACAGGAACAATCAGGGGACCTCTTTTCTAGACTCCAATTATCTGGGAGTGGTGAGATTGCTCAGAGACTGGAGCAATGGAGGAAAAGCCAGATGTGAGAGCAAGAACAGAGAATTAATGTTGTATCTACAGTATGAAAAATCGGAGCAAAGGGGTGGAGGTTGGGGAAAGCCCCTGGATCAATCCTGATGTGAACCTAGGAACCATGTTCCTTGCAGACTTAGACCAGATGGGATAAGCTATTGAGGGGTAGATTAGATTATGCAATGGCTTTCAGCTTCTGAGAAGCCCAGCCACAGGGAGTTCAGGAGGGAACTGCTCCATTTGTGAATGAATACAGGGGCAGAGGGCTAAGCTGATCACTGTACGATAGAGCATATACTTTATTCTGTATGTGCTTTCTTCAGTTAAAAATTTTTCAGTTAGAAATTCAGGAGGATTGTATGCTTCCTGGAAACTATCTTCTTGGGCTTATTTGATTTACTGCATTTGAGGGGTCAGAAAAGGAGAAATTTTGGTTGCAAATCAATATTAGCCTTTCCCTCTCTTAGTAGTAAATTTCACAGTAAGTCCCAATCAAATAGCAATAAATAAATAAACAAACAAGCAAATAAATAAATACAGTCTTTATTGTCTAGGTCATGGGGTTCATGAACCAGCAGCCTTGAGGCCATGTGGAGCCCTCTAGGTCCTCAAGGGTGGCCTTTGACTGAATTTGAAGTTTTAGTCAAAAGGCCACCCTTGAGGACCTAGAGGGCTCCATGTGGCCTCTAGGCTACAAGTTCCCCACCCCTGGTTTGGAGATTTGAAGATCAGCCATCACTGGGGTAGACAGATACATTTTTTCTGGGCATATCACCAGAACTCCATAAAAAGTTGTTTATAGATAAAATAAATAATAATATTTTTGATAAATATGTGAGCCAAGCTCCTGCTTGTCAGCTAGAATGTGACAATATAGAAGGAAATGATATCATGGAAAATGGTGGATGAAGTCATAACACTATCTGACATTGTAGAGTGCTTTAAGAATTAGAAAACATTTAAAGTAGATTATTTCACTTGAACCTCCTAATGGCCCTTTGAAAAGGGTAGTATAAGTATTATTATCCTCATTTTCTAGGACAGGAAATTGAGACTCAGAGTGAATAAGTGATTTACCAAGGTCACCCAAACAGTAAGTAGCAGAGCCAAGGTTCAGAACCAAATCTTCAGCATCTTACTCAGTATTACTAACACTATACCATTCCACCTCTCTATATTACTCTTATAGTGTTATTATAAGGGGTGGGGGTGAGCAGGTGTAAGGTGAATTGGGGATTATGGACAGAGAACTGAACTTTCAAATAATCAGGAAGGGAACAAGAAGGAGATGTTTTGTTAACCATTTAACTGCTGGCCAGACTTGAAATAATCCCATGACTAAACACCATCATAGTGAAACTGAGACTATAGAACAGGGTAGGGAACTTGCAGCCTCGAGGCCACATGTGGCCTAACTGGATTCATTCAAAGGGCCACACTTGAGGACCTAGAGGGTCACATGTGGCCTCAAGGCATCAGGTTCCCCATCCCTGCTATGGAAGGTACAAGTATTACTGAAAAAAGCAGCAGCCCAAGCATTTGAGGATAGTACCAGGGACAAGAAAACCAGGAAATAGGTCTGCTCAATTTTATCTAAATTGTATGTGAAAATGTACTTAATGATTTTAGCTTGTAGCAGTTAATGATAACTCATAGACTGATGAAACTTAAGATTCAAGGAAAAAAAACTTTCAAATCCATGTGCTCATGCTCATTTTACAGATGAAAGAACTAAGGCCCAAAGAGGAAAGGATGTGAAGCTAGTTAGTCCAGAAATCGAGTGCCCTACATGACACAGTGAATAGAGCACTGGGCCTGGAGTTGGGAAGACTTGAATTCAAATGTGGCCTCAGATACTTACTAGCTGTATGACTCTGAGTAAGTCACTTAACTCCTGTCTGCCTCAGTTTCCTCAATGTAAAAAAGGAGATGGCAATAGAATTTACCTCCAAGAGCTGTTATGAGGGACGATGAGATTTTTGTAAAACACCTAGCACAGTGTCTGGTACATGGTAGATAATTAATAAATACCTGTTTCCTTTCTGACAAACTTTGAACTTGAATATAATAATAACAGTAATAATAAAAATAACAATAACTAGCATTTATGTGGTGCTTTAAAGTTTGCAAAGTGTTTTACCTATATTAACTCATTTAATCCTCAAAATAGCCCTGGCACGTAGGTGCTATTATTATACATCCACATTTTACAGATGAGGAAACTGAGGCTAAGACAGGTTAAGTGAATTGCCCACGTTCATACAACTAGTAAGCTTCCAAGGCAGAATTCAAATTCAAATCTGTCTTCCTGATTCCAAATTCAGTACTCTATTTTCCAACCTAACATAAATTAAATAACTAAAAATTCTATTAATATTCAACAATGAACTAGCCATTAAATAAATTGCCATTCTTTCACATGGTGAGGAAGAGTTGAAGTTAACTAGCGTAAAGGAAAAATGTATGATGATGTTTATGCTTTACGTGGTCTTGGGCTCTGCAATAAGAACGGGGAATATAGAAAATCGAACAAGGGAATCGAAAGGTGGAAAACCAAACAGATATGTGTCTGCATATGTGAAGGAGTATCTATTTTATAATAAAGAGATGTCAGATGTTGGTATGGATGCTAGGGTGAACTGGAGGTTAGATTGATATGTGAATCAGGGAAGATCAAGCAAGATATAGCTCTGTGATTGACAAGGCATTATTCCCCCACCAAGCATTAAAGAAAACACAGTGGTCAGAACACTATGAAAGAATGAGTAATCAGAACAGTATTAGGTACATAGCACTCAGTGAAAATGAGACAGAAAATCTTTGTAGAAAAACTCTTCCATTGTAAAATGTCTTTCAAAGAGTTAGGGTAGCTTAACAGCATTGCCATAAGACATGCAAGATATTCTCTGAAGCCACCTTTTTGGGATAGGAGAATACATCATCAGAAAACCACACACACACACACACACACACACACACACACACACACAACTGACTGAGCTGCCACACTACTGCAAAGGTATAAGCACTTGGCTCCTTCTCTCTCACTGCCATCACACATAACTTTACATTCATAAAATCATAATAGGACATATAAAGGAAAGCCTTGGCAATGCTTATTGATTTCTCCTATTAATTAAGTTGGCTGAATGTAGTTGCTCACAAAATACAAGCACTCCCTTCCTTGTAGGAGAACGAGCTTTTGCATAGCCCTTGCTATGCAATTTTCCTTACTGTGCTAATAATGACTTTGGGTACATATTTCACTTCTCTGAATTTGCTTTTGTTCATCTATAAGATGGAGAGAGTAATATTTGCTTTGTCTACCTGACAGAAATGGCATGAGGAACATGTACTGTAAAGTGAAGATTAAAGAGCCCTCCATTTTCAATTGGAAGAATTTCATTGGAAAGCAGTCCAATGGAAAATGTGCTGGATTTAGGACTCTAGAGGACCTGGGTTCAGATCTCAGTGTTGCCATTTTCTATCTGATTGTCCTTGAGTAAATTATTTAATCTTTCCAAGCCACAATTTTCTCACCGGTATAATAAAGGGGTTGGAGATGAGGGAACCAAGGCTCAGAGAAGAAAAGACATGCAGCTAGTTAGTAGCATAGTTAGGTCTAGAAATGAGGTACCATGATAGGGTCAGCTACATGGCTCAGTAAATAGATTACTGAAGTTCCTTCCAACTGGAGACATGATCCTATGACAGACTCACTTTTACAATGACAATCTGTACATGACCTTCGGCAAATCTTTTCACCTTTAGTAAACCAGTTGTTGCTGTTGTTTTTCAGTTGTTTCAGCCATGTTGATGGGGTGCTCACATCCCAGCCCTAGGACCATATCTCTCACCAGCCCAAAGACCCTATCTCTAGCAATAACTCATGAGCGGTCCCCAGTGAGGCAATCTATCTCTCTCTGTTAAAAAAACAAGCTGACTTCTGTAGAATTTCCCTTGTATGAACAAGCCTATCTTGTACCAGCAGGACTATCATGTACTGATTCCCACAGTTAACACATACAATCCAGAGGTCAAGCTATGGACATCAACTCTTGAGGCTATCTTGTACAAACAGGATGGCCATGCCAGTAGCGAATGATGCCAATGCCCAAGGTACAGAAACTGTATGTTCACCACCTAATTAGCATACTTGACACACCACTCACTAAACTTTTTCTATATAAATTTTAGCAAGCGCCCCCCATTAGGTTGTGAGTTCCCCAAATAGCTCTGCCCACTTTATTAGTGTTATAATAAACTTTTTACCACTTGACTGGAAGATTGCTTGAGTCTGTGAATTCTTCCCAGACAACTCCACTCTGAACCTTGGCATTTTGGGTTCCCTGCTTCCCTAAGACCATAATAATGTCCTACTCTTCATGATCTCATTTGGGGTTTTCTGGATATTGGAACAGTTTGCCATTTCCTTCTCCAGCTCATTACACAGATGAGGAAAGTGAGGCAAACAAGGTTAAGAGACTTGCCCAGGATCACACAGCTAGTAAGTGTCTGAGATCAAATTTGAACTCAGCAAAATGAGTCTTCCTAACTCCAGGTCTGGTGTTCTACCCACCAAGACACCTAGCTGCCTGTTAGTGACCCAGAGATTATTTTTGTTTATCCTTCATTCTTGAAGAGGACCAATGATATCAGGAAGATAATGTCTTGACTTGAAAGTGAATGAATTTAAGTGAGGCAGGGCTGTGCAAAGTTACTAGCCTCACTCCTCTAGAGCCATCTGAGTCCAGCGACAAGACATAGATCAGGATGGGGGGAGATGGCCCCAGATATATTGGGAGACCTTGGCCTTTCTAAGCTAAGGTCTTTTCCAGGTCTCAGTTTGTCTGAGGCAACATCCATTCAGTGATTTAGTCTAGGTAAGAAATGAGTCCAAAAATGGCCTCTTTTACCTACTAAAAAAAAAAAAGCAATCTGGGAAGTGTAGTCCCTCAACATTTCTAACCAGAACAGAAACAATTGCTATTTACACTCACTCTGAGCCATCAAAATCCAAATAATGACCAGCAGAGGCTGGGGCTGAGACCTACTGTTGACCAATCAGTGAGACCCAAAGTGATTTGGGGTTAAGGCATACTTAAGTAGCTCCATTTGAATCTGAATGGGCTTTATCCAAGCCTGGTTTCCAGAGCTTTGTTTCAAGAAATTTATGTTCCACATGTAAGTATGTGATTCCCCCTGAGGAGAGGAGAAAGGAGGAAGGAAAGAAGGATGGAAGGGAGGGAAGAGGGAAGGAAGCAAGGAAGGAAGGAAAGAAGGGTTGCAGAGACCATGTACTCAGAGGGCAAGATATCTTACATGTCATTTAGCCCAACTTCATCATTTTATAGATGAGAATACTGAGAATCCAAGAGATAAAGTAATTTGTCCATGGTCACATGAGTAGCAAGCGGTAGAACTGGTATTTGGATCCAAATCTTCTGACTCTAGTACCAGAATCCATTTCACTGTACCATACCACTTTTTTTCTGGACTTCATTCATCCTTAATTTTCAACTGAGAAATCAGGGTCAAGACCATATGATGTCTAAAGTATTTTTCATTTCTACTATGAATATATTGTTACTAAAATTAGAACACTAAGATAATTGAGGGAATTACAAGGAGCTAAAAATTGGTTAGAGTCTAGCAACAGAGGAACTAAAAGTGAAATAACATAGAAAATAGGATTAATTCATTTCAATGATGAATGAATGTTTGTTAAATTAAATTAGATCACATAAGATGTGTCTTAAGTGGTACAGTGGATGGAGTGTTGGTTCTGGAGTCAAGAAAACATGAATTCAAATCTGGCCTTATACAAGCTGTTTGACCCTATGCAAGTTATTTGCCTCTCTCTGCCTCATTTTCCTCATTTGCAACATAAGGATAATAGTAGCCTACCTCCCACAATTGTTATGAGGATAAGATAATATTTGCAAAGTATTTTGCCAACGCTAAAGTTCTATGCAAATAGTGACTATTATTACAGGCAATGGATCCATATTATTTCTTTATATCAAACTTATTGGTGGGGATGCCTTTCTTCTATTGGCCCTCATGCAATATCATGTAGTTGATCATAATTATTTTATCTGCAGTTGAACATAATCTTGCCCCATCATTAAGGCAGAAAGGATGGAATTTCCTTCTTGCTATATGAGAAGAGATATTTGACCTCAACACAGTCAAAGAACCATTTGGATGTAAAGCAGAAAGCAATGAATTGATTCATTGCAAAAATCGGTCAAACTGATGATTTGAGGGTATGGGAAAACAAACAAACAAGCAAACAACTTCTTGATTAAAATTTTCTAATGGGTTGCTATAGTCTGGCTACCAGATCATTTCATGCATTGCATCTCCAGTAACTTAAGTGAATGCATATACTACAAAAAGAAATAAAATAGTAATTCTTTCATCATCTATTTTTTTCATTACATGTAAACTATCTTTGGCACTTTAAAAAACAAATCTTAATCCTTTTCAGTGATATTTTGCTCTAACTTCAATGTCCTTCAAAGATCATTGACTATGTGGAAAAGTTTGCATCACTCCAAATAACAGAAGATTTTCATTCTTAGTTTTAAATATATTATTTTAGAAGCACCTAAATTATTAATTTAATATAACAAATATTTATTACTGCACTACTTTGAGAGAATACTATACTTTACAAGTAAACATTGTTTCAGGACTAAAATAAATGCCAAAAGTCTTATAAAGACATGAGTAACATTGTAATATTTTATTAAGCAACTGGGCACATTAATTAGAACTACAAAATATCTCTGCTTTATATTACAGAAGGTAAATCTTACAAAGACATAAATAGGAAAATGTGCCTTTTATAATACCAAGGCAGTTTTAATGAGCTCTTCTCACATATTTTTAGCTAGATGAATTGCCATTGTCAATTGTTTTTCAAGAACCACGAAGAATTGTTCCAAGACAGTTATACCCATGCATATAAGATTTAATTTGATATTTTAGTAATTTTTAAAAATCCACACAAAGTCCTACTTTAATGTCTCTTTGTGATATTAAGGTGACCCTAGGATTCCTGATGGCTGTGCTAGAAGGATACAATCTCTGGTGGGTTCCTCAAGCTATGAGCTAGAAAGGTTTTAAATACAGTGCTAATAGAAGCCTAGGATAGGAAGGGAAAATTAGTTGTGGTTCATACTGCTGAATGAGCAAACACACGAATGAATCAATGGACAAATGAATGAGAAGGCACTGGGATATAAATATAAAAGCAGACCATTCCTGCCCTCAAGAAACTAACAACTTAATGTGGGAAACATCACATAAAAAGCCAGGGAGTTTTGTCTTTGAAAACTGCAGAGACTGTCAGTGGAATCATTGTAAAGTAGATTGACACACCCTTTCCAATAGTAATGGCAGAGTTGATTTGATTATAGTTTAAGGACTAGAAAAGGAATGTGTGTGTGTGTGTGGTGGGGGGGTACTGGAGGGTATTTGATCAGGATCAGTAAGAAAGAAGCTGAATTGGAATATACTGAAGGCAAGATGGAAAAGTCTGGACTAGATATAGTGGCTGACTGAGACAACCAGCAATCAAAAGAGTGGGACCCAAAGATTGCAGTTTCTACCCAAACAATTTATCTCTCCTAAATGTGGTTTCTGGTCCCATTGTCAAAGCCTCTAAAAATACCAGGAGAGTAAAGTGTTGCAAGAGTATCCTATGCTGATGAGAACACAGATACATCAAGGTATGGGAGGAAGGTGTTTTGTTGTTGTTGTTTAATTTAGGGTTTTTTCTGATAGTAAATTTCCTTAATTAGCCATTTCTTCTTAAATGGGTTGCATCACATAAAAAACAAAAGACATTACATGAACAAGCACATTTTTTACCTCCCTCCCTCCATTCCTCCTCCACAAAGAAAGAAGTAAATTAAACTATTTTTAAAAACTTGCTTTTTACTTTTAAAAACTGGGTAAATTTTAAAGCCTATAGAAATAATGCAAATAAGCAGATGCATTTCAAAGATTTATTTCTTTTTCAAGTTGTTTTGGCTGAAAGGCAAAACTTATACATTCAAACGTATAGCATTTAAGATAAAGTAACTGATGTTTTATTGCTTTCTCTTGTATGTTTTTGTGGAAACACGCACACACACACAACGCATTAGTGAATTATAACTACCCCTGGGTTTGCTAAGACCAGTGTAAATTTTCCTGTTTCTTTTCTTTTTCTTTTAAAGAAAAAGCTACTTCTCACATTTTTATTACCTGCAATATAGAATAGATATTTAATAATCAATATGCTATGAATCAGGGCCTGATTTATTGTTTTGATGGTTTAGACAAAAGAGTGATGGAGAAAATGTAAATTTTAGTAAAAAATAAACTTTAAAATGTGTAATGAGTATACATATATATATTTTATATATATATATATATATATATATATATATATATATATATATATATATATATATATATATATATATATACACACACATACACATATACACATACATACATATATTTTTCCTAGAGAGCTGATTTTTAAAACATTTATCAACATACTCCTGCCCTTCAAGGGAACCTGCTTTCAGAACAGAGGTTCTCAACTTGTGTGTGTGTGTGTGTGTGTGTGTGTGTGTGTGTGTGTGCATGTAATAGCTCCCTATGGGCCCCATCTCAGAAAAAAACAAAAAGCAAAAAACAAATTTAAGTCATAAATTAAATACATAGGATTACAAAGGAAACCAATTATATTAAAATATAGCTGTCAAAAAAAATTTTTTTTGTAAGTTCACAAATCCCAGGATAAGAACCCTTAATTCAGAAGAACAAAAGAGTTCTGACATGGCATTCTTGAACTAGAGTCAAAAGTCATTCAAAGAACCATACACATGGACATATACATGTCCATGAGATAGGGAAACAGATGACCACTAAATAGGACAGAACTAGATTTTCCCAGAAATGTTGCTTTGTCAAGAGGTCTCTCACAATACCAATTTAGAAAGTTACTTCTCTGAGGAAAATACACACACACACACACACACACACACACACACACACACACACACTTTATTTGGGGTTGGGGAGAGTAAAGTCAATGTCTAGATAATCAGCAAGCCTTTGAGCTAATGACTATTCTTTTTGGATATGACCTAGTGGTCATAGATACCATGTGAATGTTGCTATGTACTAAAGAAACACATAGAACCAGGGTTGTGTTGGGGCCAGCTCAGTACTGGCTCTCAAGAACCAATTGTTTAATTTTTAGGGTAAGCACTTACACCTCAGAAATTGGCAAGTGCTACAAATCATGGCCTGCTTTATTGTTTTGTAGCAGGGACATTTGGAAGGGGCAGGGGTTGAGGGAAAAAATAATGAATTCAGTTTTTGTCATGTTGAGTTTCAGATGTCTTCTGGATATCTAGTTTAAGGTATCTAATAGGGAGCTGGAGTTGTTAGACTAGAGCAGGGGTGAGGAACCTGTGGCCTCTAGGCCACATATGGCCCTCTAGGTCTTCAAGTACAGCCCTTTGACTGAATCAGGGATTTGTTTTGTGAAGTTTGGATTCAGTCAAAAGGCTGCACTTGAGGACCACTTAAGGCCACAGGTTCCCCATCCCAGGAATAGAGTTTGACAAAGAGGATAGGTAGGGAAAGCTAAAAAGTTATCTTTGGCAAAAAAGAAAAGTAAACTTCACAAATACAAGATGAGAGAGACACAACTACATAACATTTCACCTAGGAAACATCAGGGAGTTTCAGTGTGCTCTTCTAGCTCAATGAGTCAAGTGTGACATGGCAGGTGAGAAACCTAAGTCAATCCATTTAAGAAACGCAAAATTTCTGGGGAGCAAGTAGGTGATAGTCTGAATGAACTGCACCCTGGTCAGATAATATCTGGAGTGTTGCGTTCAGCAAGTGTCACATTTAGTGTATCAAGTGTATGTAACAGAAATAACATAGGTTGTAGTTGCTAGGCGTACATGTGGTCATGCTACAAGAGCTATGTCAGGTTGTATGTGATTCATTCCCTTGCTTTCTGAAATTTACATATTTCTTTTTTTTTTTTGCTAGGCAATGGGGTTAAGTGACTTGCCCAGGGTCACATAGCTAGTAAGTGTTATGTGTCTGAGGCCAGATTTGAACTCAGGTACTCCTGAATTCAGGGCTGATGCTCTATCCACTGCGCCACCTAGCTGCCACCCTGAAATTTATAAAGAGCATTGTGCTATTGTGTTTGGGAAGGAAGGTTTTCTTTGATTGTCAGCCTTACCTTTGTTAATCTGTCTTTATCTCTGGGTGTTAGCTATTCTTACTCAAAGTCCCAGTTTTGCTATATTGTAAAACAGCCAAATTTTCTGTTTACTTCTGTGAGAGGAGTGAAAGAAAGAAAAACTTCAGCTAAAGAGTAGGCCTTGAAACAGGTGAATTGGAGAATTTTGAACTACTAAAGTGGTTCACAAGTTGCATTTAAGGAGGATCTAGTTGGCAAAATTAGAGAGAAACCAAGATAAATTTAAGGAGAACAACCTTCAGGCCCTAAGACTGGTCTAGATTCTGCTTCTGAGTTGAAGATGAGTGGGATCAATGACAAATAAGGAACATCTAAAAGAACTAAGGAAGAAAAGGAAGTAGAGCCTGAAGAGATGGAGTCAAAAAGAAAAAGAAGATATTTGGAAAGACAAAGTTATGTATACGTGAACAAAGTCAGTAAAATAATAAAAGGGTAAAACAAATTGATGGCTAGAATAGAAGACACATTAATGAAAGACATGAATTAAGCAAAGCTGAAAAGGAGGTGGGTGTGGCTATGGAGTTTTTTGATGAAATTAACAAAAGAATCTAATCATAGTTATTGAGTTATTAAAAAATAATAACTGCCTCTAAAAATTTTAGGTGAGTAAGGTTGAGGTGTAAAAATAGTACCAAAAATGTGGAAAAACCAAAGAGGAAAATTAAATTCTGGATTGTTGATAACAGAGAGCAACTAGTTACTGGGGTAGAAATGGTGGGAACCCTGAGTGGAGGAAAGTGAACACTTCCTCTAAGAGTTTGTAATAGAAAAGAAGAAGAAATTAAGGCATAGTCTCACATGCACCCTAGATTTGGGGAAAAATTTCTGAATGTTCAAAAGATACATAGGTAGGATCTCATGGACTTAAATGGTATAGAGGATAGGCTCATTCTTTGGGATGAAGGGGATGTTGATAAATGACATCAGAAAGAAAACAGAACATCTCAAATTCTTATTTTTCTTTTTTTCTTTATCTACAAAAGAGAATCACCTTTGCATTGGAAAAAGCAGAACAAAAATTATTCATTTTACTAAGAAGAGTGAAGAGCTAACAAAGAAGCACATATCTGCCTTTGATGATTCCATTTCATCTGATTCAGATAAATTATATCCTTGTATCCTAAAAGAATTATAGAAGGTGTGGTTTCTGAGCTACCTTCAGTAGTATGTGAAAGAGCATGGAAAATTGAGAGCTACCACAAAGTTTGAAAAGGTCAAATATCCCTTTTTTTTTATAAATGGAAGAAAACAAGGTCACCAAATATAGGCCAGTAAGCTTAACTTCAATTCCTAGGAAAATTCTGATATTAATAATTAAAGAGATAGCTGGCTAACATCTAAAAATGAAGTCATGATTACAAAAAGCCTGCCTTACTTAATCAAAAACAGGTCAGGAAAGAATAACTCAATTTCTTTGTTTATCATAGGATTATAAAACAGGTATATGAGAGTAATATCATAGATATATTTTCTTTAGATTTTAGGTTAGTTTTTGAAAAGCATTTCACACTATTTTCATGGAGAAGATGGAGTGATATGGATTAAACAATAATTCAATTAGATGAATTCAAACTGGTTGGATGGCAGGATTTAGAGTAGTGAGTTATAGTTATTATTGGCTAAATATCAGTTGGATGGCCTAAGGTCTGTAGTAGTATACCTTACCAGGCTATCCTAGACTTGGCAGTGTTTAATATTTTAATCTGTGACTGAGATAAAGGACACAAAGTTAGAAAGAATAGTCATTCTCTGAATGTTTGTATACAACTAAGTTCAATCACATCAATACCAGATGGGGAAGACATGGTTAGATAACAATCTTTCTGAAAGAGATCTGAGGGGGTTCAGTTGACTACAGGATCAATATGAAGAAGCAGTATAATGCGGCAGTCAAAAAAGTGAATCCAATCTTAGGCTGCATTAAAGGAGGCATAGCTTCTAGCAATAGGTAGATGATGATCTCAGTATACACTGCTGTTATCAGACCTCATGTGGAATGTTGTGCTTAATTTGGGGCATTTCGGTTTACAAAGGACAATGATACACTTTTTAGTCTAGAAAAAAGCAACAAGGATGATGAAGGGTCTAGAGTTACTGAAGTATAAGGATTGGATCAGTGTAGGCAAGAAAACAGAAGGCACAAGGGGACATGATGAATGTCTTCAAATATTTGGAGATTTGTCAAGTGGAGGGATTAGAGCTGGCTCAAAGTGAAAGGAGCTGGCTAGAAGTGTTGAATTCACTGTCCTTAGAGATCTTCAGACAGAGACTGAATGATTACTTTTTGGCTATGTTACAATGGGGACTCCTTTTGTGTATGGGTCAGAGTAGGTGGCTGCAGAGGTTCCTTCCAATTCACAACGTTCTACAAATCTGGCATTCTATTTGTTCATTGAATGTAGAAGAGGTTAGAGATAGATTTGACCTACAAACAACTAATAATTTGTTATTTATAACATACAAAGCTAATTTTTTTCAAAATCCTATCATATCATGTGAAATATAAATAACTTTTTACAGGGAATACTACACCATAAAATTTGCTATTAAACTACAAAGATTGGAAGTCTTTCTATTACAATGAGTGAAAGTGAACATTTTTGAAGAGCATGATTAAAATAAAGACTTTTACCACGTGGTATGTCTCTCTCTCATTTCTTCAATAGGGATTAATTTTCTCTGAAAGTCAACAATGCTATTCCTAGCACTTAATTGGCCCGTGTCCCTTGAAAACAGTATTTCACTCACCAATGGGCATAAAAAATCTCATGTACATAGAATCAGGTTTCCTCTGACTCTGTGGATTTCTGAAGAACATATGAGTAGCTATAATGATTTATGAGTGCCACCTGTCATCAACATCAAATCTGAACAAAATGGTCATTTTAAACCCACTCCTTACACACCAGGAACCAGTCAGACAGAATCTTACAGAACTACCTTTTGTAATCTTCTAATTAGCATATACTCTGTGTGACAATATATGGTAATATGGGTAAAAAGGAAAGCAAAGCAAAACAAACAAACAAAAACAATCCAGCAATCAAACATATGCTATAATCATAACATAAAAAGAAACTTAAGACTTAGAAAGAAGAGAGTAAGACTTGGAAAGTCCCAGTCACTTTTGCAACTATAAATGAAGGATAGTAATTTGTTCCTTCCAGTCTGATCCTGCCCATCTCTGGAGAAGATAGTCTTCATTAACATATTTGCTTTAGGAAACAAGGTCAGCTTACAGTAATGAAAATTTCCCAACTTATCAACTTTGTTAGAGTTGATATGGTGGCAATTAATGGAGAATGTCTTCCCTATGAATCATAAATGACCTAAACATCCTCGAGTTTTCTAAAATTCTTAATAAAAATGATGAATCTCTTGGCAATTAGTATTTAAAAAAAACCACAGCTTTCTCAAAAGTTGGATGTAATTAAAACATAATAGCTTGATATTGGCAATGATGGCCATGAGCAGGGAGGGAGGAAGGAAGGGAGGAAAGAAGGAAGGAAGGAAGGAAGGAAGGAAGGAAGGAAGGAAGGAAGGAAGGAAGGAAGGAAGGAAGGAAGGAAGGAAGGAAGGAAGGAAGGAAGGAAGGAATATATGTTCTAGGACTTAGAAATCTAGGAGGAGTCCAATTTATATTAAAATTCTATCACTAGGAGGGGGAAAAAACACACCAAGACTAAATTATAGGTAATGTAGAACATGTCACAACTGGAAGAATGAGGCTAGATCTAAAGTAAAGAGTACCTGGGTTCAAATCCTTGAGGTCATTTACTGTCAGTCCAGACCAGGCTTTCTAAAGCTCAGGAAGACTCTGGATAACCAAGAATCACAGAGATTTCATTGAACTGCTCATTAAGTCTCATGGAGTTTCCATTATCTTTGTCCTTGAAGAGACCTCTACCCAGGACTGATTATAGATGACTAAGAAGAAAAAAAGCTAAGTTCCCCTGGCCTCCTTGCTTGTTTTACCTTGAGGTAGCCCCTGGGGCTGGAATATTCTCTGGGCAAGAGAAATCTAGACAAGGATAAAGATTATTATTTGAGGGGGCAGCTAGGTGGCAACTAGGTGGCGCAGTGGATACAGCCAGGAGGACCTGAGTTCAAATGTGACCTCAGATCAAATGATGGCTGTGTGACCTTGGGCAACTCACTTAACCCCAGTTGCCTAAACATTTAAAAAATAAATAAAAAAAGATTATTTTTTGAGAACCTTCATGGACTTATCAGAGAATGTAGGAAGCAGAGACCTGGAAGGGTGGAAAAATTCAGACAGAAGACTCCAGGAGTGTACGCATGGGAGAAAACTGGGGTAATAATAACTGGCAGTCAAAAGCAGTGTCAGTGGTTAGTTAGGGCAAATGGAAATCTAGGCCAAAATTTATTACTTCTGTGTTTCCTCAAAATATGAGTAAGGTATCTTGCCATCATGTTTTAAATTTGTTTCCATTCCCTTTCATTCTGTACCCTTCAGAACAGCTGAAAAAAAAGGCAGAAGGGAAAAAATCAGCCTGACTGAGACATTATTCCAGCCTGATTGTTAAAACTTTGTTTATTGTTCATTTGAGTTTGCTAAGCTACTTGATTATATTTAATATCACATAGCTGTTAACTGGAATATTGAATCCTGGGAATTTATAAGAAGGTGAAGAGGATGGAATAGGTGACTGGTGAACTAATTGAGAAAACATATTTTCTCTGATTTTGATAATTTCTGGGTTTAATTCAGACTACATTTATTAGATTACCAGGCACCTTCTGTTCAAAGTCTAATCTGTTCAAAGTCTATTCTTGACTTATTGATACTCTGATCCAATGAGATAACATGCAAAGTACCTTTTAAACCTTAAAATGATATACAAAAACTATCATCATCATCATCATCATCATTAAATTCATTAAACCTGGGCAAGAGGAGAAGGAAGAAAGTAACTTAGCTTTGGTAGCTGGAGAACCATCTGGCATTTGCGTACTATATGTTTGGGTCATCTGGTTAAGTGATTGGTAGATCACATGACAAATTGCTTTCTCACTAGAATAGCAAAGAAGCAACAAGGAAAAAGTCACAGGTGCTTGTTGTCACTAATAGCACCCGTTGGCACTGCATCTAGCACCACTAACAAATGAACTTGTAGGATCTTACACAAGTTATTTTCCTCTGGGCCTCAGTTTCCTCACCTGGCAAAGGAGGAGGTTGGATTAGACAATCTCTGAAGTCTTTTACTGTTCTAAGTCTATGATCTGATCCTATAATCCTATGTAAATGATCACCAGAAAGATTCCCAGAAAAGACACTATTGCTTTTGCTCATATAGCTATTGGCCCCAAGTTGAGAAATGTCTCAGACCTGGAGATTTATACACTGTACAAAGAAAAATTAAAGTAACTAAGGATAAACAGTACATATGGGAAATATCTAAGTATATGTGACTTAGTCATTAGCAGAGTACAATTAGTTTTGTGACAGTGGGAGAACACCATTTGAAGAGGCTTGAAAAAAGACAAAGAGGGGCAGAAGTGGCTATAGGCAACCAGGCCTAAATAATAATGATGATAAGTAATAATGATAATTATGACAAATAACATACATGTCCCATGATCAACTGCATATGGAGCAAATTGAGACCATGTTTTGTCTCTCTCAGTATCATGTTACTTGCCTAGCACCAAAATAGTGATGGCAGCTAAGTGGCACAGTGGATAGAGTCCCAGGCCTGAAGTCAAGAAGGCTCATCTTCCTCAGTTCCATTCTGGCCTCAGACACTTACTAGCTGTGTGACTCTGGGCAAGTCACTTAATCCTTTTTGCCTTATTTCCTTATCTATAAAATGAGCTAGAGAAGAAAACAGCAAACTACTTTGGTATCTTTCCCAAGAAAACCCCAAATGGGGTCATAAACAATAAGACACAACTGAAATGGCTAAACAGTAACAACCACCACAAAAACCAAAATAGTGACATTGGATAGGTTATAGCTCTTTTGGTTCTCGGTTCTTCATGTATGAAATAAGGTTGGACTAGGTAATTTTTAAGGAATTATCTAATTCAAAATTCTTTGCTCTTGTGATCCTAGAGCAAATTCTTCATATTCTCCCAGATCCCTTTTGGACTCGATTATTATTATTCCTAATTTTGACCCTGTAGAAACTCCAGACATAAATTCCTACTTGTGGCACTTTCTGTTCAATGCCTAATCTATGTGGTCTTTAGTCTTGACTTGTTAATATTTTGATCCAATGAGATAATATGCAAAATGAGTTTTAAACATTGAAATATCATACAAAAGCTATCATCATCATCATCATCATCATTATCATCATCATCCTTTCTTATCACACAAGAACTTCTCAGCTAGAATCTCTTCTTCCTCTGCCTCCCCACTCTACAAACTGAGGAGAGTTCACTCAATACCTTGACCCTTGCTCAATTAATGCCATTTGTAGGCCAGATCTTGTCCTTTACCCTGTGTTGGGCTGAGGGAAAAGTATAAGGAAAAGAAAGGGTAGATGTACTCTCTTGAAATACAAACATACACAAACAGAGTGTTGAATAATGTACTAGACTTGGAGTAAGGATGATTTGGGTTATAATCCTGTTCCACTCCACAAACACACACATTTTTGGCAGTGTGACCCTAAGCAAACACCATAACCCTCTCTTATCTCAATTTCCTTATCTGTAGAATGAGGGAACTGTACTCTATGGCTTAAAATGTTCCTTTAAGGACTAGATCTAAGATCTTATGATATCTAACTTTACTTACAAGTCATGTAACTAGAAATGTAAAAAGGCAAAATTTAAAAAGGAAGAAAATACAATTGTTCATCCTCTTTAAAAAAAATCAGCTAGGGCCTTGGCTAGTAAAGATAGATGAGAAAGAAAAAACATGATCAAATGCACCATTCCGTATCTCCAGTGTTCTAATTTTTTCTTCATCGAAAAAGAAGAGCATAATAGCACCATTAGAAGAATGCTTGACAAGAAAAACAAAACTAAACTAAACACCTTCAGGGAATAGAAGAATTACTACTGGATGGTTGAGTTGTCCTTTTCTTTTTTTTAAGGCTTGGACTTGTGGCCTGAAATGATAATAGATTCTATCCATCAAAAAAGTGTTCTATCTGGTGTTCTTATTTTTAAAGAAATGGAGAAGCTGACATAGTGAAATTGTCTATTTACAAAATGTTTGCAATCATCTTGTTCCATTAAAAAAACAAAATAAAAACTTCTACTGGCAAGTATCACTAGGCCAACAATCTCAAAGTCATCAGCTAGTCAACACTGTAGATTGTCATATCAGAATTAAGAAAATTCTCCATTGGATATTCGAGACATTATATCTATGGGACAAATAACGCGTGCTAGGGAGCAATTTATTAGTTGATTCTTAGTTGCTTCAAAGAAATGATGTTTGCACCTTCCTTACCAATGGTTCAGTTTTGTACTAAATTCAGAAAAAAAAATGCCTCCTTCAAGGCATGAAATCTTGGGCTCTGCTGTGAAATGTTCCCACACTCTAAATGTTCCAACACTACACATTTTCATGCCTTGTTTGATGCCAAAAAGAGAAGCTGTTCCTGATTTCATCAATTCTATATGACGTTAAACAAGTAACTTAACCTACCTGCACTTCAATTTCTTCATCTATAAAGTGGGAGGAGTTGGGATTAGCTAAATTATCTCTAATGGTTACCATTGGCTACTTGGTTCTAATATATGCTATGAGAAATTCTGAATTTTGTTTTTATCAAATAGTACAAAATCAATTTCAAATTATTATATCCTTAGCTTAATGAAATTTTATTTTATTAATTTAGTTGTGAACAATTTGCAATAATTTACAGTATTTGGATGATCCTTATCCTTAAAAAGTGCAATGCCCATCTTTTAGGTAGAAAAAAATAGATTGAAATCTTTATAATCCCAGACAATTTGTATTTGTTGAGCCATTTTGGTACTTATGTACTTACCATGTATTACACATATATGCATATACATATATGCATATGTATACATATATGCCTATGTATACACACACACACACATCCTGTGGGGGAAATTATTTATTATACTGTTCAGAAAAATTATTACTGTTTAAATCGAACTTTTATGTGATTAGAAGTTGCTTGCCCCAGAATGTTGCCTGACCCTGGTAACTATCCAGGAATGCTAGAGATAACTAGAAGGAATTTTGGGTTCCACTGGGTCCTGAATCTAACCTAAAGTTCCTTGTTCTCAGTCCCCACACCCAGGACTTATTTAGGGTCCACCCAAGCATTTGTCTGGGGTTCCCTTCATGTGATTCATGTCTGACTCATATGCAGAAACTTTTGTCAAAATCCCATATAATGCAAACCTTCCAGAACCTGGAGGGAGGGAGGCATACTTCCTTCCTACCTCCTAGCTTGCTCTACTCTACCAAATGACCTAAAAAATTTATTTCTAAAACTATTTCAAACTTTGGTTTTTTAATGAATAATACACACACATGTGCATATATATATTATATATGTATGTATATATGTACACATATATACATATATAAGCCATCTATCCACTCACTAATATATATATTTATTAGTATAAATTATACTACATATTTATCATCATGCATTATATATTAGTATATATACTCTAATATATCATATTATATATAATAGTGAGTAGCATATATATATGTATATGTGCACATGTGTATATACATGCATATATACACATACATAGAGAGAGAGACTTGCAGATGGATAGTTCATTTACTAGGAGACTTTTTTCTCATAAAGAGCAAGTTCAGAGTTCTAGCTGGACATCTTTAAATAATAATTTAAATAACTATAAATAATATTTACATTTTATTTAAATAAGGCCCACATAATTGCAACTAAATTCTCTAAAATTTTAAGTAAATTCCAACCTGAAATCATGAAATCAGGTTGGATAAGCAAGTCAGCCCAAAAAGGAAAAAGAAAAAGAGTGAGGGTCAGGGGCCATCCTTGGGCTATACAAAGAATCAGTTATCAGTATTGTGACACGATAATTCTATTGTACATATAAATAAACAAACAAATAAATAAATAAATAACATGTAAATGTTAAAAATAAATAATTTTAAAATAATAGTCTGTTGATTCTGAGTAAATTGGTAATTCAGTGATTGATTTAGTTACTGCAAATGCTTTGAAACAGAGGGTTTTGGACTTTTTTGTGACTTGAACAATTTTGGCAGTCAGGTGAACATAATGGGACCCTTCTTAAAAAAATACTTTTATATGACTAAGATAAAATACATAGTATTACAAAGGAAACCAATTATATTGAAATGGAGTTATCAGAACATTAAAAATAAATCCATGGAACACAGGTTAAAAACCCCCTTTTAAAAAATGATGGAGAGTAGAGGGAGGAAACCAGTGTTTCCCTCAGAAAATTATATTATCAAATAGGGAGATAAAATTATATTGTTTGTGTGTGTGTGTTTTAATAAACAGCGAAATTTTTTAAAAACATAATAAAAATGTTCAAATCAATGAAACAATTTCATAACCTACTTGTCATCATTTCAAAGGAGACGTAAAGGAAACTTGTCCTACTCTAGGGGCAATGGCAAAAAAAAAACCCACACCTAAAATAACTTTTATCAGCTTATAGATAACCTTTTGTTTGATGATGAAAATAAGACACAACCCTCCCCAAATCCCCTCACAACACACACACACACACACACACAGCTTGACTGGTTTTTAGTTAGTAGATATATGTATATTTCTGGGTTTGGACTCAAAGATTTTCTACTTTTAAAGAACCGACAAGACTTCGTTCTCTACTTGCACAGGTTCTGAGAATCTATGGTCACCTCTGATGTTAAGATCACATATGTAGACCTAGAAGAAACTCCAGAGGTCTTCTAATCTAACTTGTCCATTTCACACATCAGGGAATTGAAGGTGGGTTGGTGCAAGGCCAGGTGTCTTACCACCGTTACACAAGTGGTAGGCAGGATTCCAACCCATGTCCTCTGACTTCAGAGCCTGTGAATTTTCCATTGTACCATGGTGCTTTTCCAAAGGGGCACTGCAGTAAGATTTTAGTAGAAGCTTGGCCCTTATGACCATATTTATTTTTCTAAAGAGAAAGCTAATTTCATGGGTACTATTTTCAGGTAAAACAACTCCAAGTTGATTTTGCCTTTGAGAAATATTCTTGGCCTCCCTTCTGTAAAACAGAAAATCCCTAGAGCCTACTTACCAGGCATTTGTTACAGCACTAAAGCTTTCAAAATTTCCCAAACAGTAGGGTCATATAAAGAACAACTTAAAAGTCTTCAGAACTTCAAAAGCAGCTACCGAGACATCCTCTTCTTAAGGTGGAAATTGAAAATGAGGACCCTTACAATGTCCTGGAAGAAAACTTGATACTGAGGACTCACATATTTCGATTTGCAGCTTTGAATAGCTTTCTTACATGAAGAAAGAGGAAAAGAGAAGAGGAATATTGACTTAAAAAAAGCAAAAGAAAATAAAATGAAATTGATAGAAAGGAGACAAATAGAGGAGGGAAAGAGGGAGAATAGGAGCAGTTAAGAATAAAAATCAAAAAATTAGAAGAGAAATAGTTCACTAGGGGGAACTGTTTGCAACAAGTTTCTCTGGTGAAGGTATGATATCCAAGATACATAAGGAACTGATTAGAATATACAAGGAAGACAACTGTTCCCTATTAAATAAAATAGTCAAAGGATATGAAAAGCACTCCTGAAAGGAAAAACTATAATAGATAATTAATTTTGTAAAAAATGTTCTAAATATCTATTTATTAGAGAAATGCAAGTTAATATAACTTTGAGGTTCCACTTCATACCTATCAGATTGGCAAAAAAGACAAAAAATGGGAAATTACATTTGCTGGAAGGTCTGTGGGAAGACAAGCATACTCTTTCATAGTTGATAAGTGTGAATCATTCTACTCATTCTAGAAAGCAATCTGGAAGTATTGTCTCAAAGTCACTAAACTGCATACCCATCAAGTGATGCTATTACTAGGTCTATACCCCCAAGAATTAAAAAAGAGGGGAAATTATATATAGAAACAGATATGTATATATACTGTTTGTGGCAACTCTTTTTGTTTGAGCAAAAAACCAGTAAATAAAGAGGGTGCCCAACATTTGGGGAATGACTAAACAAATTATGCCACATGAATCTAATAAAACATTATTGTGACAAAAAGAGTGAAGTTACGGAACTAGGAAAACAATGTAAACAGTAATATTGAAAGAATAAAAAACACTTGGGAGAGTGTGTCCCAGGTTTGTGGGTGGAATGTTATGTTTTAGTCATTCTTGTTGTGCTTTCTGTTTAGCAAACATGCTTGATTTAGGGTTAATAGTGTCCTATTGGCTGATTTGCTAAATAAGAAGCATGCCAGTCAGGTCTCAGCAACTCCTTTGCATGGTAGCAGCAGCAGCAGCCTATTTACCCCTCTCTGGAAATTCCAACCTAAAATAATGTGAGCATATTGGATGAATGAACTAGCCAAAGAGAAAAAGAGAAAGAAGAGTGGGGTTCGATGTCCATCCCTGTGCTACATAAAGAATTAGTTATCAACATTGTGATGTGGTAATTCTACCGTACACCTTATGAACTCTTATGGCACCAGAAACATTCAAATATTTCAATCTCCTTTACTTGGTGTTAACTTTTCTGAATTCTCAGAAGCCTATAAATTACTTGAAAAGTCCTTTCTGACATTAATTTTAAAAGATGAAAATGTTCCTAAACTATCTGGCAAAAAAAGACATTGAGATTTATTATCTAGGTGCAAAGATAGTTTCATTGTATAATGATGAATGAATCCCAAAGTATCAGATGCTTCATTAAGCAAACCAAAGGCAGACATTCACAATTCTTATTCATTCTGCTTTTTATAGAGAATCCTTTTCTCTTAGAACTAGTCAAAAAAATTATAGA
Source organism: Phascolarctos cinereus (assembly GCF_003287225.1). Taxonomy (NCBI): domain Eukaryota; kingdom Metazoa; phylum Chordata; class Mammalia; order Diprotodontia; family Phascolarctidae; genus Phascolarctos; species Phascolarctos cinereus. Next base: position 189,586,298 of record NW_027555958.1, read on the forward strand.
TTATTAGAAGTAGAAAAAACTTTGCAGATCATCTAGTCTAATTCATTTAAATGATGGGAAAGAAGGAGTGATGTAGCAAAATACAGTGAAAAGAACTCTGGGTTTGGTGATAGAGAACCTGTGTTAGAGTCTTGGTGCTGCAATTCACTACCTGTGTGACAGTTGGGTAAATCTCACAACTCCTCTGATGCTTAGTTTTCTCATTTTGTATATTGAGGGGTTGAAATAGATTTTTTCCTTCAACTTCCATGTTACAGGACCCTTGGTAACTTACCATGGTTTAGATAGGTGATGGAATCAGATAGAACTAGGACTAGCCGCATCTTTTGATTTCTGGAAATAGACTATTTCCCTTTTGGACAGTTCTTTATATTATGAAATGTCTTTTTATGTGGAGCTAAAATATCCCATTTTTCAAATTCCACTCACTGTTCCTAATTTGGTCCTCTGTGGCCTAGCAAAAACAAACCTAACCTTACTTTCACATGAGAATCAATAGCTTTGTACAACCAGGCAGATTTAAATGCATTTGGTTGAGTCCAGATAATTAAAGCATCCTTTAACATTTGACTGCACAAAATAATTAAAATATTCAGATAATTACCACATTTTCACCTTACTTTGCACTTTTTAAGCCCTTCCCTGTCTACTATTTTAAAAAGTGAATAATCCAACTGGTCCTCTAGATCATGGGTATGGTGTGAGGAGAGGGGTTGTGTGTGTCTGGAGGTGGAAGTAGGCATGTGTATACCAAAGGACTCTTTTGCCACTCTGGTAAAGTCTCTGGGACCCTTCTGAGAATATTTTTAAGAGTATAAAGTAAAATACTAGGATTACAAAGTAATCCAATTATGTTAAAATACAGTTATCAGCATTTTTAAGTTCATGAATACTAGGTTAAAACACTTGTTTAGATAGTTTCAAATATTAGAGACATGATCCTGCATAGCCTGAGCACTCAAATGGTTGACTCAGTATTTTTTTTTTGCAGATCACAAAATGACATAATGTCAGTTAAAAGAGACCTCAGAGGATATCTAGTCCAAATTGTGCTTAAATATAAATTATTCAATATCAATTATAGCTAATCATCCAACCTCCACTTGAGGACCTCCAAAGAAGGAATACCTTTTGCCAGCCAAAGCAATAAATTTCTCTTTTAGATCACTGTGTTTATTAGCAAATTTCCCCTTACATTGTGCTTAATTCTACCTCTCTGAATCTTCTACACGTTGTTGTGAATTCTGTCTCTGAGAATAAAACACAACTATAATAATAGTCATCTGACATTTACACAGTGCTTTTGAATTTTCAAAGATTTTGGGGACATGTATGTATGTATGCGTACATGTCCCATAAATGTGTTGGTGCTCTCTTATGCTTTTTTTTTGCAAGGCAATCAGGGTTAAGTGACTTGTCTAGGGTCATACAGGTAGTATGTGTCAAGTGTCTGAGGCTGGATTTGAACTCAGATCCTCCTGACTCCTGGCCCGGTGCTCTATCTAATAGCGTTACTCAGCTGTCCCCAATCTTATGCTTTCTTTAAGCTACCTTTAAAAATGCACGGAGACTTTGATGATACCTTCTATATGTTATCTCATTTGGTCCTCACAACAACTCCACTATAAGTATCATTATTCCCATTATACAGATTAAAAAAAAACTATAGCCAGCACTTGACTATGATCATATAGCTAAAATATATTAGAGGCAGGATTTAAACTCAAATTTTTTCTAACATTCTTTCACAAATCTCACCCGTCTTCCACATTACAGCTCTTCCAATACTTATAAACAGGTATAATTTAAGGCTTCTCTTCTCCAAGTATAACATCTCCAGCTCCTTTCCCAATCCTCATAAGGCACAGTTTTTAAGTCTCTTTTTCACCCTAGCCATCTTTCTATGCTCCAATTTGTCAATGACCTTAATGAAATGTGGTATGACTAAACACAATATTCCAGATGGGATCTGATCAAACTATTATGGCTCTTTTAACTGAAGTTGTCACTCCCTCAGTTTAGTCCAAGGTCACACTACCTTTTTTTTTTAAACACTTTTATTCTGACACAGTCGACATATTGAACTACTACTCAACTGAAACTCCCAGATCATTTTCAGAAGACTGACGGTCTAGATACTCCTAACGCTATGCTTGTGAAGTTAGCTTATTGAATCTATGTGTAAAACATTGCATTATCTCCTGTTGAATTCCTTTTTGAAATAAGTTGGTTCACTCTTCTAGCTATTTTAGGTATCAAATCTTTTATCTATGAGGTTGGTTATTTTTCTGAGATTTATATCATCTATGAGTTTGACAAATATTCCCATTTATACCTTCATCCAGGTAATTGATATAAATTTTTAAACATTACAGGGTTGAATACATATCCTTAATGACTCCACTAGGAACTGCTTACCTAGCTGACACAGTTCCATTAAAGACTATTCTTTAGATCCACTCAATCAGCTACAGAAATATATGCTTACCAGTGCTATTACTTATTCTATGTCTCTATACGTTATCTACTCAACTTAGTAACAACTCAGTATTGCTCATATCTAAGTGTGTGTTCATTTGGCCTTTTCTTTCCATGTGTTCTCTTTCCCTATATAGAGACAGTTGAAGCTTATGCTATCCAGATAGTCCATATATTCTAGGTCCCTTTCATTCCCTATCCCCAGAAAACTGTTTCCTGGGAAAGACACTAGGACCAAGTACATATTCAATTAGAGTTAAGCAAAGGCTACAGTTGTCTGTCCATGAAAATGGGGTACTTCCCCTCATTGGAGCTCTTTATGCAAAGGTCAGATGAACACTTATTGGGAATCTATTTCCAAATATAAGTAGGATTAGATGGCCACTGAAATGACTTTCAATTCTCTCTGGCTACATGTAAAGGCCATCCTAGTTCTTATTTTCATGATATGATCTAAATCAAATTTCACCCTAAGAACAAAATTAACTTTCTAGGGAATTCATATCCAGATATATCCACAAACCACTCACCCTAGTAGATAGATAGATAGATAGATAGATAGATAGATAGATAGATAGATAGATAGATAGATAGATAAATTTGATTTATAGATCATTTATTAGTAGACTATTTGTTAGACCATTTATTAAGTGCTTATAATGTGACAGATACTTTGCTAAGCACTGAAAATAAAAATATAAGTGAGCAAGACTGTCCCTTATCTAAAGAAACTTAGATTCTATTGGGGGAAGATAACATACGAAGAGATTCTAGAAGTAGGTATGGGGAGGAGAGGTTTGGAACTGGTGCAGGGAAGATGGAGGCCTGGTTTTGTTAAAGAAAAGGTGAAAGTTTATTAGTATCTAGGCTGGAGAAAGATATACTTCAGGTGCAAAGGACAATGTCAGCTTCCACACAGTCTTAACCTGGCATAGTAGAAAGAGCCTTTAATTTGGAATTAGAAGATATCAGTTTGAATCCCAGCTCTTGGATTCACCACTTTTGTGGCCCTGGTAAGCAATATAACTCCTTAAAGCCTCAGTTAGGACTGGATGGTATCTAAAGTTTTAGCTCTAAATCAATGTTCCTATCATCATATGGATATAGATATCATTCTTCTGATCTACCAGTCAAGAAAGAAAATGAGATTAATTTGAGATTATCTATTCTGGGAGAAAGCATACTGCATCTTAGTAATCAATAATTCAATTTTTAAAAAAGTCACCAGTTGCCCTCCTTACAATACAATCAAAATTTTGTCAGGAATTAAAGTCAAGGTTACTGGCATAAAGTTGGCACATTCTATTTTCTTCTCTCTTTCAAAAATTAGTATAACATTTGTATGTCTCCAGTCCATTCTTGTTCTTTATGGTCTTACAAAGATAACTGACTATTTATACAATGATCACAACCTTATAGAAAAGAAGAAAAAACTTTAAAAGACATTAGAATGCTGAACAACACAATGATAAACCATATTTGCAAAAGAATGAAGATAAAAAAATGTCCAAAACTGGACTACATATACCTTGGAAAATTCATTTTGAATTTCTTAAATAGAAGTAGTGGAAGGGACAGATTAATTAAAAATAATTTTTACTTGAAAAAACTAATTAAAAATAAAGATAACTAACAATGGTACAGTTACCATATTTAATGAATATTACAACACACTGGACTTGAATTCATTGAGGCAAGGTGGAGGCTCTCACACTATATGCTTACCTGTCTTCACTTTCAACTCCCTACAGACCAATTTTGTTTCATTTTTCCACAACAGAAGGAAAATAAGAATTTACTAGATCTGTCTTCTCTCAGTTGCAATCATTGTCCTAACCAACCCAACTAATGGTTCTATAACTTCTTTGATTGCCTTCCTGTCACCTCCAAGAGGTAGTAGGAAGAAAAATAGCTATTTCCTACCCTTTTCTTTTTTCTTGATCCTTGTAGCTCCATCTCCATGTTTCTAATATGATTCCAATGTGGACAGTTGACAATTGTCTTGGGAAAGTGCCTTTTGAGAAGGTTCAAAGAATATCACACATTCTTGGATATTTTGGTATTTTGATTAAGCCATCTTAATGGGGGAGAATTCATGAAAAAATGGGGGAAGTTCATGAAATGGGAAGGCTAATGAAAACAGTTGGAGTGTATAAGAACAAAACATTGAATGAATCTGCAGTAGTATCTTATCATTACCACATTCCTTCCTCACTGAGAAAGGCATTCTTGGTATCCTGTGTTTTTGTTTTGTTTTGTCCAGAAGTTACATTAGCACTAAGACCAAAAATCACATCAGAAATATTCATATTATAAGAATCTATAAAGTATTTGAATTATGCCTGAAATATGGTAAAAAAATGTGATTTCTATTTAAAGGGAGAATTCTTTAGATGTGGTGTTATGCATAACTGTCAGAAAAAAATAACCTTGGAAATAGAATTGATGAATTGTAGCATTTCTTTACAGAATGTTAACTTTCTTTTCCAGTGTGTGCAAAAAATGAGTTGAGAGATTTCTTACCATAGTATATCAAATAACAGATCTCACCAATTCTTTTCCTTTTTAAAAAATGGAACCAGTCAATAGAAAAGAAAGATGATAATCATATCCTTAGGGTTTTGAATGTGCCTCTCAGATCTTGAGAAAATGACCTTTTTCAAATGACAGTTAATTTAAAACTACCAATTTTGTAAAACTGTGGTTTTCTTTGGGAGTGCTGGTTTGGGAGGAAAGGTAACATTAGCATAATGGGCTATTGATGGATTGTCAGCTGTGAGAGCAAACTGAACATGGTCATTAACTGGACTCTGGACATGTAATTCCTGTGTTTCAATGTAATGGTATTTGGTGAGAAGAGAGAGGAGCCTCCCTATTGAGGCAAATATCTGAAAAAGCCCAAGTTCCAACTTCATGACATTTTACTGCAGAAAGAATACCAGTTCAAAATCATTAATCACCTTTCTCGTATATTCCCCTCACTCCCACCATCACCAGGCACTGAGCCCCAGCGTGCCGCACTGACAAGACACCAAAGCAGCACTGAAGCCACACTCGACTGGTATAGAATAGTCACAGGGCTCATTTCAATACCAACTGTTTTGTCAGTGGTTCTTCAGAACCTGAGTCTCAAAAAGCTTAGCTATGATAATTAAGGGGAAAGAAACTAGAAAAACAATGGGGGGGGATCTAAATTCACTGCTGATAAATAATTTACTAAACTTAATGCAAATAAAGAGAATGAGGGAAAAAAACAGAATATTATGATCTGACTTCTAGATAATACCTGCTGCTGCTGGGAAAAACACCACAGCTAGTCACAAGGCAATATTAAATGTTTATGATGGAAAGTTTGAAGAAAACATGGTGGGGGTGGGGTGCGATGCAGAGATATTATACATTAAGTAAGAGACCAAGACTTGAAGGCAAAATCCCTTCTGTTCAAACAAAAGTATCCTGAGCTCCAATGGTTTGCTAGCTTGCACAAAGATTGTGTGTGTGTGTATGTGTGTGTGTGTGTGTGTTAGAGCCACTGGCCATCCAGAGCTTATATACAGACTAGAGGAGGAGGTCTTCTGTGGCTGGGCCAGCTCATGAGGAAACTATTGTAAGAGACAATGTGAATGTAAAAAGAGGCATTAAAAAAATGCTTTCATTTGAACCCTAAAACAACCCCAGTGCTACAGGTACTACAAGAATTGTTACCATATGCTGTGGAGGAGAAAACTGAGGTGCAAAGAGATTGAGTGACCTGCTTAGTTAAGGTCATATAGCTGCCAAGTGACAGTGGCAGTATTTGTACCTAAATCTCTTCTCATTACAAACTGAAGAGACTATCCTCTATCCCACACTACCTCCCCTAGAAGAAGCTGTGGATTCTCCATAATCTGTTGCCTTTTGGGGACTGGGATGTTCAGACACTTTATACCCCAAGGGGGAGAATCCACCTTGCTCAGATCTGCTCCAGAGCAGGAAAGGGAGAAACCCAGTCTTCCTTTAGTTTATCATTAAATTCCTTACCCCAACATTATCTATTTACGGGTAAGGGCAAAATCTGCTGCACTTCTCGTCCTCCAGCTTTTTTTTTTTCAAATAAAGACTACATACTATTATGATTCTAAGTAGATAAATACTATCTGCTTATGATTTTGAAGCCACATAGCCCTATTAAAAAGCTAGATTTTCCAGTGAAATACTGCAATCTAGCTCTTGAACCTGGAAATGGTGATCCCAGTAAGAATGCTCTTTAAGATAAGCTGTTATTTTAGAGGCTATGCATAGCAAGGGAAAGAACACTGGTGTCAGTGTCAGAGGAACCTGGGCTTGAATCCTGCTTCTGACACTTAGCACCTTTGTGACCTTGGACAAGTTACTCTCTCAACTTCAATTTCCTCCCCTTTAAGAGAGTGGGTTGGGCTAGATGACCTCTTAGATTTCTTCCAGCCTAAATCTTTGCTGCTATGATTTCATGAAGAGGACTATCATGAGAGTGTGTTGTACCCAAATATTAGAGCCTTTTCATTATGATCTATAACCACTGAAAAGATAGCTAGGTGGCACAGGAGAAAAACTGCTAGATTTGAAGTTAAGAAAGCCTGAGTTTGAATATTGCCTTAGACACTTAATAGCTATGCAACCCTGGAAAAGTCACTTAAATCCTCTGTGCTTCAGTTTCCTCATCTGCAAAACAGAAGTAAAAATAGCCTCTGCCTCCCAAGGTTTTTGTGACAATAAAATGAGATAATTTCTGGAATGTACTTTGCAAACCTCAAAGTGTTATTTGTATAAATTTAGTTATTCACTACTATTATCCAAAGAAATCAATGTAATAACCCATCTGGGAAAAACTAAACAGACAAAAAATAATTTCTTTTCCAGACTATGATTGGCAATTGTATGATCACTCCTTTGAATTAGACTTTCACTGTACACTTCTTTATTTTATAAATGAGCAAACTAAGGACTAAGGCATTTGTCCAAGATCATAAAGGCAGTCAGTGACAAGGACAGGATTTGAGCTCAAAACCTCGGACTCCAAAGCTAGTGCCCTTTCCATAGTTTGACATTATTTTTCTGCAATGGTAGCCAGGGATGGTCAAAATAGCAAGAAGTCATCCACGTTGAGTGATCCAAGGGAGAAGATTGGCATGAATTGTACAGGAAAGGAATATGATTAAGTTCAGTTCTACACCAATGGAGAGAATACCAATTTTAAGGAGATAATGGATTTATTAAATATTGCCATATTTTAACAAGATTATATTGGCTTTGATCTACTTAGGTTGCAATCAACTGAATCCTTCAGAACTTTTCTATAGGAATTACCACCACGTAAGGGTCCCTCATTTAATGCTTCCATAATCAAATTGTTGAATATAAATTCAATGTGTTGCAAAAAAAAAATTGTTGCATTTCACATTCCTAGTTAGCCATCTGATAAACATGACCCACTCAAAAGGTATACAGTTATATGTGAAAACCTAACAATATTTAGAAATCTTAGACAAATGATTTTATTAGAATGTGTTACTTTACCTCTACAGATTAAAAGATAAAGACTGGAATTACAAAGCAAAGGTTATCATTTGCAAGGGAACAACCTATTTATTTTTTACAGAAACTTTTTGTAAAATATATGAGGGAAAAAATAATGATGATTCATTCTATGGAACCTCCAGCATTAGTACTGTCATCTATTTAGCTAAGCCACTATCATGTTTATTGAGACTCTTATCCATCTTCAAATAAATATGTCACTTCTATAACTTCCTTTTTTTCTATTAATAATCTTTTTCTGTCATATTAAGATTGAAACCCAACTTTCTTAAACATTTCAAATAATTTTTAGGCAATGTAATTATTTGTGGATAGCCTTAGTACCCCCAAACCAGTGCTATCATTAAATTCTGAGGTTATGAAATGGAATTTTGCTATTTATAAAAGATAGCTGAGACATTGAACTATCTTTTGTATGGAACATTACTTATCATCGATGGAATATAAGAAATAAAAAAACACATTACACTTAAATATCTGCTACAGGAATAAAGCTAAGTCTGAGAAGACATCTAGTAAGAATTGTGTGCCTGGCAGCTCCATAAGTGTCATAGAAGACAATATGAAAGAAACATATATCTTGAAAAAGAGATGGAATGTTCATATATTAACAATGAAAGGCAACAGATGTGGACATCCCAACTGGTATGCTACATTGTTACACTGTGTGATAGCCCCCCAGGATTTGGATTCTTCATATATTTCTTGGACTCTTTTCTTATAGATTATTGCCCTGGAAAATACTATACATGAAATAACAAAAGTTGTACCAACTCTTTGATATTAAAATTATCATTAAAACATTCAACTTGCTTCCTTATCTAGATATTGGGCAAAACATATTTTTCTTCTATTCCTAGAAAACTTTCATATTTCACACTTGCAGTACCCAGTTACTTTAGTGATACTTCTCTCAGCTAATGCCTAGAAGCTTCAATTTCTGTGACATTAGAGATTAAAAAAAATTAATTTTGCCTGAATGAGAATTTCCTCATCAACCTCCACACTTCTCCCCTCATGACTACCTCTTGTCTAAGAAATTGCACTGGTATAATTTTGATTGACACCCAATTAACCCTATGTGGAACAAGAACCAACTGGGACCAATGGTGGTGCGAAAGCTCAGTGGTATTATGTGTGATAGTTTCAAGGATTACTACTCAAGAGGACTATTGCTAAGTCACTTCTTTTTTTCCTGCTCTGGCACAAAATGATTGCATTTAGAGCTCAGGCAGTTGCACCACTTTTTTTCCTACTTCCTTGAGTTTCTCTTTGGTCCTCTAATCTCCTCTTACATGAATGTGATGAAGGCCTGTCTGTCAGATTCTCCTGTGTTCCAGAAGTATTGCTGAGGCCTCGTACATTATGAGATTAAAATAGGCAGAGGAAGACCTGAATCTCTAATGTAAAGAGATAGACAAGACACAGACATACACAGAGAATAACAAGATGTGGATGGGCTGTGATCTATATCAGTATACCATGTACACTCAATGATGGAACCACAATTCCTTTTTTTTTTTGGCTAGGCAATGGGGTTAAGTGACTTGCCCAGGGTCACACATCTAGTGAGTGTTATATGTCTGAGACTGGTTTTGAACTCAGGTCCTCCTGAATCCGGGGCCAGTGCTCTATCCACTGCACCACCTAGCTGCCCCTGGAACCACAATTCTACTAAAACACCAATGTATCACATAGCAAAATCTAGTAGAAAAATTTGTCAGAGCATAAGAAATACTTAATACAGCAGTGGTATGTAGGGAAATAGAAGAAAAATAACAATGTCCATGAGAGAATTTAGATAGAGGAGTTTAACACTTTTCAAACTGAATTTCAGAACATTGTAATCTTAACTATTTATTCCTTGGTACTTTGCTTGCTAGTCTGGTCTTCATAATTCTGTTACCTTTATAAAGGAAGTGTCAAACATGGGGAACTAAACAAAGTATTCCTATTCATACATTCTTACAAGTTAGATGGTTGGGTAAAAAAATGCCAAGATCACATTTTGAAAACTCTATTCTTGCCCCCATTATTGATACATCAAGTTATTTTTTTTTTGCCTGCTTACAAGTTAGTTTAATGAATGGTCAAGTTTTAGGGGGTTGCCTATAGCACTTTCTGTTTGCACCACTCAGTTGGAGTTATTAATCACAGACTGCCTTGTGACATCTCCTGAACTGTGATATTTTACTTTTCTTTCTTAGGGTAATAGGTTAATAGGAATTGAAGCTGGAAGGGATTTCATAAATCACCTAGTCCAAACACTTTCATTTTACAGATGAAGAAACTGAGGCCAAAAGGGAAAGTAGCTTGCCTGAGGTCTCATAGTCTTCTCTAATTTAATTTTTCACTTCTAATATTTTCCCCCAAGATGTACTGAGAGATTTCAGCAAGTAGTGAACATGATTTAGACTTCTTTGTATCCCATTAAAACCCAACTCTTAAAACTGGGACAATGTACTTAAGCATAGCTGATCATACTTGATAAATATATACTTGATAAATGCTTGATAAATATATGTTAATTGATTATCTCAATTAGACCTTTTTTTCTTACAGAATTTTGCATGCAATTGAATTGTGACCCAAAGTAATCAGTTATGCAATTCAATGCAAGAGACATTTATTGACAACTTATTATGGGGAAGGCTTTTGTATAGGATAGGAAGATGAACAATGTATGGTCACTAATCTGAAGGAGGCCACTGTCTAGTGCAGAGATCATTAACCAGTGGTCTTTAGCCACCACCTCCAAGAGCAATTTTGGGTAACTGACCCCAAAGGGTCAGGAGATTGATTTCAGGTGGTCCATGAACTTGAATGAGAAAAAAATACATGTTTATTTCAACAAATTGGTTTCCTTCATCATCCTATGCATCTTATTTTAAGCACTTAAAAATATTATTCTAAGAAGAGGTCTATAGTCTTCACCAGACTACCACAGGAGTCCATGGCATACACACACACACACACACACACACACACACACACACACACACACACACACACAACCCTAAGAACTACTGGACTAGTGGATGTTGAGGTGATAAACAAATAAATAAGGATATGATATCAAAGAGAATAAAAATACATAGGAACCTAAGTTTAGCACTTATCAGAATGTCTGCACATAGTATACGCTTAATAAATGCTTTTTGACTCGAAATGCATCTTCAGAAGCCATGTAAGTCCAATCCCGCAACGCCTTTCCATTTTCTAGATGAGGAACTGACTTCCAGAGTGTTTGTGGTTTGTCCAAGTTCTCACAGGTGCTAAAGAGCAAAGCCTAGAATTCAAACACAGTTCCTTTGCCTCCAAATTCAACCTTCTTTCCACTGTACCTCCTACCAATGACTCCATAATGAGAAGTAAAAATTAAGTGTTGTGAGAATTCCCAAGGAGAAAAGATCATTGGGGTTGATGAAGGGAGGCTATGTAAATGAAGGAGCATTTGCATTGGTCCTTGTAGCATTTCAATTTGCTGAGCTATAGGAGAAAGATTTTTCAAATATAACAAACTGTATAAATAAAACTAAAAGGAACTTATGAAAGGATTTATGAATGGCCTTATAGAAGAAAGGAAGACCATAATTAGAAAAACAAAATCTTTATCAACAAAGCTTCTAGAGTACAAATACATCTCTTAGGAAATGTGAGCTGAGAATTACCAGAAGTACAGACTGGTTTTCAAACGAACTAGAGATCAAATTGCCAGTATTCTCTGGATTATGGAGAAAGTAAGGGAGTTCCAAAAAAGCATCTTCTGCCTCCTTGACCACACTAAAGACTTTGGCGTGTGGATGACAACAAAATATGGTAAATCCTCAAAGAGATGGGAGTACCAGATCATCTTATTTGTTCCCTGAGGAACTTGTAGGCAGGTCAAGAAAGAAGAATTAAAACCAAACATAGAACAATTGATCAGCTGAAGATTAGGAAAAGAGTACGTCGAGGCTGTATATTGTCATCTTAGTTATTTAACTTATGGAGAGCATATCATGCAAAATGCCAGGCTGGATGAATTAAAAGCTGGAATTAAGGTTGTGTGGAGAAATATTAATAATGATATCACTAGAGATAAAGTGAAGAAGAATTAAGAAGTCTTTGATGAGGGCAAAAAAAACAAAGTGTAAAAGCTGGCTTGGAGCTTAACATTTAAAAAAAAATACTAAGATTGGCAACTGGTCCCATCACTTCCTAAAAAATAGGAGGAAAAAGTGGAAATAGTGTCAGATTTTACATTTTGGTCTCAAAAATCACTGCAGATAGCAACTGCAGCCATAAAATTAAAAGATGTTCACTCCTTGGAAGAAAAGCTATGTGAAATCTATGTCAAATGGACAGCATATTAAAAAGCAGAAACATAATCTTGCTGACAACAGTCCCTATACTCAAAGCAATGATTTTATCAATAGTAATGTATGTCTGTGAGAGTTAGACTAGAAGGGAAGCTGAATGCTGCAGAATCTACACTTTCAAATTGTGGTGCTGGAGAAGACTTTTGAGAGTCCCTTGGATAGCAAGGCTATCAAGTCAGTCATCATTTAAAGAAATTAATTCAGACTATTCGTGGAAGGACAAATACTAAAGCTGAAGCTGAAGCTGATGGGAAGATAAGACTCACTGGAAAAGATCCTGATGGTGGGAAATATTTAAGGCAAAGGGGGAGGGGGACTACAGAAGATGGGATGGATAGACAGTATTATGGAACACATAAAAGTGAATTTGGATAGACTTTGAGAGATAGTAGAGGATAGAAGGGCCTGGCATGCTATGGGGTCATCAGGAGGCAGTTAATATGAGGAGGTAGAAGTCTGTTTCACGCCACAGGAAAGAATGTTAGCAATGTAACAGGGATTCCAGAGGGAACTATGAAGAAGTGGGAAGGCAATGGTAGAGACAGATGATAAGGGATAGAAGACAGACAAACCTTAGCTTTATATTCTTAGTGGTATCACCATCAGTTCATCCAATAGTTCTTTTTCTAACTTCCACTTCCATAGAGGTATACTTACCATTCCATGTAACCTCTACCATGTAACCCCTACCCCACACAGGACCAAGAAAAACAACTTGAATCCTTCTACCATGTGAAAATCAAAGTCCTTTGTCTATCTGAAGATGATTATCACCCCCTACCCACATCATTTCAGGTTCAGAGGATGACTTTATGGGACTGGGTTAATTCTTGTGAGTTATAGTAGCTAAAATCTCTATAGTGTCTTACAAATTTGCATCTTCCGCTTCTCCTGCAAGTCTTGTTGATGATTTTTAAGTATATTCATTCATTATGCCAATAACAAAGCTTTCTGCTTCTTAGTCACACACTAACTTGTATAGCTGTTACATCCCCTGAAGTACAGTATAAGTTACTTAAAGACACAGATAGCACCATTTTTTAACATGTATTCTCAACACATAGCAAAGCATCTGATGTAGTAAATGTCAAGTAAATATATGTAAGGTTAAGTTAAATGAAACCTTCCAAACCCCACCATGAGGAAGAGCTGCTGTAACCCTACTCTGAAAGTGAGGGTTCATTTCCAACTGAAATACTAAGTAGGTGAACATATTTCTCTAATGGCCCAAGTCAAGCTGGACTTATGGTCTCAGCAGTCTAAGAAAATATAATCCTCAGAGAACATTGGTGAGAGCATTGAATGCACAAAATAAGCTTTGAGACTTTACAAGAGAAGACAATTGTCTTATTTGTTGCATTTTTTAAAGGGTCATTCGTTAAGTAGGCCCTCCCTACCTCACCACCACCACCTTTGCCCAAATTCCTTTGCAGATACCAGATTAATATTAATGTCTAATAAACCTGGTAGAATTGAATGGAAATGACTATGTGTTGAGTAATGTCAGGAAGAACCAAATAATTTTTTTTTGTAGGAGAGATAATTAGGATCTTTGAAAGAACATCCAAAACCAAATTATAGGAATTGGTTAAGATATTAATGGACACTGAGGAGGAGCCTATTCCCCCCTTTCCCTTCATTTACTCTTGATTTGCTTCCTAAAATAAATTTAATTTCTCTGCTGATCGGACTTCATGGGTCCTGAATCATGCAAATACATCACTTTGGCTCTTCTCATCTGAATTAATAAATTAGTGTCCTTGCTAAATGATTTGTATTGGCATCTGTTGATAGCACTTGGAAAACAGGCTCTTTGTAACAAATCATTCCTTGAAAGAGTTCTCCTGCAAGATGAGGTATAGGTTTTACTATATTCTCTCCTCCTGTTTGCTTCTCCTATAGCCTTATAAAAGACAATTATTTTCACTCTTTTTTCCTCCTTTTTCACTTTGTCTCCCAGAACCTAAGTACTCTACCACCTGGTCTTGCCATTTGTCATGAAGCTAAACCTTCTCTTATATATTCTCTCCTCTAATTAGAATGTAAGCTCCTTTAGTGAAGGACCTATCTTATTTTTCTATTTGTATCCCCTGTACTCAGCACAATGCTTGGTACATACTAATCATGTAATCAATTTTTTTAAAAATTTTATTTCTTTTCATCCATTATTAAGCATTTTCCTGCCCTATGTCTTCAAAGTTTCATTCACAGGTGACCACTGGCATTTGGTATGCCCCTAACTGAAGCCAAAACAGAGGGGAAAAGCTGGGCCCTTAGTATCTAAATCCACATTGTTATATTTCTATTATTGCTTTTTCTATTATTTTGATTATTCCAGCTTCTTTATCCACAAAATAATGATCTCTATCCGGACTATCATTCTATCTCTTCCAATTCTTTTTTTTTTTTTTAGTGAGGCAGCTGGGTTAAGTTACCTACCCAGAGTCACATAGCTAGGAAGTATTATGTGTCTGAGGCTGGTTTTGAACTCAGGTTCTCCTGACTCCAGGGCAGGTGCTCTATGCACTGCACTACCTAGCTGCCCCTATCTCTTCCAATTCTTGATCTGCCTGCTTGACCTGTTGGAATGAACAATATTCTTCCCTCACATTTAGTAGTATGATAACTTCTTCACAAAATACACTATTTACTCACAAATGAAGGCCATTTGATCCTCCTACTTTTTGCTGTTGTTTCTGATGATGCCATAACCCTTATTGGAGACTGTCTTGAAATAATGAGCAAGGATGCCCTCAGAGAGATTTTGTCATTTGTCATCCACAAAACTTAATGATAGTCATATGGAAGATGTATTAAAGAAAGGAGACAGTTAATCAGGAAGGCCAATTAGGAGTCTATTGCAATAGCCCAGGTAAAAGCCAATGAAAGTTTGAGCTTTGTTGGTAGCCATGGGGGTAGAGAGGAGATGTGTGAGAGACATTATGGAGATAAAATACACAAAACTTAGAAACTTGTGGGACAGCTAGGTGGCACAATGGATAGAGTACTGGCCCTGAAGTCAGGAGGACCTGAGCTCAAATCAAAACACTTGACACATGCTAGCTATGTGACCTTGGGCAAGTCACTTAACCCTGATTGCCTCACTGAAAAAAAAAAGACTTAGAAACTTGTATAGGGAGGTTGAGAAAGAAGAAAGAGTTAAAAATAACTACAAGGATGCACACTTATATGACTGGAAAGATAATATTACATCAACAGAAATAGGAAATTTTTGAAGAAGAATTTATTTAAGAAATATAATAAATTCCATTTTGAACATGTTAAGGTTGAGACAAGTAAAGGATATTAAAATGCAGATAATCATGAATGAGTTTGCAATATGGGACTTTACAGTTTACAGTCAAAACCCTGCTTTAGGAAAAATCACTTTGGCAGCTGTACGGAAAACAGATTGGAGGAGATGGAGACTTCAGAGAGGAAGACCAAATAGGAGGTTCTTTCAATAATCTAGGTGAGAGGCGATAAAGGTCAGATCTAGGGTGGTGGTTGTGTAAGTGGAAAGACTGGGATTGTATATGTGGGCTGAATGAAGCATCAAGGATGATAACAAAATAATTAGGAATGGTGGCAATCTTCCACAATAGGGACATTCTAAAGAAGAGTAAATTTGGGGAGGGAGTAACAATGTTTAAAAAAAACACACATTGAGTTTGAGATGCTTACAATAATCTAGTTTGAAATGTCTAGTTGAAAAATTGGTGCTGTGGTATTGGAACTCAAGTTGGTACTTGTATTGGCACTGGAGACAGACCTTTGTCTGGATGCAGAGATTGAGGAATCTGTAGAGATGATAATTAAACTCCCTGGAGCTAATTAACTCCCCAAAGTGAGAATAGAGATCCAGAAGAAAAAAGGAGCTGGGACAGAGCCATGGTGTATGCCCCACAATTAATGGGCATGACATCGATGAAGATCTAGAAAAGGAAATTGTGAATTATTATCAGCAAAAAAAGAACAGTGTCTTATGTACCCAGAGAGGAGAAAGTACTCAAGAAGGACTTACTCTTAATAGTATCTCTTTGATATGTCTTGTACCTCTACAAAATCACTGAATGTCAGAATTAAAATACACTACTGAAGTTGTCAACTCCTTAACTCACAGCCAAACCAGAATTTTCACTCTAGCCTTGTAGTCATATGCACTCTGCTTAAAGATTCATATTCACAAGAAAGCCATACCCTTCCATTTTTGGACAACTTATTGTGAAGATTTTTTTCCCCACATTCCCTTCATTGAACTCTTCTCACATTGAACCTCTTCTTCCCCATCACCACTATTTTGACCTTTTTGGTCTTATTTGCCCTACAGTTTTATCAACAGCCATTATAAACCTCAGGTTCCAGCTTTCTGACTCCAGTTCAGGTTTGGTGACCCAAAATCATGAGGCATGCTCCTTTTCTGACATAGAGATGGATGTTTCCCATCCAAGGGAATGTTCTCTATGTGTTTAGGAGCTGATACAACAGCCTAATTTTCCTCTAATTAGCTATGCTTAAACACTTACATAGAATTATACAAATCACTCATGACTATCAATTATCTCTGACAGTCATTAACCTCATCTTGGGACAAAGTCCAGGGAGAAGCAGCTCTTTAGCAGCTATCAGGCATGTGTGTCGTGTGCAACCCCTACTTGCTCCACCACTCCAGTGATATGCTGAAACCAGCCTGTACTTTCAGAAATTGACTATTAAAATTTCAATTTGAGCATTTAAACCTCATAAATCAGCAAATACTATTAATGGGGGTTGATTTATTGCTTTGTTGATTTTCTAGACTTAAGAAAGTAATGGAGAAAATCTTAATGTAGATTAAATTTAGAAACATGGTGTGTGTATTCTTAGGAAGCCAATTGCAAACATTCTTACCTCATGTGTTGCTTGTGCCTTTTAAAATATAATGGTATTCATCCAGTAAAACCAGCAAAGTCATTTTTCTCGTATGCCTCAGAAATCCCTTCTGGCATGATCTAAAATTGGGAGAACGTACAAATCTTGGACTCCTATTTTTCAACCATTCCAAGCCAAAAAAAAAATAATTCTCTCTTCACTTTTTACCATCACAAGATCACTCTTGGGGAATAAACTATGTTATGAAATATTTGACAGGTAATTCCAGATCAAAAATCATTATGATGATGAATTTAATAGGTACAGATAATTCTAGAATGATCTGGTCTCTATAATCCACAAGGTGACCATGTAGCCTGAATCATCTTATTGCAGTCTATTCCTGGATTCCACATTTCTATGCTTATTTCTATAAGATTCAAGATGATTATTAACAGGTTGGCATTTTACTTATTTCTTTTACATGTTTTATCTGTTTTTTTTCTTTAATTGGTTGTGAAGCAAGGAATAAAGGTAGAAAAAATGGAAAATTCCCTCCTTTTCTTACCTTTCTTCCACACTAGCAGGGGTCTGCAAATGGCTCTTGTGCTGTTTGAAATTTTAACCCACTAGAACTACTTTAGAAACGGTCAGTTTTACTCATGTGACTCTATTGTCAACTACAAGGTTTTTCTTCCCTTAGCTACACCCCCCCCATATGTTTCTGCAAGACAGAACTAACACAATAATGTTGGAATGTAAAATTCCTATAAATGTCATATCAAATCTAGCATTGATATAGTTTTAGGAGACCATTCCTGAAAGGTGTCTCTACAATAGTAAATTGTGTTCTCGTGCTATTGCTATGAGTTCTCATCTTCATGTGGACATACCTGCATCTTGGCAACACATAGAGATAATAACTTGTTGAAGAAGTCATAGAAAGTTAAGTTTCATTTTGCTGTTGTTAGAGCTATGGCTGCTGTGATAAATAAGAAACATAAAGATTCAAGAGATAAGATTGGAAACTCCTTATAGGTTACAGAACATGAAATGGACTGCCCTAGTTGTTACAATAAAGGTTATCTGGTGCATGGTAACCTGTTGCCATCATTTGGCCTTTTGTTACTGATTCCGTTGGCATTAAAAACTGGGCTCCATGGGTTGGAAATTATATAACCCTCAGATTCAGAGGTATGGGGCTGGTATCACATGGGAATAGGCAACCCACTCATAGGCCCACAGCAACAAATAAAATATAGATCAAGGAAGAAAAAATAAATAATATTGTAAATTTGAAAACTGTAGGAATTTGGGAGTTGGGGCTGTGGCACACTTCTGTGATCTTCCACCCCTTCCATCATTTTAAAAAGCTTCAGCATAGAAGGCATCATGGCTGGACTGTTCAGATTTAAGGTTTCTGCTTGCTACACTCTGATGAGGCTTGAATTTATCTATCTAAGAAGAAACTGCATGAATATCAATGGAGTTTATTGAGTTAATTATGCCAGCTTCTTCACTGATGCTCATTACCTTGTCTTGAAAATTCCAAATGTGCTGTGACATACCCTGCATCCAGCCACAGAGTGCCTATTTCTCTTGATTGGTATAAAGATGTGTGTTTCAATTTTTACTTTTAGACTAAATCAAAGATAATGACCATCTAAGACTCTGTCTCTTAAACACAGCCACTGATAATTTGAGGGCCCATGAGTTTGACTGTCCTTCCTTTGGACAACTCTTTTTAACTGCCTGATTTTCCTTGGTGTTTTCCTTTTAGTCTTTTAAAATTATTTCAACTATTGACCTTATGAATCCTGCAAGAATGGACCCAGACAGTGTCAAAGGGTTAAGACTTAGAATATTTTGGCAGATGAAAAGACTCTGTCCAAGTCTCTTCACTGTTTGTTTTATACCAAGGGCTGATCATCTTTTTGGGTGTGCTTAGGATTCAGTTGTCTACTCTGCTGACAGTGGTAACAAAAGAAAATCCAGCCAACCCCTCTCAGAGAGCTCTCTCAGTCACAGTTCTATAGTCCTTCCCTGCTAATTTTGAGACTTTACAATTCCAAGGCTATACATCTTCTTGGAATGTATTTCTGTTTCAAGTGCCCACTCTGCCCATAGGTATAAGGAAGAATAGCCTAACCAATCTCACCCAACATCCAATAAGTCAGTTACATTCCTAGTGGCTGACATCTTTGAATATAGTTTTGAGTCTATCCAATTTCAACTGAATAGGAGAACTAAGACATATCTTCAAAGGCTTGACCTTTCTTATTTTTTCTAGACCTCCCTTATACTGGTCAGTGATTGCTAAACTAGTAGCCTGTACAACTGACTTTTTTTTTCAGACAACTGTTTTTAACTACTTGGTGTTTTTTTTCCTTTTCAGAACAATCTAATAAGTTTTTGTAAACATTTCACTTCATTTCCTTATGTTCCTAGAAGAATGTACCCAGGAAAACTTAAGAGGATAAGAACTGTGATCTTCCTCCAGGCAGCTGAAGTCATTTTGCCTCAGTACCTTCACTATTTGCTTGAATCTGACCAGAGTACTATAGTTGTGCTCAGGATTCTGGTGTTCAGCCTCCTCAAAAAGGTAACAATAAAATAGCCAACATCTCATGGGCCCTCTTGGTACAATTCTAGGAGCATACTTTCATGGCCCCTGACCAAGTATCCACAATTCCAAAAGAACTAGAGGATCAAACAATATCTAAAAATATAGCTCTGAGAGCTTAGATTTTTTTTTTTATTCAATCAAGTCTTTTCTTACACTATGTTTCTGGGCTGTCAAGATAACTGCTGCCCATAGACAATCTCAGCTACAATTCTAGGGGCTTGTTGCCTTGGCCCTTCATTCTATCTCCATTGTTTGGGCCCCAATTGGCTTAGAGTGAATGTAAACACCAATTGTTTCTGTTTTGACCAGAAACCCTGAGGGTCTTCCTCTCCCAGACTGATTTTTTTTAACTAGGTAAAAAGGCCATTCTCTGCCTCATTTCTTACCTAACCTTAATCACTGAACGGGCATTGCCTCAGTCAAAGTGAGACCTGTTAAAGACCTTAGCTTAAAAAGGCCAAGGTCTCCCACTGCATCCATGGCCATCTCCAATCATCCTGATCTACATCTTGCCACTGGACCTAAATGGCTCTGGAGGAGAAAGTAAGGCTAGTGACTTTGCAAGTCATGGCATCACCACCTTAATGTCATAGTCATTGCAGATCAATGGACAAACAACAACAATTACAACAGAACCAGAGAACTAAAAAGCAGACAGAAATGCAGCTTTAAAGGTTTTGCCTTTCTCATTTTTCTCTAGTCTTCCCTTATACTTGGTGGCAATTTCTGGGATTAGAGAGTAGCTACTCCTCATGATCTTCTTTAGTTACAGCTTTAGAGGCTAGCTGCTTTGGTACCTGAGTCTTAGTATATACAATTCTTGGGAAAAGTAGGGGAATGAGCAACATCTGGAAATGCATTTTTTAAGAATTCACCTCCAACTTTTAATACTTAAGGTTTCCCAGTTACTAGGCTGACCAGCTTTCAAATTTCTTCCTTCTCCTGATCAATTTACTGATTAAAATAAGAGACATTTCAGCAGTTGGAAATGTGGAATGAGTTTGTACCAGTCCTGCACAAATACACAAAGAAAGGAGAGAACACTTTAATTAATTAATATTAATTAAAATAAAATACAAAATTAATATTAAATTAATGTTAAAGAGTGATTTATTTGTTATGTAAGATTGTGTGGAGAAAAGTTTAGAAAAGGTTTAGGAAGGTGGGTCTGGAGACAGATTGTAAAGTGCTTCAAATGTCAATATCAGTAGTTTGTGTTTTATCTTGCAGAAAATATGGAATCATTGAAGGTCTTTGAGTAGGACAGTGATTTGATACATTAAGAAGATTGTTGGAGCCACTATGTGAAAAATGTATTCAAGGTGGGAGAGATTACACTCTATCTGACACAGAATGATTCAACTTATAGATTATTACAAATATACAGACAAGAGTCAATAATAACTTGAACTAGAGGGATGACAGAGGAGTAGAGAAGGAGGGATAAGAAAGGTGTAGAGAAAGCAAAAATAACAGAACTTGGCAAAGGATTAGACATAGAGAACAAGGAAGAAGATGAAGTCAAAGATGATTACCAAGTTATGAGACTGGGCAACAAGGAGGATGGCAGTATCATCAACAGAAATAGGGAAAACAAAAGATATAACAGTTCTAGAATGATTGTTTTAGATGCTTTGAGCTTGAGGTGTATGGAAGATGAAGGGAACAGGTATAGTAGGTAGCAGTGATGTGATACTGGAATTCAGAATGGTTTTATCATCAACAGAGAAAGGGAAACAAGGACACCATTTTTCCATATTGTCAGCCTGAAAGTCATTTGCTTGTCATAACAACCCTGTGAAATAATTTTATTTTACAAATTAGGAAACTGAGGCACATATCAGTGAAGTGACAAAGCTTCTTGATTCCTAGTCTAACTCTTTTGCTATTGTTGTTAATGATATTCATCTGCTAAGAGGTATTCAGTTCTGATATTTACTCAGTTTATTCATAAGGATTTCTTCAGAACAATGTTCAACATATATTTATATTTCATACCATTTTATTAACCCTAATGAGTTCATTTAAATAATCCTTCCATAGACATAGTATTTTTTAATCTTTTCAAAGTATTTTCACAATATCTCTTCTTTGTTCTGCGGGGAGTGATTTAGCATGAAACAAGGAGATTAGCCTTATTATCTCATTTATTCTATTCTCAAAATATTCACAAGTGGAAGAAAGCATTATATACTGTAGAAGGTGCTGAGGAAGAATAGAAAAGTAGAGAGAAAGATACTGTGAAGTTGTGCAAGTAGAAAGGACAAAAATATTAGGAGACTCCTAAGAGTACAAGAGAGGAAGAAAAAAAGGATTTTGAGATTAAAAAAAAAAACTACAGAGTAACTTGGCCAGAACAGGAAATGAATAAACTTGACTCTTAAAGGGAGAAAAGGGTGTTTTTAAGAACATAAATGTGAAGAGTTGTACAGTAAGAACAAGCAAAAACAATAGACAGTGCAGGTGCTCTACTGATATTCATGTAATGCCAAGTAATCTAAAGTAGGGCTTCTTAGATAGGAGTCCATGAACTTGTATTTATTTTTCAACTGTATTTCAGCATTTTTTTTAATAAATGGTCTCCTCCTCATTTCCCTTAATGACTTTATTAGCTTTCTTTAAGTTCCAACTAAAATCCTTTCTTTTACTGGAAGCATTCCCTTACTCCTCTTAATTCTAGTACCTTCTTTCTATTTTTTCCTGTTTATCCTGTGGATAGCTTGCTTTGTGTATAGGTAGATAGATAGATAGATAGATAGATAGATAGATAGATAGATAGATAGATAGATAGATAGATAGATAGATTTGTTTGCATGTTTTCTTCCTAGCTAGATTGTAAGCTCCTTGAGGGCAAGGACTATCTTTTGTCTCTTTGTATCCCTAGGGCTCACCATAATGTCTAGTACATAGTAGGTGCTTAATAAATGTTTATTGATTGATTGAACTTTATAATTTTGTACGGTTTATTTTATGCATTTAAAAATATTATTCACAGAAGAGTTCTATAGGCTTCACCAGGCTGCCAAAGGGGTTTATGACAAAATGCATATAAGGACATAGACAAGAGTCCACCCCAGTTAGGTAGGTATAAGTAGGTTACGATTTGCTTCTTTGGAAGAAGTACTCACAATTATGAAAGCACATATCCACCGATGTTTTGTCAAATCTCTACTTCCCAATAAATCAATCTTTCGAAGCCAAGCTAGAATTTACTAGTAAAAATAGAAGCACGTAGGCTAGTCACATAGTTTGAAACTATTGAAAACCCTTGAAGCCATATCTAGAAAACATCATCAGGCCACACTAATATGTATAGAGATGTTCAATAAGACACCTAATGTCATACCTTCTAAAAGTAATGTGACCTTTTTCTAGGACTCAATACTTTATATTGACCATAACTGTTCCGGATGCAAAATGAGAACAGCCTAAAAATTTATAAGAATACTTCCCCCAAAGAACAGTAACTGGTATTTAGATAGTGCTTTGAGTTATGAAAAACTTCCACTATCTTCTCATTTAATCAGCACAATCATCTTATGAGGTATACTTACTAACTATCTCTCTATCTATCCATCTCTATATCTATTGGTGTCTACATTTTACAGATGAGAAAACTGATGGTCAGAGAAGTTGTAACTTTTTGTCCATTTTCAGATCATTAGCAATTGTCAGGAGGCATCTGAACCCAAACCTTGCCTGACTGCTGGCTCACTTTCAACTATCCCAGTACAGACTGGTCAAACAGAAGAATAGGAAACTCCAAACATATCGCCTGGCATATTCTTCTCTGGATGCATGTGTTGCTATTTATTAATTTAACTCGAAGTATGCCTGTTTCTTAATCTATTATTAATTAAAATTGGTTCATTTATCGTTCAGAAGAGGAAATTAATTTTCTGAATAAATTATTTCTAAGGTAAATGTAGTAGCTGAATTTTTAACCTGGATGTTGCTTACAGTTGAATTAAATTATAGCCTTTATTGATCCTGTTAAACATTTATCTACAAAACAAAGCCCACTGTGCTCTTCCACTGGGTGTGAACTCCTTCAATAAACTTAGTTGGATTACATTTGTGTGTTAGCAAAATTGCAGAAGGCTGGGTTTTAATCAGTAAAGTACACACTTCAGTAGTTCTACACCAAGATACTTATCTCACAAACAACACACCTTGAGGGCATGGGAACAACATTACAATCAGTTTATTTGAGATTGGTCCCTTTCCTTCTTTTTACTGGAGATTAGATGATTTTCCCATCAATATAACCCTACAGTTTAAGGAATTTGTCTACAGAATACTAAACAGGTAATTTAAATGATCCGTTCCTGCACAGAAGCATTCTGGGTTACAAAGGGTCCATAAAAGCATTATCTTTTCCAGTATTTTCTCCTAAGTTTTTTGCCATTTTCAGGTTTTAGTACAAGGCTTGAAAATAGATTTCTAACAAGGTTAAATCAGGCTGTGTAGTTAGTTTATCAGCAGAGATTTGCTAGAAAGCTGGTTGTTGGTATATCACCAAGACATCTCATTCCTTTAGTTGTCTTTTGCAATTAAGATTAGAGTAGAATTATCCTAATATCAACACAATATAAAATAAAAAAGCATTGCTTTGCTTTGTTCCATCATTTCAATCTCGTCTAATTCTTCATGACCTTATTTGGGGTTTTCTTGGCAAAGACACTGAAGTGGCTTGCCATTTCCTTCTGTGCCTAATTTTACAGATGAGCAAATGGGGTTAAGTGACTTGCCCAGGGGTACATAGCTAGTAAATGTGTGAGGACAGATTTGAACTCAGGAAGATGATTAGAAACAACTAACATAGGCAGCACGTTGTTAGTGGACAGAGTGCCTAATTTCAAGTCAGGGAGACCAGGGTTCAAATCCTGCATCTGACATTTACTGGAATTGTGACCATGAAAAAGTTACTTAACCTCTATTAGCCTTACTTTCCTTATCTATAAAATGAGGAGATTGGACTCAATGTCCTCTCAGATCTCTTACAGTTGTAAATCCATGAACTAATTAGCCCAAAATGGGTAGTTCTACCCTAGAAGTGTGAAATACTATGAAATTTATTCCCAATAAAGTATGTAGAAAGAAAAAAAATCCCCATTTAAAAGAGATGCTGTGCTGAATAAATTTTGCACAGCTGCAAAAAAAAAATTTCAATGTAAGTTTATAATATTAATCACGCTGTAACTCTACTATGTGCAATATTGTGAAAACTCTTGTCTAGATGCATTACAAAGAAGACTTACAGGACAGAAATAGAACTAGGATGAGGCAAAAAGAACTTTGGGTTAAGGCACTAAAATTTGGAAGACCCCAAACTTAAAGCGAAAATTTAAAAACATGATACAATTTTTAATTTGTTAAATTTGCATTTCAACAGTACTTTTATTCCATCAGCAGCATAGAAACAACAGAGCTTTGTAAATAGTTAAACAGAATAAACTAGAAAGTTACTAGATAGCAGGTTTCTCGAGTATCTCACACTAATCAGTCAAGAAACACTTAGTAAGTGCCTAATATGAGCCAGGCATTGAGCTAAACACTGGTAATACAAATAGCAAGGAAGGAAGGTAAGTCCTTTCCCTCCAGGAGTTTATAATCTAACGGCTGAAGAAATGCAATAAAAATAAAAGCAGAAAGGGGTGGCGGGGGAGGGGTGCTGCTGTCCGGAGAGGTGCTTAGTGCAGAGGGACATGATGGACAAGTCCAGAGAAGTGCAGCATAGTGAAAAATGAAGAGATGTCTGTCATTGATGCCCTTCTTAAATGAAGGCTGTGGGAGGAGCTCCCTTCTCTGCCATCCAGACAGAGGGAAGGACCCCAGTTGCAGAGGGTTCTGATGAAGTATGAATTCCAAGGCTAAAGTGATCTCACAGGATAAAGAGGTTCCAGAGACATGGTGGAGAACTCCAGAGGCATGAAGTTGGTTAGGAAATAAGACAGATGAGCCTCCTCATTGGCAGCCCCATCCTGCTTTTCCCCAGGGCAGTAGCCTCTCCTGCATTTACTTTGAAGTGCCCTGGAATCTCGAAGCAGTATCTTACTATCTGTTTCTACCTGGGCGCTAGCTCTGTTCTCTCTTCACACACACCCTCCACTGTATGCCTCTATGTCTCCACATCATAGAGTAGTTGTACCCAGATTTTCTCTTACTCTAGAGAATGTGTTAATTGTTTCATGTATTATTTTTACATCATAAATTACAAAGCTTAATGTGAGGACTGCTTGCCCTAGCATCACAATTGTTAGGTGCAGCAGTGAAAGAGACATAGCCTTAAATCAGTCTTTATATTAGGCTTATTTCATAGTGTAAACTCATATAAGGCAAGGATGGAGGTCAATGACTTTCTTCATATTGTCTATCATTGTGGCATGAAGAATTAGTGAATTAATAAATACTTTTTCTTAAATGGGTAAGAAGTTTTCTCTTCATAGAACTTAAGAATTTCAGATTTTCTTCCATTATGTGCATTTTTATATAAAAGTCGTTTTCCTTGTCATCATTCAAAATAAATCAATAATGACTTACTACAGGTATACTCAGACTGTATTTATATTTACCACCAGTTTGATTATCATACCTGAATTTGCCAGTCTGTTGAATCAAAAAGCATGAATCAATCATATATGTTGATCTAACTTCAAGAGCTTTTTGGATAGGAGATTGAGCTGGCAGAATCAATCACTCAACAAGGATTTATTGAATAGTTGATATTTATATAACACTTTTAGGTTTACAAAACTCAGTGCTTGTAATCAACCCCCCTAAGTCAGTTACATATTGTTCATTTCACAGATAAGAAAAGTGAAGTTTCAGGAGAGTGTAACTTGGCCAAGGACATTCTTCTGATAAGTGACAGAACTAAGATTCAAATCCAGGTCAGGAAAATCATGCTTAAAATGAATGAATAAATAAATAATTAAAATAACTAATAGTTAAGAAAATACTTTTAAAAATAAAATAAAGAGGGTTCAAACTAGATTATCCTAGTGCCCTTTCCAGCACTAACATTCTGTATTTGGGACGCTGACTTGACCTCTTAATTGTGTCAACCCGATTGGAACTAACCTCTAACCTGTGGGTAGCCAGAGCCAAACAAATAGCAGGCTAGAAACGGGAGGGTCAGGAAACAAAAGAGAAGTTTAATTGATTTCAGAGTAAAGAAAAAGGTATATGCATACAGAAGCCCCCCTCCTAAGGAGAGCTTAACAACATGCTGGACTAAAGGCAGGTCTTACATACATCCTGGGCTAGTGCATGATATAATCACTTCTAGGGCTTGAGTTACCATTCCCAAAGGCCCTGTGGGAACAGCATTGTCTCAAGTCTTGGGGTTGTGTCTACCCTGTGGGACACAGCACCAGAGTTCTGTGACAAGCACAGGGGTTGTGAATATGTGATGGATGGCCCTGAGAAATAGGGAGAGCTAAATCTCTCAGTGAACACTGTTGTTGGTCCAAGCAAGACACTTTGCCAGCACAAAAGATTTTTCTTATGCCGAGCTCAGAACACAGCCTGCTTGCTGGCCCTTAGCTTTGGAAAACAGGATATCTCCAAAATATTTTGACAATTGTTTTAGAAAATCAATAAACATTTATTAAATGTCTATGATGTCCTAGGTACTGAGAATACAAATGTTAATAATTAAATAGCCTCTGCCCTCAAGAGCTTATATTCTATTGAGGAAGACAAGTACACAATATTTTGGAGGCTTTTTATTTGTTTGATTTTGTCTAAACCTTTGATGTCATCACTCTAGAGAATTCCTGGGGAGGAACTTCCATGGATTCAAATGATCAATTCTGTTCAAATGACTACAAGATCTATATATTCAGCCCTAGTAATACTTGTGAACTCCAGTTTCATGTCACCTTTTTAGCGATATGCATACAATGTATGTCTATTGGACCTTTCAAACTGAATGCCCTTCTCCTACCTCTACTTCTGAATCTCCAGACTTCTCCACCATTCCTCAGTTGCCTACTAACCCTGAACTTCCCTCAACATCTGTGATCTTCTCACCCTGAAATATTCTTCCATCCTTGTTCTCCCTTTCTTCTACTGATGAATTTCTCCCAGAACTTTCTTTCTGAAGCAGGGCCCAAGTCAGATACTCTTCATTCATCTCTAGATCTAATTCTGACTCCAAATTTCGCCATCTTGCCCCATCTTCTTTCCTTTTCCCTCCTCCTATCTTTGACTTGTAAATCTCTTTTATGTTTTGTCTTCCCCCATCAGAATGCACACTCTTTAAGAGTAAGAACTACCTTTCTTTCTTGTATTTGTATCCCCGCATTTAGTATCACGGTTGGCATATAATTAGTGCTTAATGAATGCTTCATGACTTACTGACCAAATATCTTGTGGCCGTCTCAAACTCAACATGTCCAAAACAAAACTCATTAATTTTCCCACAAGACCCACCCCTCTTCCAAACTTCCTGTTTCCGTAGAGTGCAATATCACCGTTTCAGTCAACAAGTTTTGGAACTACAGAGTAACTATTGAATTGTCACTCTCTCTCACTGCACATATACAATCAGTTGACAAGAATTGTTGATATTACAATTGTAACAACTGTAACATCCATCCCCTTTCCTCCACTCATGTGGTCATATGGTCACAACATTAGTTGAAGCCCTCATCATCTCTATAGCTTCCTAATTTATCTTCCTTTAAGTACTATATAAATGAGAGGTTGGCATTACGATAAATAGCTGTGAATCATCTCAAGTGAGGACAGTATCTACAGAACATGGAACAATAAAGCATTAATAAGATCTAAATTGAAGATCTTTCAATCATTTAAATGAATAAAATGTTATTATCATGATGTCTTTATTCATTTTAGTTTATTTTCTATGTAAAAAGTCTCACAAACTTGTATCATCTATATCACAACTGAAAATATAAATGTAATTTTTCTTTATCATGCATCTTTTTAACTACTCCATAATAATTTGGAATAAGATAATGTTTGAATTCATCTCATTTATAAGTTACAGTGAGTTTTAGAGTTTTATCCAATAACTTAAGTTTTGTGGAATTGCATTTTTTTAGAGAACAATACAATCTCCTTTAGGTTTTCATATACATTTTATATCTTCCAAAATACACTGATGAAATTGCTGGTGTAGTAAAACAAATAAATAATAGTATGGAAATCTGAAGATGGGAAACACTGTTGCATGGTGGGAATATAATAAAACATTGTAGCTATTGAGATTGTGCAATGAATACACAATGATAGCTGTGGGGTAGAAGATTGAGATATCATGAACGGCTTTGGAAGCAGTTGGAAATTAAATGGGAAGTTACACAAAACTAAATATAAAAGAAAGACTCTAAAATTTACATGATCTGGATTTTGTTGAGAAAATCCTGAATCTATTGCACAAACATATGACCCCCTTAGAAAGTATTACCTCTTTTCATAAACTAGGAATAATATTTGTTACTATTGCCCCAACCAACTGCTATAGTTGAATCACGTGATTATCACACTAAAATTTTATTCCCAGAACTTTTTACAATTATTAGATGTAATGTGATATTGTGCTTAAAAGGTAAGGCTTTGAGTATGGAAGGAGCTGGTTCAAGTTCTGCTTCTGATATATATTAGTTCTGTGATCATGAGCAAGTCACTTATCCTTCCATTGACCCAAGGAAACTACAAAGAGAACTCACTGATCTATATGTGCAGAGGGAGCTTCTGCTCCTCTACAGATGAAATCACATGTCAGAGCTTAAGAAAAAAAAATCATTTCAAATGTTTGAATTTTTAATGTTTGGTTGACCTTAATCACTGAAAAAATAATTTATTAAGTACTTACTATGTGCCAGATAATATGCTAGGGATACAAAGAATTCCTTTCGTTAAGAAGTTTAAGTCCTATCAGAAGAAACACCAAAAACATATCCAGGTACATTGAGGTGATTTTTTGTTGTGTTTTGTTTTTAAGAAAGAGTCCACAGCTCTCAATTTCATACAAATAAGGTGATTTGATTTCTGAATGGCTGAAAGAACACCGATCCGTGACACATGTAGAGGGAGAAAGAACTTCAGTTGGTTGGGAGGCACACCAAAGGGGGAGGGAAGGAGACAGACAGACAGACAGAGAGACAGAGACAGACAGATATAGATAGACAAACAGATACAGAGACAGAGATAGACAGACAGATAAAGAGAGACAGAGAGAGAGAGATAGAGAGCGACAGACAGAAAGGCAGAGACAGAGAGAGACAGACAGACAGACAAAGACAGACAGACAGAGAGAGAGAGAACTGTAGAACCTCAGACAGGTAGGGGACACAGTACTCATTCATAATGTCTCCTTGACTTCTAATACCTGAAGCCACACACACTTCTGTGAGTGGACTCCACATCCCTCTCCTGGTTTGAGCTCCCAGATGAAGAAATAATTTACTATTATATATTCATTTGTATATTCTTATTAGTATAATCTTCTCTGATTTTGTTTGCTGATTACTTTTATAAAGAGATTTACCATTTATTTATGATGGTCTATTGTGTAACTAGAATTTATTGGGGAAAAGGCTAAGCTGGCTAGTTTTGAGAGGGATTAGGGAAGCATCTTTCCTTCTGAAACCAAATTCATACTCCTAGGAAAAAGATATTTAATGTGCCATAGATTGATACTAAATCTAGACTGCTACTCCATTTCTAGATTAAAAACTACTTAGCCTAGGTAGTGCTGGAGTATGTTTGCCCATCCACCTTTACACAACATAGATATGTTCACATAGACACACACGTATATACAAACATACACACACATACAATTTCATGACTAAGGGAAGCACTAATATGTGGGGAAATCAGAAAAAAAAATTTTACGGAGATGTCATTTGAACTGGGCTTTGAAGGAAATTAGAGAATGTAAGAGGTAGAGATGAGGAAAGAGTGAATTTCAGGATTGGAGAATAGCCTGGGTGGGGGGTGAGGAAAGGGAATGCAGAAATGAAAAAAAAATAGCAAATACTTCATAACATTTTCAGGTGTGGAAAGCATTTTATATATTGTATCTCATTTGAGCTTCACAGCAACTCTTTAAAGCAAATAGACCATATTTATTGAAAAAGAGCAAGGAAACCAGTTTGGCTAGACAATAGAGAAGAAAAAGGGAGAATATTATATAATTGGCCTAGAAAGATAGGTTGGAGCCAGATAGTGAAGGGTATTATGGAAAGTACATTAGACTAAAAAGTAGGGAACCTCTCTAATAATTCTGTCAAACAACTTGCTATGTGACCACAGATAACTCCTCAATGTATGGTGTGAGGCTATTAAACAACCAAATGAGATAATTTATAGGAAAGTTTTCTTAATTCTGCAGCTAACGAAATAGAGGTACATGGGCTTTAACTTCTTGGAGCGCCCATTTATTTGTCTATAAAATGAAAGGATTAGACAAAGACCACACTTCAAGAAGGTGAAAAAGAGGTCTTCTCTACTTTCTCAAATCTCACTTTCTTTCTTTGAAATTCTTATGTACTTATGATATTCTAGTTTGTATTGTAGTAATTGGTACATATCTTCTCCCCTACCAGCTTCCCAGAATCACAGAATCTCAGATTTGGAAGAGATCTCAGAAGTGCTATTTGTTTGATGGAATATAAGCTCCTCAAAGGTAAGGGCTGTCATTACTATATTTGTGCCATCATTGACTAGGATGTCAATTTGTACCTGGAAAGTGTTTTATGATTTGTTAAATCAAAATGAGTCTCCTCTTCCACATCCTGAACAAGGAAACATCCAGACTTTTCTCAAAGACCTCCAATGAAGAAAATAGCATCATAGATTTCCAGGTAGAATGGAATGTTGAGGCCCATTAAGCAGAAACACTTTTTTTTTTACAAAGGAAGAAACTGAGATGCAGAGAGGTTAAATGATTTGCCAGTGATCAGTAAGATTTGAACCCAGCTGTTGCTAGTCTAGTGCCCTATGAACTATACCATGTGGTATCATGAGGCAGCCTTCAGAAACCCATTCTATTTTCAGATAGCTCCAATTATTAGGAAGTTCTTTCTTACAGGGAGTAGAAATCCTACTTTTTGCATCTTCCACCCATTTTTCCTGACTCTGCCTTCTTGTTCTAAGTGGAATAAGTCTAATGAAGTGATTTGTAAAATGGGTACCCTAACACACTGGTGAGTTTAACTACATGTGCACATAATTTTGGATGCTATGTTATTACAGGAAAAAATGTGTAAGTAATTTAGTTTTTGATATAAATTTTAATTAGCCTGCTTATTTACTATGGTAAATGAATCTTTTCAAAGTAAATAAAACTTGCCTCTTATACAAATGTATCAACTTGCACACAAGTCAAACTTGCAACAACAAAAAAAGCAACACACACATATGTATATAAATATACGTATATACACACTTACACATACCTGTATATACATGTATGCACATACTTATATGTGTGTATACACATATACATTCCTATATCTGTATATATATAATATATGTATATATATATATATGTATATATATATACTTATTTAAATATATAGATAGATATGCATGTAAGCAAATGCATCTTTCATAATGCCTTATACATAGCAGACACAACTTCTTGTTGTTGTTGAATTTTATCTCTTAAAATTATGATTCTAGCTATTAGACTGCCCCAAAGATCTATGCTTGTCCCCATGCTTTCAAAATAAAAGATTTTTATGACTTAAATAAAGTTATAAATGGCACCTTCATAAATTTGCAGATGCTGAAAATCTCAAAGAGATAACTAACAGAACTGATGACAAAGTCAAGTTCAAAATACCTTAATGAGGTCTGATTTTTGACCAAATCTAAGATAAAAGTTAAGAAATGTAAAATCTTAAACTTGGGTTCAAAAATTATCTCTATAAGTAAAAGATGAGGGGGGCATGGTGAGAGAGAAGTTTGTCTTAATATTATTGGAGTATTTTTGTTAACTAAAAATTCAATGCCAGTTACTAGTGAGATAGGGTAATCAAAAGAGCTAACGTAATTTAACCTTCCTAAATGATAATCCTGATGTAGTGTTCACTGTGTTTTAAGTATATCCATACTGGTCATCAAATTTTAGAAAGGGAATTGATAAGCTGGACTGTATGTGTGCATGTAGGTATGTGCATAGGTATGTATGCATGTACATGTTTATATGTATGTGTATGTATACATACATGTGTACGTAGGCATATATATACACATGCATATATACACACAGGTGTGTGTATTATCTCTCTCTCTCTCTCTCTCTCTCTCTCTCTCTCTCTCTCTCTCTCTATATATATATATATATATATATATATATATATATATATATATATATATATATGCCAATGCATACATACAATATATATATATACATATACACATCTTGGGTTAGAACCATTAATATGAGAATAGGGAAAAGCCAGATGAAACAACTAAGTGAAGTACAAACTTGAGAGGAAATTCAAGAGATCAGCCCACTGGGAAGTATTGAGCTTAATCCCATTAAAGATGATTATGTAGCTTTAGAGGAAAATTACTGAAACAGTTTATTCCCATTACATAAGAACAAATGTACTGAGCAATAAATAGTGGGGAAGGGAAGATTCTGTGTCACAATTTGGCTCCTCTGTCAATAATGAGAGAATGGCAACTTTACTACAGACATATGCACACACACACCCCAAGGCAAGAGCTTTGTGGGTTCACAAACAAGTATTGTTTTAGTTTCTCTTTTTTATCATTCACAAATTGATGCTGAAGACTCATGATTGTTATGTACTTAAAACATGTTTGAACACTAGCTGGTTCACAACTTTCAGCATGATCTATGGTTTATTGGTCATTTATCTTTGAATACTTTATACTCAGAATGATTAGTTCTGTCCCTTGATGTAACGGGAAAGAGGGCTCATCTTTGGATACTTTGTTTTCTGGTTATATGTTCTAAGGTAAATTCTGATGGTTGATTTTATTTAATTTTACTTGACATTTTGCTGTGCTATGTTTGAATGCCTTAAATCTTTTTGGAAAACTTTTTTTATAAAGATTTTTTTTCCAGTAGAAGAGGGAATTTGTAATTTGGGAGGGGTATTTTTCATAAATGTGGCTGTTGATGCATTCATATACTTCAAGAAAAGACTAGAAAATTTTGCATGTGAGCATGAAATTACTTATGTCATTGAAAAGAAAAATTAGCTTCAACTTCACCTTGGAAAAATGCTTTTCTTTTGGAGAGGAAAAACATTGCAAAGCAGGGGATTATCAGTTTATATCTCCTTCCCTTCATACAACTTGAGTGTTAGTCCCTAGGATTACTGTCTTACCCCACAGATGGGGTCCTTGAGCTTCCCAGCATTGGAAGTGTGTTGCTGAGAATGTCCTTCAGGCTGATGGTACTTAAGAGAGAGAAGATAAATAGCTGACTGAGAGGTACTGGGAGGTTACATGTGAGTTTTCCCCTAGCTCTAATCCCTTTAATAAAGTAGGTTTTACCCAATACTTCCTAGTTGCAGAAAATGATATCTCCTGCAGAGGAACCCTTTCAGAAGAAAGAAGTACACAAATCTTAAGGACTTTGGAAAAGGAGATAAGATATAATTGAAGGTACAAGGATATTCCTCTCCTCTTGTCTCCTTTAAACAGAAAGCTTATATACATACATATATATATATAATATATATATATATGTGTGTGTGTGTGTGTGTGTGTGTTTATAAATGTGAATGTATGTTTGTATATATACACATATACATACACATACATACATAAATACATACATAAATACATACATACAAATTGTGTGAGACATAATCTCCTTGTTCTTTTTAAACTCTAAACTACTCTTCTCCTGTGGACTATGACCATGCCAGATTTATCATTTCTCAACCACTAGGACCTGGTCTTTGACTTCATTAAATCTATTATATTCCCTCCTTACTCCTTCTATCCTTCCTTATGAGTCCTTTAGAGAAAAATAGTGGCAAACATAATTATCAACCTGTGAGGAAGCAATCAAAACAGGATGCAATCACAGACAATCCACAAAGCATTTAGTAGGTTGTCTCCAATAAACTCTCCAGGGAAGAACATCTGGAGAACCAATCCTCTGGCATTCCTGTGCTCTTTGAGTATAGTGTTGTGGAAATCCCTTAAGAGATCTCAAGGAAGTCAAGGATAGAATAGTCTATACCAACTATTCCTAGCAGCACATTTGTGATAGCAAACACATGTAAACAAAGATATCCATAAAATGCAGAATGATTGAATACATTGTGATAAGTGAGCAGACTGTATTGTTACTGTGACGCAAGGCATGACGAATTTAAAGAAAATAGAGAAGCAGGAGAAGGGTTCAAATCTCTCCTCTGTTATTTATTACCTGGGTAGCCTTAGATGAGTCCTTTTCTTTACATGAACCCTAGTTCCATCATCTGTAAAATAAGGGAATTGGAGTGGATGGCTTCTGATGCACCTTCCAGTCCTAGATAAAGGATTAACATTAAGATTAGTAATTGATATGTGTATTCATATGCATGTAAATAGATATATATGTATAAACATCTGTGTTTGATTGTATCCTTCTCTAAAAGTCCACAACAGAGAACAAAAGAAAACTTAGAAGCACAGAAAAGCTAGGTAGCTTTGAAAACAATGTGTAATATTTATTACATAGATTAAAAAAATTAACAGTTTGAAATGGAAAATTGTTATTTTATATTCAATCCTCTATGTTCTGCTGTGTATATGGAAGTGGTTTTTTTTCTTTTCTAATCTTATATTTCAATTTAGATGAATAAAAATTAAAAGATTATCAATTGACATTATCAATTACTGTTATTATCAATTGACTGATATTAGGATTTCAATAAACTGGTACAAAGTGAAGCATGCAGAAGCAGAGAAACAGTATACATAGTGACTACACCAATGTAATTGGAAAGAACAACAAAAAAGAAAAACCTGAATTCTATGTAAAGATAACAATCAAATGTGGTCAAAATAAGTTAGAGGAAAATGTATATCACTCTTTTCTTTGGGGAAGAATAGGGTATGGGCATATGAAATCACATATTTTTAGACTTGGTTGATATGTGATTTAGTTTTGCTAAGCTATTTTTTTTGTCTTTCTCTTTTTTTGTTACAAAGATAGCTATTGAGGTAGGGAAGAATGAAGAAATATACTATTAAGAAGCACAGGTAATACAAAAACAAAAGATCTTATTAAAAGCAATTGAAACAAAAAAAGAATGGATTTCTTTTTAAAAAGAGAAAGTGATCCAGAGAAAGGATGTGGCTTGAGATTTTTCCCTTGGCTTTTGCCTCCTCCCTTACCCTCTTTTCCTTCCTTCTCTCCCTATTGCCTAAAACTGACTTTTGAAGAACTGATTCACTCAAAATTCCGTGACAGAAAATATAGTTGACTTCATATCTCCTCTACAATGTTTGTACCTTTATTGGGAGTCTGGTACAGTAAAAAAATAAAAAAGAAAGCTGATTTAAGGGGTCAGAAAACCTGAGTTCAAACCTTGGTTCTGCCACTTACTTACTTATGTTATCCTAGTCAAGGTATAATAATTATAATAGCTAACATTTACATAGCACTTACTATGTGCCAAGCACTGAGCTAAGTGCTATAATTATTATCTCATTTGATCCTCATAACAACTCTGGGAGGCAGATACTATACTTATTATCCTCATTTTTCAGATGAGGAAACTGAGGCACACAAAGGTTAAATGACTTGTCCAAGGTCCTATAGCTAGTGGGTGTAGAGGCTGGATTTGAATTCATGTCCCTGACTCTAGGCCCAGAGCTTTATCTACTGCATATCTCCTAATCTGCCTAACTTCCTTATCTCAGTTTACTCATCTGTCCAATAAGTGGGTTGGACTAGTTAACCTCAAAGGTCACTTTCATCTCTAAATTAATGATTATCAACAAAGAATTCTCCACCCACCCCCCTATCTGTGGCATCTTCAACCACAACTAGGTACAAGCATGTAGTTATTCTTGCCTGCTTTTATAGTTAGATCATGGACATCTCATGGTGTAGCCACATTATTCACTTTTAACTGCTTCCTTTCCTAACATACTATATGCAGAAAAAATAGAAACAAAGAGGAAACATTAAATATAGGGGGAAAATATTTACCTCCACACTTTACATGTATTGTCACTATAGTCAGTGGCTTTTATGATGGGACTGCATGTCAGCTGATGTTAAAATCATTTCTCTCCCTATGATCCCTGGCTTCAAGAAGGAAAACCCAGATGACTAAGATTCCTACCTAAAATCATTGCCAGTGTTTAGCCCTTCCCACGACTAAGAAACATATAGTCTACTAACCCTGCCTGGGTGAAATTATTTAATTTGTCAATCAAGTACATGCAGAAGATGCTCTTTCCTTGACTGAATAGGTGGAATCATCAGAACAATTTATGAAATGACAACAGCAATAATGTAAAGGAAAATAACCTTGCAAGATGTAAAAATTTTGATCAAAGCAGCGAGCAATGGAGACTTTAAAAGACTGATAATGAAACATACTTTTTACCTCATCTCAGAGAAATAGTATAATAGAGATACATATAGAGATAGACATTTTCAAAGCCAATATGATTTGTTTTGATAGATTATGTCTATTTGTTACAAGGGATAGCTTCTACTCAGGAAAAGGAAGTGATGAGTTAATGAGTAGAGATAGATATGTGAGGGGGAAATAGCATCAACAAAACACGTTTTTTAATTCACAGAAGAAAACAAAGTGCAGAATAGTATAGAAACAAATAAAGAGGTCTTGTTACTACCTTGTGTTCCATATATATTATATAGAATGTAATATACACATATATACTCATGTAGATAATGTGCAGATAAGTAGATTGTAGATATGAGTATATGTAGATAAGTGTATTTATATGTATGTACTTAAACAAACTGAATATAACAAGTTCACAGTTTCTTATGTGAGCTTTTTTCTTATTCTTATTCTTGTTTCTTCTTTTTTCTTCTTTTTATATTGAAATTTTTATATTTACTAATGCTGACAATTACTGCTTACGATTTTCCAAAACCAAGTTGTTCTTCTGATTTTAGAGTGAAAAATTTGTATGGCATGCCCTATTCCTTCATAAAATTATTAATTTTTACATAACTGTGTATGCCTGGAAGAGCCATTGCTAATACTGAAAGATTCCAGCTAGCAGGTTTAATTGTCTTCACTCTTGATCTGTAGTCATGTAAACTGTTCTTACCTTTTAAGATACTCAGATCCACTGAGCTTGAGATATCAGTTATAAAACCGCCTACAATTGAAATAAATCACACATTAGGGAGTTAAGCTCATATCTCTAATTTCTAACTTAGTAGATCCTCACAAAAGATATTCCCAGTTATGTCTTTCTCTTCTCTGGAAGACATATCAAAGTTATTATCTCTGCACAGCTCAGAGCTCTCAGG
This sequence comes from Phascolarctos cinereus, assembly GCF_003287225.1. Classification (NCBI taxonomy): domain Eukaryota; kingdom Metazoa; phylum Chordata; class Mammalia; order Diprotodontia; family Phascolarctidae; genus Phascolarctos; species Phascolarctos cinereus. Next base: position 189,624,654 of record NW_027555958.1, read on the forward strand.
TCTCCAATACTTAGGATGAAATCTGCTCCTGACATCACTGTGCTCTGTCTTCTTTCATTGCTTTCATTTCTATAATACTAGAAAACTCTCAGTGAAGAATAATGTCTAGATGATAAGTCCCTTGTTAGGAATCACAAATCTAGAAATAGAAAGAACTTCAAAGACTCTAGTGGGAACAATATCTAAAGGCTCCATCCTAGCTATGTTAGGCTGTTTTTTTTTTTTCTTTATACAGATATTGAAACTGTCTTTGAAATTCAAGGGTTAAAAGACTAAAGGTCAGCCTGTTAACATAGCTTCATTGCCACTTGAGTACAAAAACAAATAGGACACAAGGAACTGGCATTTTTCCTTCAGATTTTAGATGGCAGACAGAAGAGTGGGATAATGAATATTTGCCCAAGAAATCTTTATTTAACTGAATCAACTTTACTAATGTACATCTAGTCTTTGCTCGGGCTTGGCTATACTTTTCTTGACTGCAATACATGAATATTTAATTTAATTTTATTTTTTTAATAGTATTGTATTTCCCCCAGTTACATGTCAAGAATATTTTTAGCATTCACTTTTATAAGATTTTGAGTTCCAAATTTTTCTCCCTCCCTCCACCCTCTCTTTTCTTCTGAAAATGGTAGGCAGTTTGACATAGTTTATAAATGTGCTGTCATGGAAAAATATTTCCATATTATGGAAGAAGAAACATATCAAAAGGAAAAACACAAGAAAGAACAAAGTAAGTAAAAAAATGTGTTTTGATCTGTATTCAGAATTCATCAGTTCTTTAATTGTATATGGATAACATTTTCCTTCATGAGTCCTTTGTACATGTTTTGGATTATTATGTTGCTGAGGTCATTCATAGTTGATCATTACACAGTGTTGCTGATGTTGTGTACAATGTTTTCGTGGTTCTGCTCATTTCAGTTTGCATCAGTTGCAAATCTCTCAAGGTTTTTCTGAAATCTGTCCATCATTTTGTATTCATAATACTATGCCATTACATTCATATACCACAATTTCTTCAGCCATTCCCCAGTTGATGGGTATACCCTCAATTTCCAATATTTTGCCACTATCAGAAAGGCTGCTATAAATATTTTTGCACATGTAGGTCCTTTTCCCTTTTTTTATGATCTCTTTGGGATACAGACCTAGTAGCAGTATTGCTAGAACAAAGGGTATACACAGTTTGACTGCCCTTTGGGCATAGTTCCAAATTGCTCTCCAGAATGGCTGGAGCAGTTCACAACTCCACCAATAATGCATTAGTGTCTCAATTTTTCCACATCCCCTCTAACATTTGTCATTTTCCTTTTCTGCCATATTAGCCAATCTGATAGGTATCAGGTGGTACCTCAGAGTTGTTTTAATTTTCATTTCTCTAATCAATATTCAGAGTATTTTTTCATATAACTTTAATTTCTTCATCTGAAAACTGCTTGTTCATATCCTTTGGCCATTTATCAATTGGAGTATGGCTTGTATTCTCATAAATTTGACTAAGTTCTCTATATATTTTAGAAATGAGGCCTTTATCAGAGACACTTGCTGTGAAGATTCCCATCTTTCTGTTTTTCTTCTAATCTTGTTTGCATTAGTTTTGTTTGCACAAGAGCTTTTTTTAAAATTTAATATAATCAAAATTGTCTAGCTTACGTTTTGTAATGCTTTCTGTCTCTTATTTGGTCATGGATTCTTCCCCTCCCCATAGATCTGAGAGGTAGACTACTCATTGCTCTTCTAATTTGCTTATGGTGTCACCCTTTATGGCATGTCTAAATCATGCCAAAGGCCTGTCACATGTAACTTTTCTAATATTCTATTTACCTTCCTAGTTTCTTTCATGTTTATTTTTTGGTTGGATTTATTATTTTAGGAGGGACAGTTGAGGTTGCCCACTAGTATAGTTTGGCTGGCTGTTTCTTGCTGTAACTCACTTAACTTTTCCTTTAAGAAAGTGAATGCTATACCATTTGGTGCAAATATGTTTGGAAATGACATTGCTTTGTTGTCTATGATACTTTTTTAGCATGATGTAGTTTCCTCCCTCATCACTTTTAATTAGGTCTATTTTTATGTTTACTTTGTTTGAGATCAGGATTGCTACCCTTGCTTTTTTTTTTAACTTCAGCTGAAGAAGAATAGATTCTGCTCCAGCCCTTTACCTTTATTCTGTGTATGTCTCTCTGCTTCAAGTTTGTTTCTTATAAACAAAATATTGTAGGATTCTGGTTCTGGGTGCAATCTGCTATCTGCTTCCCTTTTATGGAGAGTTCATCTCATTCACATTACAGTTATGATTACTACTGTGTATTTCTGTCCATCCTATTCTTCCTCCTGTCTGTTCTCTCTCTCATTTCACCCTTTCCATCCTCAACAGTGTTTTGCTTCTGTCTACCACCTCCCCTGATATGCCTCCCCTATAACTCTCCTATAATTTACTCCCAACCCCTCTTTACTTGATCTCCTCCCCTCCTACTTCCCAGTCAGGTCAGATAGATTTCTATATTCAACTGATTGTGTATATGATTCTCATTGCCCAACTTCTCATCTTCTCCTCCAGTGTAATAGGTCCTTCATGCTTCTTCATGGGAAATAATTTACCCCATTCTACCTCTCGCTTCCTTTTACACCCATTTTATTCTTCTTTCTCATCCTTTAACTTTGTTTTTTTATGTCATTCCCTCAAAATCACCTCATACCCATACCCTCTGCCTATGTATATTCCTTCTAGCTGTACTATTAGTGATAGCATTTTTAAGAATTACAAGTTTCATTTTCGCATGTAGGGATGTAAATAGTTTAGCTCTATTGAATCCTTCATGTTTTCTTTTCCCTTTTTACTTAGTTATGCTTCTTTGGGGTCTTAATAGAGGAGGTCAAATTTTTGGTTTAATTCTGGTCTTCTCCTTATGAAATCTTGAGATCCTTCTATTTCATTTTATTACCATTTTTTTTCTCTTGGTATTACACTTAATTTTGCTAGGTAAGTGATTCTTGGTTATAGTCCTAGCTTCTTTGCCTTCTGGAATATCATGTTCCATGACCTCCAATCCTTTAATGTTGCAGCTGCCAAGTCCTGTGTAATTCTTATTTTTGATGCCCCTGATATTAAATAGTTTCTTTCTGGCCACTTGTAGTACTTTTTCCTTGACCTGATAGTTCTGAAATTTGGCTTATAATGTTCTTCGGAGTTTTATTTTGGGATCTCTACCCTGAGGTGATCAGTAGATTCTTTTAACACCTTTTTTACCCTCTGTTTCTAGGACATCAGAGCACTTTTCCTTGATAATTTCTTGAAACATGCTATTCAGGTCCTCCTTTTGATAGTAACTTTCAGGTAGTCCAGTGATTCTGATGTTGTCTGTCCTGGATTTATTTTCCAGGTCAGTTGTTTTTCCCATGACATATTTTGCATTTTCTTTCATTTTTTTCATTTTTAAAATTTTGTTTGATTGATTCTCAATGTCACATAGAGTCATTAGCTTCTACTTGCCCAATTCTAACTTTTAAGGTATTGTTTTCCTCAATTAGTTTTTGTACTTTCTTTTCCATTTGGCCAGTTGTACTTTTTAAGGAATTATTTTCTGCAGTGGGTTTTTGTATCTCCTTTTTCATTTGGCCAATTCTACTTTTCAAGTGTTTTTCCAAGCTATTCAGTCTTTTTTCATAATTGTCTTGTATTACTCTCATTTCTTGACTCATTTTTTTCTTCTACTTCTCTTATATGACTTTTAAACTCCTTTTCTGAGCTCTTCCATGAGTTCTTTCTGGGGTTGAGACAACTTCCTATTTTCCTTTGGGGTTTTGCCCATGGGTGTTTTGACATTGTTGTCTTCTTCCGAGTTTGTGTCTTGTCTTCTCTGTCACCATAATAACTTTCATTGGTCAGATTCTTTGCTGTTTTTCACTTTTTTTTTTGGCCTTTTTCCTTTGTTCTGAATTTGAGCTTTGCACCCAGGTAGGAATGGACACTGTTTCAGGCTTTTTGTGTCAGTGGCTGCAGGCCCTGGTTGTTTACTTGGTGTAGATCTCCTATAATGCACCCCCCCCCAAAAAAAGGTCTTTAGCATTAAAAGGCCTTTGGCAGCCCCATCATGATCTGCTCACCATCCAAAGGTCAAACTATACTGAGGAGAATGGTGGTAGGGACAAAGGGGCATATTTACCCTTTCCAGTGATCACAGGTACTTCCTCATAAGATGTTTATGCTTATTAATTTCACTTTTCAAATGGCTTAACTACTGACACCTACTTAGAATATGATTTGTGACAATGCAGTAGTACAGTGAATTCTACTCTCAGTTTTGCCAATCACATTCGGCCTCTGGTGAGCCTCACTTTCCTCATTTATAAAATGAAGGTGTTAGGCTGTATCCAAGGTCTCTTATAACTTTAACTTTACAGGATTCTAGTAGATGAAAAAACAGTAGTTCTTTGGGGTTATATGTTCCAATTCAATGAATTGTCAAAGGCAAGGGATAGAATGGTGCTTCTCAATCTTATCCATACAGTGGACACATAACTTAGTCATCCACTATAAATTTTTCCATGCCTGAAGAGAAAGAGCATTAGGCTAAGAGGAACTCTGTTATATAATACATTTAATTTTCATTTAATCTGTAAAAGAGCTTTAAATAAGACCTTGGTTAGAAGAACTAATGATCATGTTCAGGTGCCTAAATAATAAATTTGTGTCTAATAAAAACGAACCTTTTATAGTAATAACTATCTAAAGAAAGATAAATATAGAGGATATCATCCTTCATAATTTTCTTCCTCCATATAGGATCTGAGGAATTTCCTCCTTTCAAAATTAATCCTACTACTTGTCCCCTTGATCCCATTACCTTCCTATCTCCCTTCTCCATTGATCTTACACTCTGTCTCATCTTCAATTTTTCTTTCTATTTGTTCCTTCCCTTCTGCCCTCAAACATTGTTGTCTTCCATTTCCTACAACAGTTAAAACCAGAAAAAAAAAATCCCCACTTTTTGATCTAGTTACATTTTCATTCTGTCATCCCATTTTTCTTTTCCTCTTCATGAGCAAAATTCTGGAAATTGTAAGCTACCTTTGTTGTGTCTGCTTCCTCACCACATTTTCACTTGTTTAGCACTTGTAATGGGGCTTTCTTCACTGTTTTTTTGAGACTGTTCTGTCCAAGAATACCAATAATTGCAAAATTTCCATATCTAACAGCCTTTTCTCAACTTTCATTCTTCTTGACCCATCTGCTGCATTTTAGCAACATCCTTTATAATGCATCTCCTCCTTTTGTATAGTCTCACTTCATTTGTCTTGAGAGATACTGCTTTTTCCTGCTTCTCTGCCTTTTGGATTTCTCTTTCTTTAGGTTCTTTACAGCTTCCTCTTTTTCTTTCTTCTCCTTAAATGTGAGCTGCTTCCATGCCTCTGTCATTGACCATTTTTACTTTTCACACTGTCTCCCTTAGTAATAATTTTTACTGCCAACCATATTGGTACCTTTGAAGAGCTAATTCACAATCTCTATCCAAAGCTACGGTGTCTCCATTGAGTTCTATACTCACATTTTCAACAGTTTTACATATTTTGCTATTGATTGGCCCTCCAATACCTTAAATTCAGTGGGTTCATCTGGAGCTTGATGGAGGTATACCAAGTCAGTTTTAAGATGAATTAGTTAAGGGACCCCTGGATTAGAATAATTAATTCTTCAGCACAATGACTTTAGCATTAGGAATGTATTCATGAGGGCTTATCCCTAATGAATTAAACATGGCTTGTGAAACTATTGTTTTCTTGTACGTGAACATAAGGGCATCAGGTACTACTGACAAGTGGGAGAAAGGGTGGAGAATATTAATGCTAATTATTTTAATTATTAAATTTAATTTAATGTTAATTAATTCATTAATTAAGGGTTGTCAATATTAATGAGGCAAAGGAAATGATTAGGAGAAGCAGCAGATGAAAAGACATGGCCATAGGGTAAAGGGTGGAGGTAGGTCATTGTTAGGTATCATCTACCAAGAGAGTGCCTCCCTTTTTCTTTCAATCAATCAGTCCATCAGCAAACATTTATTAAGTTCTTACTATGTGCCAGAGAGCTAGGTATATAAAGACAGACAAAAATGAAACAATTTTTGCCTTCATGGATCTGGCATTATCTTAGCAAAGATAGCATGCATACATACAGGGTATCTTAGTGCCATTTTAAAGTCTAATAGCTTAAAATGGTACTAAGACTTTAGAAACAACCTGTATAAGTATATACAAATAAATGTAAGATAATTAGGTGGTAGGGGTAATGAGAGACATTAGGAATTGAGGGAATCAGGAAATTACATGGAGAAAGAAGCCCTTTATTTTATCTGTGAAAGAAAACAAAGATTCTAAGAGGTAGCAAGGAAGAGGGTATACTTTTAGACATCAGGCATCATGGGCAGGGGGGAGAGGAGTATCTACAGGGATGTGTCGAGCATTGGTGTAATTGGTGAAAGCATCTTCTCAGCATAACACCGGTTTAAATAGAATGACAGCTGCTTTCTAGAAAGCATTATTAAAGAAGTCTTTGATCTCAATTGGAGTTTAAGTCCTCCCAGACTAGAATCCAACATTTGGGCCTCCTGAGTGATGTGTTACTATAGGTGACAGCAGTATAGATCCCAAGCTGACACTGGAGTCTGATAAACCCTCTGGTGTGCTTTTAAGCAGTTTGAAAGTGAATTGGATATTATGAGTCCTATCACACTCGAGGATGCCTTCCATTTACATGAAATTGCTCAATTCCATCTATATCTGAGGAAAAATATACTCAGATATACAATGCAGAAAGCTTTGGGGAGCTCTTCCCTCTAAGTCTACCTCTGTTACAGGGGGAAATAAAACACTTCCTTCTCAAAATGTTTTGATATGAGCACTCAAGATCTATTCCAGGTTTTGAGATCCTAGAAAATGATGCTTGAAAGCTCAATATATGCCAGTGTAGCTGTGGACCTACATCTCTTCATCCTTGCTTTTTTGGGAATAAAAATCCACTGGGCTATATCAGCTTGTATGTTGCTATAAAACAATGCTAGTCAGGAAGGACTTGGAAAATCCATTGTATTGGTACAGTGAATACCATCCATTTTTAAGAGAATATATATGAAGGGCTGTGCCCAAGCAATCAACTACTCTGGAGCATTTTATACCCATGCTGTGTTACTATGAGGGTGTAGTCAGGTAACAAAGTCTAATAACACAGGCCAGGGTTAGCATCTAAAAGATCATCTAAATGAGGAGAGACAAGTCAGGTTGTGGGTTTCAGAAAAGGACGCTATGGATGATGTCCCAGGGCTCAGTAAAGTCAGGAAATGTCTAATGCAATTCAATTCAGCAAACTTTTGTTGAGCACTAGCAAGAACGCCTGTTTTCCTGGAACTGATCTAGTTAAGCATGAAGAGATAACACCACTGGATTGGCCATATGATAGTGTTAGGGGAGGTTTGTTTTGTTTCATTTTGTTTTTATTTTTCAAAGCTGAAGCAACTCTCAAAAACCATCTGCTAAGTTTTAGAGGGGTTGACAGCAAAGTGGTGCAGTGGATAGAGTACTGAGTCTGGAGTCAGGAAGACCTGAGTTCAAATTCCTCAGGCACTTACTAGCTGTGTGACTCTGAGCAAGTTACTTAATCTCTGCTGATCCCAGTTTCCTTAGCTTTAAAATGAAATATTTAATATCACCTAACAAGGAGATAATAACTATAGAGTACTTAGCATAGCATCTGGCACATAGCAAACTCCCTATAAATTCTTTTGTTATGGAAATTTGCATCAGTCAAAGGAGTATCTACATTAAAAATGACAAATGTTATAAGTAACAAAGTCCATTCAAGATTTTAAGTCGTTAAGTCCATTCCATTTTTGTTATTCAGTCATTTCAGTCATGTCTGATTCTTCATGACCTCATTTGAGGTTATCTTGGCAAAGATTTATCCTTCACCTAATAGATGAGGAAATAAGGCAAAAAGGGTTAAGTGGTATGGGATAAAAACCAAGAGTATTTGAAGAAGAGGGCAAGGATACAGGAAGAGGCAGAGGAGAAGGGAGACCAGCTTTACCCACTTCAGCATTTTTTGTTGTTGTTCAGTCACTTCCTATTCTTTTTGACCCTATTTGGCGTTTTCTTGGCAAAGATACTCACATGGTTTGCCATTTCATTCTCCACCTCATTTTACAGATGAGGAAGCTGAGGCAAGCAGGGCTATATGACTTGCCCAGGGTCACACAGCTAGCAATTGTCTGAGACTAGATTTGAACTCAGGAAGATAAGTCTTCCTGACACCAGGTCCAATACTCTATGCATTGTGCCACCTAGCTGCCATTCTATCCACAGTCCCTAAAATCAAAGAGAATACATTTTAGTAGCAAGGAAGTATACTGATAGGATATGGTTTGGTGCTGAGGAGAGGTTAGACAAGACAGTTGAGAAACTCACACATGCTATCTGCCCATACTGTGTCACAAGAGTTGTAACTAGAAATATAGGAAGAGAGAAAAGAACCACCAGAGTTTTAATCCTGTCTCAGACACTTTTTAGCTGTGTGACCCTGAGAAGTTCACTTCACCTCTCTCAAACTCAGTTTCTTCATCTGTAAAAGGAGAATAGTAATAGAACCAATGGCTCAGTGTTGTTCTGAGGATCAAATGAGACAATGTAAAGTGCACTGCAAACCTTAAAGCATTATTCAGGGTATACCGAAAGGTTTTTTGTTTGGTTTGGTTGATTGGTTGACCGGTTGGTTCGGGGGTGTCTTATCTTGTTTTGATTTTTTTGCTTGTTTGTGTTGCAATTTTCAACTTTAAAAGCTTAAAACTGCACTCAGACTTTTGGGACACTCTGTCTGAATGCATGCTGTTGTTGTTGTTGCAGTTTGTTGTTGTTGTCATTCAAACTCATAGATGTGAGTAGCAAGGGTTGACTGAAATCTAGCTCGAGGCCTAGAGATACAAAGATTTTAAAAATGACAAAATCACTTATGTCAGGGAGCATTGACTGTACTAAACTTTTAAAAATTGTCATCTGAAAACAAGAAACATGTATATAATATATATTTTTTAAAACCCTGCTTTGAAAGCTAAGTCTTCATGGTCAATGGTTGGACCAAGATTCTCAAAGGCTTTGCCAGTTTTTTGGTGATCTAATTGTGGCAGAGAAATTAAGTTTACCTAATATGCTTCTTGCTGGGGAGGAGAGTTGGCAGGGGTGATCTCTCAGTTTGCTTTACAAGAATAGTTAGGGCAATGTGAAATAGAACAGTCCACTGGCAAGAGTACCAGGCTTGGAATCAATAGATTGGGGGTTTAACTCCCAAGTTCTATATGATCAATATGACTCTTGACAAGTTATTTCCCATTCTCTAGGCCAATTTCATTATGGGAAAGATGAGATAAAATGTCTTGCTTAGCGTCATACAGCTTGTAAGTGGTAGATGTGGGGCTTGTCTCCTGATTTCAAGCAAGGCTTTTTCCATTACACTACACTGTCTCTTTTGTGTAAATGGAAATTGTGATGTTTGAAAGTTATTGTCATAAAATTTGGAAGATTTAAAAGAATATTCAGGAGCCAGGACCTCTGATTAAAGAAAAGGGTAGTTTCTTTCGAAAAGTTAACTATTTAAATGTCAAAGTAAAATCAATAGATCAAGGCATTTCCAGTACTTTTAAGTTAGCTAACATCTTTAACAAAGAAGCAAAAGGGCCATTTCTTGAAAGGAACATGATTCAAGCTTTTATTTAAAGTGGGGTTCTTAACCTGGAATATATGAAATAATATACCTATATCTATTTGTAGATATAGATGCTCAGATATCTAGATATAGATTGTAATATATGTGTGTATTTATAAATGTAGCTATATTTCAATAACCATATGTTAAAAATAATTGGTTTCCTATGTAATCCTATATATTTTTAAATGCATTTTAAGACATAATTTTGAGAAAGATTCAATAGACTTCACCAGACCACCTAAAAGGGTCTATCACACACACACACACACACACACACACACACACACACACGATTAAGAACCCCTGGTTGAAAGCTTTTAAAACACAATTTTTCCCCAGCTGAACTCCTAGAGGGAGGACCAAGTCTCCCTTCCCCAATCCCCCACAGTGTATTGTTATTTTATTTCTCTTTTTTTATAGATAAATTTTATGTTTAAAATCACTTTATATGCTAATGTATACCTTCTTCCTCCCCTAGTCAGAAAGCCATCCCTTATAACAAAGAACACAAAAGGAACAAAAAAAAAGTTTTACAAATTAATGCATCCATTGAGTCTAACGGTAGATGTATCTTTGTACATTGATAGTCCTCACCTTTGAAAAGAAAGAAGCGCTTTCTCATCTCTCTGGAATTGAGTTTGTTCATTCTAATTACCTGACTTTTACCTTCAGTGTTTTTTGCTGCTGCTGCTGGTCTTCCATTTATGTTGTATTTTGAAACACCAGGAGAGCTTGTGAGAACATTTATAAACACTAGTGGCATCACTGGTTTGTTCTGATGGCATCATTTTGTCAACTGCAGATGCTCAGTTGAAACCTTCCTGTTATAATACTTCTCTTGTGTAACCATCCTCACTAATTTTCTACAGCTAAATTTGCTCTAAAATACACAAAGGACACTAACCAAGGGGGAAAATTATCTAAAATCACTCAGACTAAAACCCACTATTCTTTCCCAGGCCGTAGACTTTCTCAGCTTGTGATTTCATTCAAAGAAAAAACAAACAAATAAAAAAATTAGGCCCAAGGTATCTTTTGTCTCTAGTACTTCTCTTTGACTCACATAGACTATATTATTGGCTTTGTTCTGCTTCTTTGGCTCTGTATAAATCCTAGCCCCAGCACAACTTTTTTCCTGTGCAGAAAATATCACTCTTCTCCAAAAAAAGGACTCCCATTTTGGTCTCTCTTGACTGTATCTCTTTGCATTAATTAAAACACAATAAACAGCCTCGGTTTTGTTTGTCACAAAGTTTCATCCTGTTTTAAAGACTAAGTGAACACAAACTTTCAGGGAATGAGCAAAGTTCTCAAAGTCCCAGCTGCCCTCTTTTCCTTGCTGACTTGACTTGAAAACCAACAATGCTAGAGTAGAAACGTGAAATGAAGGTTTTGACTACTGCTAGAGAAAACTTTTTTTTTTGCTTGAGTGAAGAAAGGTATGGGTATGGGGAGAGAAGAAGAGTTTCAGTGACTTTTCTTCCAACTAATTCTAGGTCAGCAACACACAGGTCTGCCACATTCTTCAATATTAATTCTCAGGAAATTGCGAACAATTTTAAGCTGATCTGCTCTCTTGTCTTCTCCAGTGCAACTCAGAAACTTCTGTCTCACCAGAAATGGCCTTCTCCCATCCTCCTTCTTGTAATGACTTCTTCCTTCTTCCTATAAATCTCTTCAAAATCAAATTCAAATAATCCCCAGAATCTGGGAATCTGGGTAAATGTGTCTGTCCAGAAGGTCAGTCCCTTCTCCTGTCTCCCTTGTCCCCTGTGGTTATGCCTAAAGAAAGGTTACATGTCCACCTTTTTCCTGGTGTTGCTTAATTGATTTTACATCAGTTCATATGTCTTCTCATACCTCCCTATCTTCTTAATATTCTTCATCTCCTCATTTCAATAATATTCCATTCATGTACTACAATTTGAATAGCCACTCCCCAACTGACAGGCATGTATTTTATTTCCAGTACAAGAAACATCCATTTATATGCTGTTCTGTGTGTTACAGAACCTTTGAGTTTTAATCCCTCATCATGTGCAAACAGCAGTTGTAAGTTTACCAGAAATGCATAAGAAAGAAAGAATTGTAGGAGTTTAGAATTTAGAACTAGAAGAAGCACTTGAAATCATCAATCTAATATCACTCTCAATTTACAGATGAGGAAACAGGCCCAAGAAGGTGACCACTTGCTCAAACTTACACAAGGAATAAGTAGCATAACTGGAACTGGAAATGAAATCACTTTCAGGGTTCTTTCTACTCCCATGAGAAGCACTCTAGCATTGCTCCAGACTGTATTTTCCATTTTAGTCTTTGTTCTTGTGTGCAAAAAAGCTCTAGTCTTCTATATTTCAGAGCTGCTCTGTCAGTAATATTTTGTGTGTGTGTGTGTGTATGTACTGTGTATAATTGATTGATCTGGCTTGCTGGCTAAATCTTAAACTCTGTGCATTTACCTATACTATTAACATGTTTTTATTTTCTTTTTTTTTCCATTTTACATTTGCATGTATAGCAAACAGATTTGGCTACATAACAATAGTTTCTTCTCATTTTCCGTTCCAAAATTTAGAGGACTGGTGTCTTCTGTGGAAAGCTGGCTTGTGATTTTTGGAAAAGAGTTTGACTACTGCTAAGGGTGGGAGACAGTGGTTGGGGGCTATAAATCCTATGCTCTATTATATAATTCTTAGTCACAAATGCAAACTAAAATCCCAATCTAATTTGTAATGTCTGGGGTCGTTAGTTAGTTTTCATACAGAAAAGAAAATCCTTTAGACTTGGAAATAAAATGCAAGTGAAATGATTTTTTTTAGCTTTAATGTTTGGGTTTTACAAATCACCAAGGAAATTCATGATACATCTATATATAAAGTTAACATACAATATATAACTGTGGTCTCACTTCTCCAAGCCTCAGTTTCTATGTCTGTTAAATGAGGGATATCAAGTAGATTCAATGGACTTCTCCAAGATCCCTTGAAACTCCAAATTTATGCTTCAATTTTCTTAGTCCTTATCTCAACTGAATTTTACTTTACAAAGTACCTTGCCCTTTCCCTCATTCCATACTCCTGCTGTCCTGCCCTTATTTTGTATTAAACATAGTCAGGCAGGGATGTTTGGAAAACTTTCAAAAATCATCAATAATCCTTATAATTAGATTTTCAGAAACTATATAATGTATTCCTCCTGCTGTTCATTTTTTATCCTCCTTTCTGTCACCATTATTTTTCCTATAACAGCTAGTCTGAAATATTACTTTCAAAATATGCATACTATTAACAAAAACAATTTGATTAGACATTCAGAAAGGAAGGTTAAAGTGAGGATAACAGGCTCATTTGCTAAATTAAAAAGAGGAAATCATGTATCATCATGGTGACTTTATGGCTATTTTAAAAATAGCATATAGTACATGGCTCACAAACATGATTTGAGACATATATATAGAACCCAAACTGAGATGTGGCCATTACCCTGGCAGCAGTCAAAAGGTTGACCCACAGTGGACTTTATTCTTTTAATGGGTGAACATGTTCCTTGTCTTTTGAGAAGACTAGAACAATTAGTGTGGAAATCTAAGCATCCAATATTATTTACTTCCTTCAGAGATCCTGTCTTTAGAGAAAGAGATAAATGATTTTTATCATCTTTTCCCTGTTTTGAATATGCCAATACCATATGACATGATGTGCTCAGATTTTTTTTCATATGGACAACTGTGAGTACTGGAAGGTTATTTATCTATTCAATCAACAAATACTTATTTATGCCTACTAAGTGTCAGGCACTAGAAATACAAAGATGAAAGTGAGAGAGTCCCTCAACTAACTTGCAGCCTACTGGGGGGAAATGACATCTATGTAAGCAAATAAAACATATAATATATAAAGTAATTTTCAGGATGGGGGCACTAATCACCAGGAGGCAGGGAGGTTCAGGAAAAGCTTCTTTTAGGAGATAATATTTCATTTGAGTTTTGAAGAGAGCCAGGGAAATCTTGGGCAGGATTATTGAGTCAGGCCAATGGAATATGATATATGAAAAATGGCAAGCAGGTTACTTTGGATGGAATATAAACTAGGTGAAGAAAGTTGTGTATAATAATCCTGGAAAGGTTGGCTAGAGCCAGTTTGTGAAGGGCTTTAAAAGCAAAACAGAGGAGTGTGTAGTTTATCATAGAAAAATCGGTGATATACTAGACTTTTTGAGCAGGGGAATTACACAATCAGACCTTTGGTTTAGGAATATCAATCAGGCAGCTGTTTTAAAGATGGATCAGAAAGAGAAAAGAATCTGGAGGCAGAAATACCAGTTCAAAGATAATTGTAATAGTAGAAGTAAGAGGTCATGAAGGCCTGAACCAAGTGGTGGCAATGCATGTGGAGAGAAGGAGAGAGGTGTGAGGTAGAATTGACAAAACTTGGCAACATATTGGAGATAAGTGGTGGGGGAGATGTAAAAGTCAAGGATGACTTTAAAGTTGTGAACCTGAATGACAAGGATGGTGGTACCCTCAACAGAATATTAGGTTATTAAGTCTTTTTTCAGTCATGTCTGACTCTCAGTGACCTCATGTGGGGTTTTTTTGGCAGAGATAATGAAGTGGTTTGCGATTTCCTTCTCTAGCTCATTTTACAGGTGGGGAAACTGAGGCAAACAAGGTTAAATAGCTTGCCCAAGGTCACACAGCTAATGAGTCTGAGCCACATTTGAACTCATGAAGATGAGTCTTTCTTCTTCCAAACCCAGTGCTTTATCCACTGGACTACCTACCTGCCCATAATGCTTTGCTGCTGTTGTTGCATTTTTCTCTGTGGGTCATATCATAGTTGAAATATCTATGGTATATCCATTTAGAAATATGCACATTAAGTGGTTGGTGATGCTGGACTGGAGTTCAGGAGAGATAGGGTCTAAATATATAGATCGAGGAGCTGCCTGCATAGATCTAATAGCTGAACCAAAAGAGATAGGATCACTGAGAGACTCTATAAAAGAGAGTAAGGGCCAAGGCAGAGTCCTGGGTTTCTATTCGGTTCTTAAATTATTTTAATAAACTTCCTTCTATAAACTTTCCATCTTCTAGTCAGTTTCCATGAATGTAATTTCTGAGGTTTCTTCAGGTAGAGGTGTCTGAAGCAAGAAAAATGAGAGAAAATCACCAAGGTGTACCCCAACTTCCACATGATGAATGTTTCTGATGCAAAGTCCTCATATTCAGACAGGAAAGAGAAAGGACAAGAGTGACTTGCACCATTACAGACTAGGAAATAAATGAACAAAACTTGACCTTCTTTGTGTGAAGTGTGTTTGTAAAGTTCAAGAACAAAGAACGGTCCCAGAAGTTTTTGTGAGGGTACAGTGGAAGCATGTCCCAATCTCTGTATTTGCCTGTGGATTCATCTTGTAGATTCAAGACACTCTAATAATTTTTCAAATTTCCAAAAATTTTTCAGTCAACCATGGGGTAATCTATGCAACATCCCCCACACACACACATACACCTCCTTTTCCACCTCTTTTCCTTCCCTTAACCAATAACCAAGCATATATTTGCAAACAGAGGCAACCGTAACACAAGAAATCCTTGAACAAAAGCCCCTAATGAGTGCAAACTTGTCTGATGTTTTTACATAGGACATTTTTAAAGTTTGAAGATTGACAGTATAATTGCATTGAGATAGAAATCAGGCCATGAACATACTTAATGGCACTTTTATTTTGTTGGGGTTTTTTTATTATTATTTTGGTTTGGTATTTTTGCTGTTTGCTAACTTTTTATTTCCTGAGTCACACTTCTAATCTTATGCAAACTTCCAGTAAGCGATGCCTGTACTAATGACGTCCATCTGCGTGGAGCAGTAAGCTCCCTTTTGTTGTTATTGTTCAGTCCCGTCTGACTCTTTGTGACCCTGTGGACTATAGCACACCAGTACTTTCCATGGGATTTTCTTCACAAAGATACTGAAGTGGTTTGTCATTTGTTTCTCCAATAGATTAAGGCAAACAGAGGTTAAGTGACTTGACCAGGGTCAAATAGCTAGTATGCATCTGAGGATGAATTTGAACTCAGGACTTCCTGACTCCAGGCCAAGCACTCTATTCACTGAGACACATAATTGTCTCAGTGATCCCCCCATCTCTAGCTAATTTATAGTTCAGAAAGTTTCCCAGACACTAGCCAAGGACATGAAAGCAGGCCAAATAATTTTTCAAAGTCAACCATGGGTTAATCTATGCAACATCCCCCCACACACACACACACCTCCTTTTCCACCTCTTTTCTTTCCCTTAACTAATTATAATGATCAACAATCCCCAAGCATATATTTGCAAATAGAGGCAACAGATACCACCTTGTCTCTCTACCAGTCATTATTGCCCTATCATCTCTGGGAAGTAAGGAATCCTAGTAAAACACCATTGACATATTCCAAAGATGGGACCTTTCCTATATTTAACAGGAAAGCCAAGAAGCCCCTTTCTTTGTACTATTCTCAGTGTAACTCAGGATTCAAACTTAGACATTTATATGAAAGTCTCTCCTCATTGGTGAAGTTGGGAGCAGAACATAGGGGAAGGTATTAAGTTCTTACTGTGTGTCAGGCACTGTGCTAAGGTGTTGATAATATTTCATTCAATCCTCACAATAACCATGGAGAGTAGGTATTCCTGTTATACTCATTTTATATTCAGGAAACAGGCAAGATGAAACTTAAGTGAATTGTCCAGTGTCACACAGCTAATAAAGGTCTGAGGTTACATTTGAATTCAGGTCTTTCTGACTCTAGGCCTAGCACTCTATCCACTGAATATGCTAGGTACCTTTAATACAGACTTAAAATAAGACACTTTTACTTGCCAGTCTGTGCCTGTCTGAGGGAGGACATTGCTGAGAACTTGGGAAAGGAGAATTCACAGAGGTAGAGGTACCAGAATCATATCTATCTGCCCCTCCAAATATTTCTAGTTTAGGAGAAATTATTTTGAGGTTCAAGCCAATCTCATCATTTTCCCTTAACAAGGAAGGAATACCTGCCCCAAACTGTATCCAAAGGCTTGACACCTTCCCCACCAAATGCTAGTTACACAAAAACTGTCTCAAATATAGTGAACAGTAGAAAAGAAAATATTCAACAAGATAGCATACAAAATCTGAGAAGGTATACAGATTAGAATATACTAGACAATCCTCAGAGAGAATGATTCTTCCACTGAAAGTAAGATATATAAGCTCTGCCAAAAAAGGGGGGGGGGGTCCAATCTCACCCAAGAGAAAATTCTCTGAAATCACTAGAGTGGAAGACTGGAAATAGAGACATGCTTGAAGTACTATCTCCTCTACATTTCAATTCTTCCTAAATTCTTTGTCTCTCTCCAAGAGTCACTTTTGAAGAGAGGCAAAAATTCTCTCCTTAACACAGGCACAAAGTAGTGAGTAATCATTCCCTTCATCAATAGAAGAGAGAATATACAAATTTCATAATTGAACCCAAAGTGACATATCTTATGCTCTGATCTGGGGACAGTGGTTCCATGTGGTATGGATGACCAATATGTGGTTTGATCTAAAGATCTAAAATAAGACACATTTTTCCTAGAAGTGGTTGGGAGAAAATACATGTTGTCCATATCTTTAGCCTTTGATCCTATTTTGGAGTTCTTGACTATTTTGTGAAAATATCTTATCAAGACTGATTAGGAAACCCTTGCTCAATTTGATAAGTCCACTCAATCTAATTGATGTTATTATAGGTCTTTGTAAGAAAGAGACAGCTCCTGTCAATTGGGAAATGACTGAACACCCGTATATGAATGTGATGGAATACTAATGTGCTAGAAGACATGATGAAAGAATGGTTTCAGAAAAACCTGAAAAAAACTTATATGTATTGATAAAAAGTAAAATGAGCAGAACCAGAAGAACAATCTATGAAGTGACAACAATATTGTAAAGATAATCAGCTGTGAAAGACTTAGTAATGCTGATCAAAACAACAATCCAAGACAATTCCAAAGGACGTATGATGAAAAATTTTATATACCTCCAGATAAAGAACTGATGGACGCAGATTACAGATTAAAGCATGTGTTTTTTCTCTTTCTTGTTTTTTTTTCTCTCATCATGGCTAATGTGTAAATATATTTTGCATGACTTTATATGTATAATGAGTATTAATTTTTTGCCTTTTCAAGGAATGAGGGAGGGGATGGAGAGGGGACATTTTGAAAGTGGAAATAAAAATAAAACAAAATAAAAAGTAAAGAGGTATCTCCTATGAAGCAGGACATGGACTATAGCTCCTTGTTAGAAGATAAGCACCATGATGGGGGGAACATAATAAACTTCTAATTAATATTCAGTGATTGGGGTTTCATTCAAGGCACAGCAGATCAAGTCAGCACACATTTACTAAGCATCCATTATGTGCCAGGCACTGCATCAAGCACTGGGGATAGAAAAGCAAAAACAGACCCTGCCCTTAAGAAGCTCACATTCTAATGAGGTTGAGAGTTTGGAGGGTCTGAGAGGTGGCTGGAGATGTGAAATTAGAGGTCAAGAGAGAGGTCAGATCTAGATAAATTAATCATCTGTTTAGAGGTGATGATTAAATCCATGGTAACTAATCAGATCCATATACAAAATATTATAGGTGGAGAAAAGAAGAAGGCCTAGGAAAGAACATTGATAGACATAATTATCAGGCACAGCTTGGATGAAGATATAGCAAAGGATACTAAAGAATAGTCAGACAGATAAGAGGAGAACTGGTAGAGGAAAGAAAGAAAGAAAGAAAGAAAGAAAGAAAGAAAGAAAGAAAGAAAGAAAGAAAGAAAGAAAGAAAGAAAGAAAGAAAGAAAAAGAAAGAAGAAAGAAAGAAAGAAAAAGAAAGAAAGAAAGAAAGAAAGAAAGAAAGAAAGAAAGAAGGAAAGAAAGAAAGAAAGAAAGAAAGAAGGAAAGAAAGAAAGAAAGAAGGAAAGAAAGAAAGAAAGAAGAGATTTCAAGGAAGAGAGAGTGATTGACAGTATTAATAGCTGAATAAAGGTCAAGAATAATGAGAATTGAGAAAAGGTCATTAGATTAGGCGATTAAGAAATCATTAGCGACTTTTGGGATCGTAATTTAGATTGAATGATAA
The DNA here is from genome assembly GCF_003287225.1 of Phascolarctos cinereus. NCBI lineage: Eukaryota > Metazoa > Chordata > Mammalia > Diprotodontia > Phascolarctidae > Phascolarctos > Phascolarctos cinereus. The sequence goes on from NW_027555958.1 coordinate 189,643,563, forward strand.
GGTTGGAAGTCAGACTGAAGGGAGAAGAGTTTGACAAGAAAGTAATTGGAGGGACTAATTTTAGATGGTTTTCTAAATGAGTTTAGCCATGAAAGGGGAGAGAGAGACATAGGCTGAGAGCTAATATGGGATGAATAGATAAAGTTAGTGGTCTTTTGAGCACAGGGGAGATATAGGTGTTTCTGCAACTATCTAGGAAGCAAGTAGGAAACAGAGAGAGACTGAAGAAAAGTGAAAGAGTGGGGGTGATAGAGAGCCCAAATCACTAGAGAAGACAAGATGGAATGGGAACACTTGTGCACGTAAAGGGATTTGCCTTGGCAAAGAGAAAAGCCATGTTTTCACATGACATAGAGATGACAGAGAAGATACTGGGGAAAGGAAGTTAAGGATAATTGGCAACTGAAGCTCAAAAGTCCTGAGTCCTTTTTATCTTATGCAGTTTCTATAATAAAGAAAATGTAAAATCTGTCCTGTACCTGATACCCATATTATATACTTATTTTCTTTTCTAAAGAAGATCCTATGTATGACATACCCAAACTTTGTTGTAGAGTTTTGTTTGTTTGTTTGTTTTGCTTTGGGTTTTTTTTTTCTTGGAGAAATGTAAGTGCAGGAAGATTTAAAGAAATAGTCTATTTTTAGGGTTATTCCCCACCCCTTCCAGGATCAAACTCAAGTCTCTGTGAGGTACCTTTTTAGTACTGGTCTGATGGGGTATGTGTCCTTCAATAATTTTTGCTAACATATGTAAGTTTTGTTTACAGATTATCAATCAATAATGGCATATTTAAAGCATAATCATTTCCTTAGAAAGAATTGCTCAAGAAGTGGTAGAGAGTATGGTCACCCTTTCACTGTCCAGAAATAAGCCCATAGGATATAACACAGAAGGATGCAACTGTAACACCATATATAGACATAGGAATATATGAGAGTCAAAACCAGTATAGAAATGCTCAAGGCCTTTCCTACAGATACTTTTAAGTCTCAGATTTATGGGGCAAAAATGTTGCCTTTGTAATCTTTGTTTGATATTAAGGTATTGAAGTACTACATAAAAGTATTGGGAGAAGCTAGATGGTACAGTGGATAGAGTGCTTGGAGTGGAGTCAGGAAGGCCTGACTTCAAATTCGGCTTCAAGATATTTACTAGCTATTTGACCTTGAGCAAGTAACTTAACCCTGTTTGTCTCAGCTTCCTATCTGTAAAATGAGCTGGAGAAGGAAATGACAAGCCACTTGCCAAGAAAAATACAAATGGAGTCATGAAGAGTCAGACACAACTGAAACAACTGAACAAGAACAGTAACAACAATAAGGTGTTGAAGTACTGTGTAAAAGTGTATTTATTCTATAATCGATATCATATTGCTTGCCTTCTCAAGGGGTGGGTGAGGGATGGAAGGGAGGGAGAGAATTTGAAACTCAAAAGTTTTAAAAATGAATGTTAAAAATTTTATATGTAATTGGAAAATATTTAATGAAACATATTTTTAAAGCAGGTAAAACTGTTCCTAAAATATGCACTATATGTATATGCATATGTGTATGTACATACACATGCACACAATATACGGACATCTTTCCAAATAATTCTATTAGTCACAGGAACCTCGTGATTTTGAGTTTTTGTGATTACAAATATTTCAATACTATTTCTCTTCCAATTAGAAGTAGATTTTTGCAGAATTGTGGGGGTTTTGTGTATTAGAAATGTATGGATTTTGTATGAATCATGAATGTGATAATAAAAGTTTAAATAGGCTCTCCCTCACTTTCCTAAGTCTAGACAATCAACAAAACAATAAATCAAGCCCTGATTTGGATCATTTGCTAATTTCTGAGTTATGACTACTCACAGTGGAAATTTAATAACCAATTATTGGAAGCCAGTTGGAATTGAATATAGCACACCTCTGCCTGACATGCCTTATAACTTAGAACCACAGAACTCAAAGGAACTTTAAGAGATTATCTGGATTGATCCAAGACAATTCTAAAGGATCCATAATGAAAAATGCTATCCAAAGAGATAACTGATGAACTCTGAATGAAAATTGAAGCATACTTTATTTTCTGTGTTTTCTTTTGCAACATAGCTAATATGGAAATATCTTTTTCATGACTTCACATGTATAATCAATATCAAATTGCTTTCCTTCTCAAGGAGAGGTGAAGGGCAGGAGGGAAGGAGGGAGAAAATTTGGAACTCAAACTTTTTTAAAAAAAAGATTGTTAACACTGTTATAAATGTAATTGGGAAACATTTAACAAAATAAAATACATTAAAAAAAATACTATATAGGCTGCTTCTCTGATGAAAGCTCTTTAGTTTTCCTAATGAAGAAGTATCCTTCATCTCTGGTCTATTATTACCATTTTACAGATGAGAAAACAGAGTTAAAATGACTTACATAAGGACAAACATCGAATTAGAGGCAGAATAGAGAGTGGAGTTTACCCAATCAAATGGAAGGTTAAAGAAGGGAGTTGTTATTGAAGGAAGAATTACCTAAACAATTAAGGCAATATAGACCCAGGATCTTAAATAAAAATGGAAAGATTTCATATTATACTAACCCTCTTAAATTGTTTTCTAGTGTAATACATTTGTAGGGCATATCTTCCCATAATGTAGGGCCTCACACCTCTTACACAGGGCATATGGACATTTACCTACTCTCTGGGCCAGTTAACTCACTTCAATCTAACCTTACCCTGGCACATAGGTTGTTGCTTGTCCTTTAAAGTTACTATAGACTGTATGAAATATTTGGTAGTCTGTCTGCCGATACAAACCCAGGAACCAGATGAACACAATTACAAAACATTTCACACAAATAAAACCAGATCTAAATAATTTGGAAAATATCAGCTGCTCACGGGTAGGCCAAGATAATATAATAAAAATGACAATTCTACTTAAATTAATTTACTTATTCAGTGCCATACCCAACTAACAAAAAATTATTTTGTAGAGCTAGAAAAAATAACAAAAATAATCTGGAAGATCAAAAGGTCCAGAATGAAAAGAAATGCAAAAGAAGGTGACCTAGCCATACCAGATCTAAAACTATATTTTTTAAGTGGCAATCATCAAAACTACTTGCTACTGGCTAAGAAATTGAGTGGTAGATAAGCGGAATAGGTTAGGTACACAAGACCCAATAATCAATGACTATAGTAATCTATTGTTTGATAAACCCAAAGACTTCAGCTTCTGGGATAAGAACTCACTATTTAACAAAAACTGCTAGGAAAACTGGAAAATGGTATGGCAGAAACTAAGCATAGACCAACATCTTCCACCATATTCCAAGATAAAGTCAAAATGGGTACACTATTTAAATATAAAGGCTGATATTATAAGCAAATTAGGAGAGCAAGGAAGAATTTACCTGTCAGCTTTATGGAGAATGGAAGAATTTATGATGGAACAACACATAGAGAACATTATGAAATGAAAAATGGATAATTTTGATTACATTAAATTGAAAAGATTTTGCACAAACAAAGCCCATGTAAAGATTAGATAGGAAGCAGAAAGATGGGCAAGAAATTTTGCAACCAGTGTCTCTAATAAAGCCCTCATTTCTAAAATATACAGTGAAATGAGTCAAATTTAGAATACAATTCATTCCCCAATTGATAAATGGTCAAAAGATATGAATAGGCAGTTTTCAGATGAAGGCATCATAGCTATCTATAGTCATATGAAAAAATACTGTAAATCACTATTGGTTAGAGAAAGGCAAATCTAAAAAACTCTGAGGTACCACATTATACCTCTCAGATTGGTTAACATGACAAAATATGAAAATGATAAATGTTGGTGAAGATGTGGGAAAATTGGTACACTAATGCAATTGTTGGTGGAGTTGTGAAATGATCTAACCATTCTAGAGAGCAATTTGGAATTATGCCCAAAGGGCTATAAAACTGTGCACGCCCTTTGACCCAGCAATACTACCTCTAGGCCTGTATCCCAAAGTGATCACAAAAATGAGAAAAGAACCCAAATGAATGTACAAAAATATTTATAGCAGCTCTTTTTTGTAGTGGTTAAAAAGTAGAAATTGAGGGAATGCCCATCAATTGGGTAATGGCCAAACAAGTTGTGGTAAATGAATGTAATGGAATACTATTGTTCCACAAGAAATGACGAGCAGGCATACTTCAGAGAAACCCAGAAAAACTTACATGAACTGATGTTGAGCAAAGTGAGCAGAACTAGGAGAACATTGTACACAGTAATAGTGACATTGTGAGGTGTTTAACTTCGATAAATTTAGCTCTTCTCAGCAATGCAAGGATCTAAGACAACTCCAAAAGACTCATGATGGAAAATGCTATCTGCATCTAGAAAAAGAACTATGGAGTCTGAATTCAGATTGAAGCATACCATTTGTTCTCTTTGTTGTTGTTTCTTCTTTCTTGTGGTTCCTCCCATTGGTTCTAATTCTTCTTTACAATATGACTAACTTAAAAATACGTTTAAAATGAATGTATATGTGGAGGTGGGGGAGAGAAGGAAGGGAAGGGAGAGGGAGGAAATTTAGGACTCGAAATCTTATGGAAGTGAATGTTGAAAACTAAAAATAAATAAATAAAAGTTCTTTAGTGAATACAGTATAACTTCTAACAAACACTGAAACTATTAAACTGAGTCAATCCATGTTGTGCCAAACACCTGACTGTGCACAAGTCCTCAGCCAAATTAGTCAATATTACTGTGTTTCATCACTATTCTCTGCTTCTCATCTATTCCTCTGACTGTATTGTAGCTAGTAACCAAATTTTCCTCTCCTGTCTATGATCAAGTAAATTTTGTTAATTCCATAACCTAAGTTGTGATGTTCTCTGATTCTTCAGTTCTTTCTGTGATGTACACAGAATAGTATATTCTCTTTTTACTCCACAATTCTACAGCTTTTCACATTCAAACAAGCAACTGCTGTTTCAGAACTCTGAGTCAGATTCAACTTCATTATCTGTTCCACTGAGAACTTTGAGCAAGTATGCTTTAGATAAGAGAAATGTTAAATGTTAAAGCAAATGATTCAGCTACTGCTTTTTCTCATAACCATACATATCCTAGATAAGTGAACTTGTGAAAGGTCATTCCTCTACACTAGTATTTCATTTTGTCCCTACTGAGTGTAATACAGTTAGTGAGATACTTGAGGTACTGTTGTGCAATACTTCAAATTAGGTGTATCACTCATGAGCGCGCACACACACACACACACACACACACACACACACTACTGAACTGATCTCAAATGAAAATGGTAGAGTCCCATTGCCAAATTCAAATGCCTAGAATCTGTTTGATTTCTAAATAAATTCAAAACCACTACTTAAAAGTCCTATTTTCCTCTCAATTTTTTCATCCAAATCCTTTGCTATACAAAACTAATCATGAAGTTCAGTGAATCAAAGTGGTATTTTAGAATAGAATGCAAAATGAATAATAATGAAGTAAAGTCAAATAGCAAACACTCACACAATCCATTTATTGAAACTGCCTCTTCCCATGCCTCCTACAACTTCTTTCCCACACAACAAGTAACATGGTGGATAGAGTACTTGGCTTGGAGTCAGGAGTATCTGATTTCAAATAAGCCTTAGAGAGACTTACCCTATGTAAATCACTTAACCTCTGCCTTAGTTTTTTCTTTCTTTTGGGGGGGTGGGGCTGGGCAATGGGGGTTAAATGACTTGCCCAGGGTCACACAGCTAATAAGTGTTATGTGTCTGAGGTCGGATTTGAACTCAGGTCTTCCTGAATCCAGAGCCAGTGCTCTATCCACTGCACCACCTAGCTTCCCCTGCCTTAGTTTTTTCAACTGTAAAATGGGGATAATAGCAGCACCTACTTCCCAGGATTGTTATGAAGATCAAATGATATGTTTGTAAAGCACCTAGCACAATGCTTCATTGCTTAATAAATGTTTGTTCCCTTCCACTTCTCCCTCTAGTCAGTAGAGGAAAATCCATTCATCCCTATTCTCTGTGCTGACTGATCAGCATAGTAGGCAGGATGTAGGGTAGTACATAGAGAAGCATCATTGGGAGTGCTAGGTTTACTGCACATTTACAGAAGCCCTGTATCACTCTTCAAAAAGAATCAAAAAGGTCCAAATGGAATCATGGCAACTAAATTGGTGAAGAAAGCTGCTTTTCACTAACCAGAGGCCTAAGATGCTTATCAGATTTCACATCAGCTCATAGCATCTCTCTCCACTATTTCTCTTCTCTGTCCCCTGATTTAAAATTGATCATCCTTCTTTTGTTAGCCTGTCCCCTCATGAAAGTTTATTTCTCAGCCTCTCACATGATATACTGCAAACAGACCAAAATCCATTCTGGGGAACAGGATCTTTTGGTGAAATCCATGTAGTCTCATTAGGGACACAGCTTACAAAAAAGACCATCTTCCCCATACATAAGGGCCACTGGACTGGGAGTCAGGAAAACTGAGTCTTAGCTCCATGTGCAACAAACCTGTTTCACATTGGCTAAGCCCTTTTACATTAAATGCTTAACACAGTGGGCATTAAGTATTTAATAATTTCTTGTTGATTGATTGATTTTATCACGTGGTCTTTGGTTTCCCAATTTGTAAAATAGTTCTAAGTGATCTCGAAGGTTACTTCCTGTTAATATGTGGTATATTTCATAGACTATGTCTATGAAAAGTTAACCAGAAGAAACAATGAAAAAGCTTCTTTCAACATTTCTTTAAAAAACTGCTGAGATTTTTTAGATCAATTTTCTGTGAGTACATAAGAAAGGCAGGAAGAGGAAGGATTTATCTTTGATGTCTAAAAACATGGAATCAGATATCTTTCTGAATTTCCTTTTGTCAGGTAAAAAAAATTAACAAGCTGGAGAGTATGTCTCAGATGTTCTTTATAAGTCAAACATGTAATGTGTCAGAGCTTCAGCCCCAACACTCATGCTCTCCTACTAGCCAGGGAAAGAATACATAGAAGAAAACAATAAAGTCTTCTGTGATTGTTCTAATCAGTAATGCCAGAGTAGAATGATCAATTTTATGTCTTTGATTTGATGAAAGAAAAAAATTGTTGTTGTTATTTTTTTTGTTTTGTTTTGTAAAAGGGAGTGCCTGATGGTACACTCCTGACATTCATTACCATATGTAACATATCTGAGAAAGAACAACCACAAAATGTGGATAACTATGTGTGTGTGAGATCATACCTGGAAGCTTTTTGCCCATCTTTTATGGTCATCAACAAACATCTAATTAGTTTTTCAGAACATGGCACTAGACAAGGAAGTAGTGTCAAGTGCAATGAAGGAGAATTTGAAGTCAAGAGAAATTAAAATACTGACAGTGGATGGAACACATTCAAATAAAATATTTTATTTACATTTTTGCCATGAAGAGTTTAAAGATAAAACGTGGTACAGATGGATTTAAAGGGAAAAAAAGACTGGGTTTGGAGTTTGTTACTCACTGCTACCTATTTACTATGTGATTTTAAGTGCCATTTCACCATGCTAATTGGTAGTTTTCTCACCTAAAAAATAGAGAACATAATGCCTACTCTCCTTATCTCACAATGTTAGTGATGAAAATCAAATATGGAAATGCACTAGAATCTGAAAAACACTGTTCAAGGTGTTGGTGCTCAGTTCAATCATCACATTTTCCTTGAAGTCTTCCCAGAATCACCCTCCTCAAAACACTATAAAAGTGGAAAGATTCTTTTTAGAAGTTGAAGAGATTATCAGTCTCTGCTGTCCATTCCCCACCATACAGCAGCAAATACTTTCTAAATAGGTGATTATGTTGTAAATTTGTTAGAAAGCTAAAGGAAAAAATGACAGCATGTAAAATACATATGTCCTAGCAAAGGGTATTGAAGGATGTAGGTTTTCATTGTAGAGACTCAGATGACAAATTAACTAAAGACAAAGCCATTAAAACTTTATTTTCTCTCCAATGCCTTTAGGAGTAGAAGATATCTTTCTCTAGGTTTCTAAATTAAATCTGGTGCTGTCTATATGTAATACAAAACACTAGTTCATTAGCTACATGAACATACACAATAACACACACACATACACATACACACACACACACACACATATATATATATATATATATATATATATATAAAACATATACATAATAATGTATATGGATTCCTATTAATGGCTTCCTACACAGAAAAAATCTCATTTCTGAAGTGTGTTACCTGAGTTTTCCAACTTCTCAGGGATTCCATGGCAATGACTAGTGAGGAGAAATGGTATTTTCTATTGCTTTCATTCTCAATCTACACTTCACAATCTTTGGACATTATAGTTGGTTGAAGAGTTAGAGGAAAAAAGAAGAAGGAGGTGAGAGGAAGAATTTAATTCATCCTATAGCTCTGAAGCATAGGCAGTGAGAAAGTCTTATTATATATTCCCATAGAACCAAGGCAGTGGATGAAGGAAGAGGCTCATTCCATGACCAAGTTATGTGATGATAGCAAGTAGTGAAAAAAGAACAAAGATGCCATTTAACTAATCTATGGCCTGGATTTATGACTTACATATTAATTCTCTCAAGCCAGTTTCTGAATTTTAGATGCAGCAAAGAGGTCAAATATTTCATTCAGGCCCTTTGCTCAGTGTTCCATATCTATGAGATGGACCATTTGACAAACTTGGGAGGAGAGGAGTCAGAAAAATGTTTCAATTACGCATCCCCAGGTAAAAGTAATAACTCTTAATTCCATTTACTTTAAGTGTTATTAAGTGGTGACTGATAAGGAAATTTCTCAAAGTACTTTATGTGAACTTCTCTTGTACACTTATCACATTCTCCACATATTTATCTGTGCACGTATCTCCCTCTAAACTTCCCAATTAGATTGTAAGGTCATCAACAATAGAGTCAGTGTGCATATAGCACCTGTATCATAATCTTCTACATAGGTAATACTTAATTATCTATTGAATTTAATTTGGATCATGATGTACCATTATCCACCAATGATTTTGGTAATATGTCTGCATGTAAACTATTTTCCCACTTTTGTAGAATTTTTATTCAAGTACATTTTATGTATAAGATTGTCTTATGTTAGGCACCCATGTTTAATCTCTCTGAGCTAAGACATCTTCCTTTCCTTCAATGATCACCCTAAAACAAAGAGGAATTTTGAACAGAATTTTTATTTGACTCTGAAAAGGAATATTTACAACATGAAAATAGATCAGTTATTAAGTTTGTGATACTTTTAGACTGAATGTGCATTTTATGAAACTCAGGGTCACTGTTGTTGTATAAAAAGTCCGAATTGGCTGATACACCAATCTTTAAACTTTCAGAAAGACAGCATATCACTGTATTGCTTATTCAGTGAGGAAGTATCTACCATTTGAATTATCTACTAGATTGTATTATAGCAAAGTTCAAAGCCAGTAGATCTCATACTGGTCTTTTTTCCACACATGTAAGTTCATGAAACCTACCAGCCATGTAGTTCTCAGTGGGTAAGCATGTTAATATCTATGCTTATCTGTTCTGAACTCAATGTAATGGGACACCATCCTAGAATATGTACAGAGCTCTTCTTCTTGCTTTCAGCTGATCACATGTATGGCTCATCACTTGAGTACTTTGTACATTATAGCCCTTGTCTGCTTTGGTCCATCTGTGACTCAATAGTGAAGAGCTTATGCTTTTAAATGACAAAGCAACCCACTTATTTGTTGCCCACTAAATGGGAAAAGCAAGTGAATATTTATGAAAGGAGTTGCTACACCCTTGGTAATCCATTCCTTCAAATTTCTAAAGAATCATCATATCCTTTAGGGATTTCCTGTGAAAGGTAGAGAAAAAGGGCAACTCACCCTGTTCTCGACCCATTGCCATGAGGAGTCCGTAAACCAATGGAATCTACAATTCATGACTGATCTAACCTTTGTCTTTGGCTTTTATGATTTAATCTTCTAGCAGATTGAAACAGAAGTTATGTTAGTATTTGCTTAAGCCTTACTAATGAATTGATATTTTTACCATTTCTTTTGTCTATAGGTAACAAACAAAAGTCTCAAATCTGATTCATATTATACATTAAATACCTTTCTGTTTCCTCTTATGGGAAGATATGAGCCCAAACCTAAGCCTTAAGCAATTTTTCCCCCCTTGGGGATCTGAGGGGTAGTGGAATATAACGAGTCAAAGGGTATGAGAAAAAGGAGTCTAACCCCTGTCATTAAAGGTCAGGCTCCCCCAGGACAAAATACAGTTTGCAGAGGTACCTCCTAATAGAAAAGGCAGTGAGCATAGTTCTCCAGTCCCTTGGACCCAGCTCTTGTGAAAAACTGGTAAAAAGAATTTAAAGAAAGATGAAATATTGCTAAAACAAAAAAAAAATTAACATATTAAATCTACTTTCTAAAGCTATTTCTAGCCTTTCAAGCCAATTGAAGTTCGGTTTAGGGGGTATGCACATTCACAGGCCATTGGTAATCAGAAGACAGAGTCACAAGTGGTGAAAATACAAAGGAATAGGTGTCAGCATTCTGTCATGGCAGAGCTCAGCCTCTGACAATATTCCAAGATCTCATCTTATTAACCTTCCAAGTTTTTCTTTCCAGGATATTAGGATAGTGCTAAAATTATTTCTCCTACTACCCACAAGATGTAGGAAAGATGAAAATCTTGCATGAGTAGAGTCCCAGTTTGGGGTTAGAACTGCAAGCAAAGGAAAATGGAAAGGAAAATAGAAAGGGTACAAAAAAATCCTCACTGTCTTCTCATTAGCCCAGCAAGATCAAGCAGCTGCCAGTCTCTCTTGCCCCGGTGCAGTAAGCTGTATCAGCATGAGACCTTGGGAGTTGTTTGTATCACTTCTGCCACACTGGTTTCAGGCAATTTCTACTTTTGGCAGGTAGTATCACTTTTCATGGCTACTCTTGCAGTCACTGGTGAGGTAGCTGCCCAAAGTCCTTGTGTCCAACATGACAAAACTGAAATATTTCTCCAGAGCAAAGGAAGGAAATGGAGAAAACAAAACCTAGAGATCAGAATCCATATTATTGCCATACTTTGAATACACATTTTTATCCCATGTTATCATTTCCACAATGGTTGAGAAAGGCCTGATGTTTTCTGGTAAGGAGCTGGGGAAGGATGGATTTTATGTTACTCAAATTATTATCACTCTAGGGCTGGAAGAATAATATTTTGAGAGAAATGAGGTCATGACATGAACTAAAAGAAAAACAAAAGTATCAGTCAAATTGGTCGACAGATGGTCAACAAACATGTATGAAGCACTTGCTGTGTGTCAGGCACTGTGCTGCCCACTAGGGATACAAAGAAAGGCAAAAGCATTCATTGTCTCTATCCTCAAGGAGCTGGCAATCTGATGGGGAAAACGACATGTAATGAATTATACACACAAGATATATAGAAGCAGAAGTGTAAGCAGAAAGCAATCTCAGAAAGATGGCACTAAGAATGTAAGAAAATGGAAGATCAGGAATGCTTCATAAAGAAGGTAGAATTTGAGCTAAATCTTGAAGGAAGTAGGAGGTAGAAGTGTAAGAAGGAAAGTTTTTGAGGTATGGGGGCCAGGAAGTAAAAAGAGACAGTAAGGAAAAGTGTTGAATATATTCAAGCAGCAGCAAGAAGGCAGATATTGCTGGATTATATAGAGAGGAGGGATTTGTAAAAAGACCAGAAATATTGAAAGAGACCAGGTTATGAAAAGCTTTCAAAGTCAAACAGAAGATTTTATTACTGATTCTGGACATGATAAGGAATCAACTGAGTTAACATAGTTATATCTTGCATAAAGTTGCCCCAAATAGTAATAACAATTCTTTAAACTAATGTCAATTAATAATATATTATAAGCAAACCCCTACTTTTACAAAGTTAAGCCCTTTTTTTTATCTTCACAATTAGTCAAAATTCTAGAAAATGATGGAACACTCCATACCGCTGCTCTTCTCTGCCTACTCACAGCCTCTTTCCTCTTGTATTCCAAACAGCCACCAGCACACTACTTGGGAAATGGTAAGTGCTTAATAAATATTTTTCAATTCATTAATTCATCCCACAGAGCTGCTCCAATTTCTCTACTCTACTGTAGACATGTCCCAATTCTCTGGCCACCTTTGACCCCTATTTCACATTGCTTAGTTCTGCTGCACACTATTTTCTTAATTGCTCTCACTTCTCTATATTTATGGGTTAGGTGTCCCCCCTATTCCAATCCCCATGCCATTTTCCCCTGTGCTTCTGACAGGCTAGAGTTCATCACCCCAAAATCACCACTTCCTACTCTATCCTGACTTTAAATATGGCTAAAGATACCTTAGCCTTTGTAACCCAATCTGTGCTAACCCAACAGCAATATAAAGTGTACCTAGATTCTTATTCCAGTGAATTGGTTTCCCATCCTTTCCCTACACAAGGGTCATCTAAGTCATTCCACTCTATTATACTCTATTGCCTGCCACCTCTTTCACACAGCCAACTGCAAGCCCTGAAATATATGAGATGAAGGTCATAGATCTAGCACTAGAAAGAACATCAGAAGCCCCTACAGATGAGGTATCTCAGGGGTAGGGAGTGATTTGCCCACAAGTAGTAAACATTTTAGGTGGGATTTGAACCCAAATCCTTGGATTCCAGAACAAGTGTACTTTCCAATGTACCAAAATATTTCACTTTAGAACATACCCCGACTTCCACTCCAAGACACTACTTGATCTAATTGTTTTACCTAAAAAGTTGCTTTCACAGAGACAAATGACACCATCAAGCTGGTCTCATTTACAGCATATAGTGGAGATTTTCAAGTAGATCAGGGTTATTCATCAACCAAATACTGGTTTTCCTGCTCTTGAGATATACTGTAGAGCCTCAATAGAATGTGAGTTCCTTGACAGGAACAGTTTTTCATTCTGTCTTTGTTTCCCTAACACAGTGCTTTGCAGATCCTAGGTGCTTAATAAATGCTGATTGGATTGGATTAAATTGGATTAGCCACTGACCCAGAAATTTGAAGTCTCTCTAGAGAGAGAAATATATTTCATTATTCTCAGAAAAGACATTTGTGAATTTTCACTGTCATTTTCTAGTTTGTTTCATGTGAATTTTATTTAATACATATGATGGGAGGAGGGAATGGAAATTTATTGAGGAACATGGAAGCTGGCTGGATTGTAAAAATATGTAAGGCAGATGAGATATGTTCCCTGCAAATGTTTGTTCTGATGGCTTCATAACTCTTCACTCTCCCACCCATAAAACTCACAAAGGTATGGCTTGACTACCTACCATTATTCTTCTCAAATTGCACAACACCAAGGATCCCCAGCTTTCCCTATATGCTGTTAAGTTTTTTTGGCAACTATAGCTCTGTGGGGTCCAGAATTCTAACTGAGGACCTTTACATGAATCAGGCTTTTCAAACTTAACACTATCTTTCTATTAAAAAAAAAATCACACTCAAGCAGAAATTCATGATGGTATATCTATAAATAAATTGGACCTCCAAGTTCTTAAAATCTGTCTGGTGGTAATTACTTTATGCATTTATGTGAAGATGCCTGGCAGTGTCCTTGAAGTTACATAAGGTATCAAACATGACACTGTTCCTTTCTTGAAGGCCTTCAGTCTGAGCAAAAATTTTTTTTAAAATCATGCATTAAAAAAAATACAGGCTAAGAGTTTTCAATATAATGGACCTAAGGTCACCATATGGTGCATCTTCTCAGGAAAATACACCCTGAGAGTCTATGAAATAATTTTAAATAAGTTATTGCTTTATAAAAATAGAACACTGAAGTTACGGTAAGGTTTGATTGTCACAAGCAGCATCACATTGTAGGTTTTAGTTTTATTAAAAACAAAATGAAACAAGTGGTTTGTACCAGTTAGGAAGCAAATAAAGATTCAGCATTAGGCTTCCAGCTATACTACTCACTTCACTCCCAGCTCACCTTATTCTCTGTACTGTTCTGTCCTCTCCCAGCTGCTGTGTCCACTCTGATGATTCCACCCTGCTAGATAGGTTAGTCTCTTGCCAGGATCACTGTTTTTTGAGGGAGGCTAAGCCATTCTGCTTATTTTACACTTAGCTCAACTCATTCACCATAGTGCTCCACTTCCCTACCCTATGGTACTCTTCTCCCTCCTCTTCCAAGCCCAGCTTCCTTTTATGTTTTGTCCTGCTTCTAAAGAATGAAAACCCTTGAGACTCTTTTATGCATATATGCATACACACACACACACACACACACACACACACACACACACACACGCACACACACGCTAAGTGGAATTTTTAAAAAGTTAAAACTTAGTCTAAATGTCTACACTGCAATTATAATCAATCACACAAGGGACACTGTGGAAAGCACAGTGGAAAGAGCACTAGTTCTGGAGTCAGAGAACCTGGGTATTGCTCTCACCACCATGCTTGCTATCTAGGAGACCTCATATAATTTATTTCATCTGTGTGGCCTCAATCGCCTCATCTGGAAGATGAGGAGCTTGAACTACAGAGTCTTTGTTCCTTTCCAGCTATCCTATAACACCTCCCTGCCGTACAAATACCTGAACCACCGCTATTTCCAAGTTTCTGGGATTGATTCTAGACTAGAGTTTAGTTGCTGCAGACTCAGATTGGACTAGAAGTTTTCTTTCATTGATTGACCTGATCTAGTCTCCTAATTCTCTGGCACTGCCCAGGAGTAGAGGTAATAGGAGAGACTCATCAGGGCAGATGTAATTTCGAGTGTCAAATTTTGTTAAATGCAAAGACAGATGTAATGTGGTCTTTAGGTTTCATCATAATGTCAAGATTGAATATTATATTAGACAGTGAACATATGGTCCTGGCTATTTTCCTTTCTAACTTACCTGGATAAATTTGATTTGAGGTCAGCAGGTTCTTTCTGTGTTCATGTCTGCAGACAAAATTTCCCCCAAGAAAATCTACTAAGTAAAAGATGTATTAAAATGCATGATTTTAAAGACCACCTGAAGAGAGGGGAGAATATGCTTCTCTCCTCAAGCAAAATTGTACAGCAAGGAAACAGCTTCCTTGAATATCAAAGGCTTTCAGGTCAGCAGGAATGGGCAATATGTCAGAACAATGGGGAGCTTTCTTCTTTTTGTCATCAATGCAACACTGTGGAGAGTTTGGGCAGGGATTTATCAAACTTGCATATCATCCAGAGAATCAAAAGCATATTGATCAAAGTTGAAAGTAAGTCAAAAAGAAGTCAGACCCTTGGTTAAAGAAAAAAGGCAAAGACTGATATCTGATTCTCTAAGGTAAAGTTGCAATTTCAGTATATTATACTGTTCTATTGAATTCCAACAAATTTATAGATATATTTGAGTGAGATTCACCAATATATAGACAGATAAAATATATAGAGAGACACAAAATGAATCTTCTTTTGAATTTACCTGGACAGTTGCAATTTTAGGTCAGCAGATTATTCCTGTGTTCTTTTACACAAGCACAGTTAGCACAAGAGAGAAAATTTGATATGGAGAGCAAATTTTTGTTTAAAGAAAGCAGACAGCAAAGACCACAGAGCATGGGGAGCGGGGCATGGATTGGTATAGTAATAGGGGTCAAAGATTCAGAGTCTAGATTTGTCCTTGATATCTTTACTGAGAGTAGCGTCTTGATATGATGGATATCTGCTTTTCAAATCATGGGTTGGAGTCCTTCTGAGGACATATACTGGTTGTGTAACTTTGGGCAAATTATTTAACCTCTTATGGCTCTAGGCAATGTTCTAAGAGTCTAAGTTGCAAAAAAGGTACCTACCTCTTTGGTAGAGGGACTTTTCTCACCTGGGAGATCTATACCAATGAAGTTACAGGTCTTATCACTAAAAAAAAAAATAGAGAAGTTTTAGAACATTAGTTTTAGAGCTAGAAATTTATTTAATAAAAATTAATCCAGTGCATTCATTTCTAAAATAAAATTTTATTGATGCCTTTTTATATCACCATAATTTCTCCCACTGTCTTTCCCAGAAAGTCAGCCCATGCAACAAAGAATATTTTACCTAAAACTAAAAATGAAAAGAAAAGGAAGACGGTAAAAAATTGACATACTTGGCAATTACATTGAACAAGTCTGAAAACATGTGCCATATATCCCACGAATCTTCCACCTTTGCAAAATGCAAATTTAGGGTATTATCTCTTATCTCTTGTCAAAAACATCATTTGTCTTCAAACATCTATCAAATACATGCTTTTTTCATAACTTTCTGAAATTCATTTTTTTACTTTTTGTGTGGCTATTCTTTTAGTTACACTGCTGTAGTTATTGTGTACATCATTTTCTTAGCTCTGCTTACTTCCCATACATTACTTCATTTCAATATTTCTATACTTCTCTGTTTCATCATAATCAGAACTTCATATAGCACCATAATGTCCCATTACATCCATATATCACAATTTATTTAGCCATTCTTTAATGGTGCAACCTCTTCTGGATTACTATCTTGTCATGGCAGAAGGAATTCCATAGCTCAATAAAACCATGAGCTATGCTGTGAAGGGTTACCCAAGAAAAATAGGTCATAGTGGACAGTTCTGAGGAAAGGTGATCAACTGGAGAAGAAAATGGCAAACCAACCTAATATCTTTGACAAAAAAACCCTGTGGACTGTATTAAAATGATAAAAGAGATAACA
This sequence comes from Phascolarctos cinereus, assembly GCF_003287225.1. Taxonomy (NCBI): domain Eukaryota; kingdom Metazoa; phylum Chordata; class Mammalia; order Diprotodontia; family Phascolarctidae; genus Phascolarctos; species Phascolarctos cinereus. The sequence goes on from NW_027555958.1 coordinate 189,660,285, forward strand.
TGAGAAAATGTGCACCTCAGATTGAAAGTGTCCAATGTGCTACTGGGGAAGAGTAGATTACAATTACAAGTAGTTTCAGCACTAATGAAGTGGCTAGGCCAAAGGCAGAAAAGGAAGCTTAATTGTAGATGTGTCTGGTGACAAAAGGAAAGTCCAGTGTTGTAAAGATCAATATTATAGGATCCTGAAATGTAAGATCTATGAACCAAGGTAAGCTAAATATGGTCAAACAGGAGATGGAAATATTAAAAAGCCAACATCTTTGTCAATGAACTTAAATGAATGCGAATAGGTAGATTTAATTCAGGTAACCTTTACATATGCTACTGTGGACAAGAATCCCTTAGAAGAAATGGAGTAGCTCTCATAGTCAATAAAAGGGTGAGAAAAGCAATACTGGACCTGTGTGTAGGGCAAGAAGCAACAGTTAGGACTGAACATGGAAAAACTGATTAGTTTAAGATTAGAAAAGGAGTATGATAAGGCTATATATCATTATCTCATTTGTTTAACTTATATGTAAAGTACATAATATAAAATGCCAGGCTGGATGAATCAAAAGACAAAATTAAGGTTGCTGGGATAAGTATCAACAATATCAGGAATGCACATGATACCACTGTGATGGCAGAAAGTGAAAAAGAATTAAGAAATCTCTTGATAAGAGTGAAAGAAAAAAGTGCAAAAGCTTGCTTGAAGCTTAACACAAAAGATAAAAAAAAATTAAAAAAAAAACTAAGACCTTGGCAACTGGTACCTTCACCTCCTGGCCAATAGAGGGAGAAGAAATGGAAGTAGTCTCAGATTTTATATTCTTGTGCTCAAAGATCACTGCAGATGGTGATTGCAGTCATGGTGTTAAAAGACACTTGCTCCTCAGAAGAAAAGCTATAGAAAATCTAGACAGAATACTAAAAAAGTATTACCTTGCCAACAAAGGTATGATTTTTTTCCAGTAGCAATGTATGACTGTGAGAGTTAGACTATAAGGAAAACTGAGCACTGAAGAATTGATGCTTTCAAACTGTGGTGCTGGAGAAAACTTTTGAGAATCCCTTGGACAGCAAAGAGATCAAATCAGTCAATACCTAAAGAAATTAATTCAGGCTATTCACTGGAAGGTCAAATACTAAAGCTGAAGCTTTACTTTGGCCATATTTGAGAAGAAAGGACATTGGAAAAGATTGATTTTGGGAAACATTATAGGCAAAAGGAAAGGGGGATGGCAGAAGAAGAGATAGATAAAGTGTCATGGAAACAATGAACATGAATTGGACAGACTTTGCAAAATAGTGGAGGACAGACAGGTCTGATGTGCTATGGTCTATGGGGTCACAAAGAACCAGACTTGACTGAATAACTGGGAAACAACAATAATTGATACAAACTATGCGTTTTACAGATGAGGAAGTTGAGGCCCAGAATAGAAAAGTGATTTGCCCAATATCACATAGGCACCTAGTGACTAAGCCAGTATCCAAACCTTTGCCCTCTATTCTCCAAATCCAGTGTTTTTACTACTAGATCACACTGGAAGAATAAGAAAAATATAAAAATTCAGATATACACTTGGTTCTTAAAGACTATGATAGCAGAACATAACATTGTCCAAGTCCTATCATGTCTGAAAAGCCTCAGTCAGATGGCATAATAGATACAATGCTAAATTTGGAGTCAGGAACCCGAGTTCAAATCCTACCTTAAATATTTAAGAGATGTGTGACCCTGGGCAAGTCACTTAACTTCTCTGTGTCCCAGTTTCCTCATCTGCAAAATGAGGGTGCTAGACTTAATAGATTTCAAGGTCACTTTGAGGTCTAAATATGTGATCCTATAAGTACAGATCATCCGACATTAGAGAGTTAGCCTATCTCAATTTAAAGTGGTTCATTGATGAAGTATTGGGCACCAAATGATTATGATTATTTTTTCTTTTTCTATGTCACCTGATGAACACTATCTGCTAAAGTATAGAGAGGTTATTATCCAAATTAATTGGTGTTCCATGCTATTTATGAAAAATCCTTGGAGTGCTGAAGTATATATTCATGCATTATTTTTTCAATTACCTATGTCTTTTGTCTTTTATATCATTTACAATTCCCAATACATTATACTTGTACATTGTCACACAATAGTGAATATTAGAACTTAATGAGCAAAAGGAACATAGTACAAAAATACATATTTTGAAAATTGCCATGGTATTCATTTATTCATTTATTAAATACTCGTTGTATGAATAAAATAACAGCAACAAAAATATCATAGGATGTTAACTATTTTTTATCAATTTTCTTTTAAAATTATAATTTCCTCACTTTTTGTTTTCATACATGTCATTTCCTAATATGTTTCCCCCAAATAACCTTCACTCAGAGCAAACAAAAACAGTTAAGTAAAACTAACTGACCCATTATATATGATATGAGATGCAGTGTTTCCCAATTGTCATTCAACTCTCTACCTCAAGGAAAATGATGGTATGTTTCATCTACAGTTCTCTAGGACAGAGATTGCCCATTACAATCGGTTGTGATGTTGTCTTTGCTTCCATTATTGTAGTCATTATACATATTGTTCCCCTGGTTCAACTTGATTCATTTTGAATAAGTTCATTCAAGCTATAATCTATTCTATTAAATTCCTTCTTTTGTTAGCTCAGAGACTGAAAGATGTATTGTTGTCAACTTATAGATAATAAAGATCATTATGTAAGCCAGGTCCTTGGAAGAAAATTATCTTGTGCTTTTGTCTCTTTAGATTAGTTTTTCTTTTAGTTGAAATCTATTTACATGACAAACCAAAGAAGGGCTTGTAACTTTCTAACCATAAGTCAAATAATTATATGGGACAAAGGACTGTGACTCAGCCCCAGGTACAGAAAGGTTCAAAAACATTGAATGTTTATGAACTTTACTTAGATGTCTGACTGTTCTTTGTTGTAAAAACAACACAGAGGCAAAACTTTCCTTCTTTTTTTTGTTTCTTTTTAGGCAATTGGGGTTAAGTGACTTGCCCAGGGTCACACAGCTAGTAAGTGTCAAGTGTTTGGTCTGAGGCTGGATTTGAACTCAAGTCCTCCTGACTTCAGGGCCGGTGCTCTATCCACTGTGCCACCTAGCTGCCCCAAGATTTTCCTTCTTGAGAGAAAATCTTCACATACTTAAAAATCTGGGAATTGATACATTTCTCTCTTTATGAAGAGAAAGCACTTAAGAATTTTCTCCTAGTGTATGTGAAGGACCTCACTTCTCCACTAACAGAGCTGAAGTGAAAGCCACTTCTTCTTTTCTCTACTCTTTTGAGAGAAGATATCAACCACCTCAATTGATAAGTCCAGCTAATGCCAGAAACTCAAAGCAGAGAGAAGCCTTGCAACACATCCAGTTAAACCCCAACCAGGCATGTAGGGCAATATCTAATAAAGACCATGAGAACAGTGAGTCACCATCTTGTAGAGACTAAACACAACACACTATTCAGCAGATACTACATGTCAGGTGAAAGCAGTGGAACATAGGTCCAGGGGGAGCTGCAGGATTACATCAACAGAAGGCATCAGTTGTCCTGCAGTGTTGGTGACATATCTCATCATACATGCACATAAAGTTCCTTAAGTGTGTGCTTTCTATGAGTTTTCTCTAGATATGTCCACTCTTCTCACTGATGTTCTGTGCCTTACTAGAAGTGAGTGCCTCAGGTTTATAGGTCAATGTTCTATTACTTCTATACTTACTATGCTATCTCATTAAATACTTTAGCTTTGAAAAATCTGTCCTAGTGTAATCACATAATTGTATGTTCATAACTATGTTTTCTTAGTATATTCAGGTCTATGGAATTTTACAGTCCTGAGGTAGTCCTTCAGGAGCCCCATATGCAAGAGATAACTATTCCAGATGCTATGGTCATATTTGTCATTTTTTACATTAAATCAATATTATATTATATTCATATACCATAATTCCCTATACACTTGACCCGAGTTTTTTCTCGGTTTCTTGCTACCAAAAAATTGCTGCCCTCTACATTCATATGAGTCGATGATTAAATAATAGATGGTATAAGCAATGAGAATATCAGTAACTCAAAGCACTATAAAACACCATTTGCCTAATAAAATAAAAACAAAGTCAAATTAAATTTTGGAGGAAATTTATTTTTAAAAGGCTTTAGAGATAATAGCCAGATAAAAGTTACATGCAGTATTGAAATAATGGACCAAAGTTTCAGATAAAAATGTTCATAAATAAAATATATAGGGAAGAATCCTAAGGTATACACTGAAATGCAGAGTGAAGCAAAGGGGAAATGCAGGCAACCAGTAACAGATTAAATAATTTCACTAATAGACTAGAAGGATTTTTTTTACTTGATTATTAAGAAGAGACTCTGAAAGTTCTAACATTCCCAGTGGTTTTGGCAATTTGTTTTTAAACAACAAAAACAAAATTCTAAAAGACATAATGAACTCACTGGAACAGGTACCAAACAAATCAAATTTGCTTAAACCAATGGAACACCTAAGATTGATGAATGGCAACTCACTGGCAAGTCTAGCATCAGAAGTGACTGAAACTTGGTGGGAATTCTCAAAGTCAAGGGAAAGGGGGACAAGAGAGAATGGGACCAAGTATTAGAAGATCATAACATATCTTACATAGTTTTCCAAACAGCCAGAGCAGTTCAGAATCCTACAGAGCTTGTGGTATGCTAGAGAGCAGCAACAGAAGACACTGATAAATACAGCAATGAGTAAACTTTCTTAAGGACACAGCAGAAAGTGAAGTTGGCATAGTATGAAAAGGATGCTCATCAATAAGAAAACAGAAATTCTAAAAGCAAAAAGGTAGAAAGACCTGTCAGAGTTCTTAACCCTGAGAAGTAATTTGCTATTGACAGGACCATCTATCCCTGTGAATAGAATATTGTCATCAAAAAATGGGAAATCTGTATTCAGAGACCATAGGCCCACTACTGATGGGATCTTCCACCATATCTGGCAGACCTCATTGATCTGTTCAAGTGATTAGGAGATCAGGTGCCTAAGTCTCCCAGTGGTGTGTTTGCATTGTTTAAGTCAGTTGTCTTTGTAAGTATATTATTCTTGCATTATTGATTGTTTTGACTTTTAACTAGAAACTTTTAGCAATTGTTTGTTGCCAGCAAAGAGGAAATGCCCAAGTGGAATCATAGTTAATTAGGTGTGGGGTAAGGATGCCACCAAAAGTGAAATGGAAGAGGAGAGGGCACCTTTGCTTCTTCAACAGTCTAATTAAAGGTACGATTCTCCTAGGAGTAAATGCCGAGGAAATGTCAAATGAACAATTTAAGTGGTTTATTCTGGATAAAAGTATCCACTGGGAAATTCCCCATCTCATCGTTAGCTTCTCTACTTTCACTTAATTAGTCTCTCAGTAGATGAAGAGAACCCTCTCACACTATTTCAGAAAATGATTAAGTGGGAAATGACCTTCTTTGTCACTGATTTTAGGTTAATAGATAGCAATGCATGACATTCTACTATCCTTGGCCCATATCCAGCAAAATGACATGGTATAAACCCAGTCAGCACCAAAGAAACCAAAGATGACTCACAATTCATTATGAGTACGATACATTAAGGACCCCCCAAAATGCCCTTTGGAGACATTATGCACAATCAATACAAAGTTATTATCCTTGCTGTCCATCTACTCCTAACTGCTCATTTGAGAAATGGACAGTTACATCCTAATTCAATTCAATACATGTTGATTAAGTGTTTTACTAGTGGAAGGCCCTCCCCTAGTCACTAGAATACAAAAACAAAACCAACAGCAGAAATAAAACCAATACAATCCCTATATCAACAGATATCTTCTACTAAGGGAAGACCAAGTAAATAAGCAAATATGAAGTAAATGTGAATTAATTTCAAGATTGAGAAACTTGTAACAGCTAGAAGACTCTGGGAAGGCTTCATGTAGGAGTTAGAAGATGAGCTTCACCTTGAAGGAAGCCAGGGCTTATAGGGGATAGAGATGAAGAGTGAATTTGTTCCATGTATTTCCCAACACTGCACTTCTATCATTCCCATAAATTAAGTCTCCAATTGTGATGAGACAAATTGAGGAATCTATAGCGGATCCATGAATGTAATTGCACACACTGATGAATGTACTCCAGCTAAGATGAAATAATACTAACTCTCTGGTATTAAAACCCCCTAAGAACACTGTTGTTGTTGCTGTTTCAATGTGACGTTCTATTTTTTTTTTCTTAAGGAAAATCAAACTTCTGAAAAATCTGTACCCAATCCACAAGTCCCCTATCTCCTCCATGAATCCCTCTTTGCAGTCACTAAGTGCCATTTCTTAAGCACTTACTATGTGATCTGACAGATGCTTGCACTAATAGGAAGTAATGAGTTACCCCAATTTCAACAGGAAACAAAACTCTAGAGATGTTATCATTATCTAAACAACTTATAAACATACTATGTTTCCTTATTTAAAATTATTCAGTTAGCTCTACTTAGGCAATTATCCAATGTCTATGATTTAATTGTCTTTATCACTTATGCATTCTCTTGAGGCAGTGTTATTCAGTTTCCTCACTGGGGCAAGGTGATTGGGACTTTGCCCCAGGGCATCTAAATTTAGAAGGCATTGATTGGCAATATTTACTTTCATTTAACTGGTATAAAAACAATTGAATTTAGCATCTACTTAGCAAGCATAATTAAAAGTGAAAGTTAAAATATGGCAAGTTTACTGACACATAAACTGGTTGAAACTAAAATGAATTCCCTCCCTATGAAGCTTGCTGGTGCCTCTTATCTCTAGTGCAGTATGTCCAGTAGCAGTACAGAAGTATCTACACTCATATCACTTGGTGGCTTTGTGTCTCTCTGTATTCCTGTTTCAAAAGTTGATTTTAGAGTATATTTTGGGAAAATTGCTTGTGGCATCAAAATTTCTGGTTATAGTTCTGGGGTTACCTTCCACTCCTCTCCAATCACTAGTGCCTGTGGATCACAGTTCACTCATTCATTCAGCATAGCATTTTGCTCAATGTCACATCCTTTTCAGATGGTATACTAGAAAAAGCAGCAGACATGGAATCAAAGGACATGGCTTTGAATGCCAACTCCACTACTTAATACCTGTGTGACCTTGGGTTAACTTCCCTGGGCTTCAGTTTCATCTTGTAAAAATAAATTTTTATTAGATGGCTTCTGAGGTCCTTTCAAACTCTAAATGTATGATCTCAGAATTCTTCTCCTCCTGACTTTGATGATCATGAGTTTTTCAAGGTCAAAAGGGAAAATGTGTTCACTTTTTGAACAATTACTTTTTTTATTTGCACTGAGTCCTTCTGTGGTGTTTAAAACAGTGAAATGGAAAATAAATGCTAGGTTAAATATCTATAAAATAGTACTAATTATGTCACTATTATTTTCACAATTTTATTACATTTCAACCCTATCAGAAGGAGCAGAAAAATTCCACAATTTTTCAAAAGTTTTCAGGGAGAAAAAAAATCTACCATTTTGGCTTTTTTTCAATGCTATAGGAATGGGCTATCAGTTTTTATATTTTTCCCACCTCTAAGCAAAAATATCATTTCCATCATATTTTTATACCAGGCGATTTGTTTATCTTCTCTGCTTCAAGTTCCTATAGACCTCGGAAACACAGGAATTTTTCTACAACTCCCTATCAATTTCTTTTCTGTCTAACATGTCACTCTTGGTTAAGGAGAAATTCTTTTTCTTTACTTCACTCAAAGCCATTTTACACAAATCAAAAATCAAATTATATTTGCCATCTGTGAGCTTGAATACAAACAAATCTTATTCAATATTTTTCTATGTCTAACTATTATTTTCTTATGATTGGACACACTTTGATACCATGTAAAAATAATAGGAACCATCACTTCAGATATACTATGCACATTTTTAACCTATCATACATAATAAACAATAGGTAAAAACTCTGACTTTTGGACAAATGAGTTAATTAAGTACAAATAACCAATATTTGTTGAATGAATAAAACAGTTAAAATAGTAAAGAAATTCTTTCTCTTTTAATGAAATTGAAAACAAACTTTTTAGTATAAAGGAAGTTAATCTGATATTGCTTTCTTTTGCTTAGAATATCAAGGAAAAGAAAAAGCAGAGGTAATTCAGAGTGAATAGAGTGCTAGACTTGGGTTCCTGAAGAACTGGGTTCAAATGAATTCTCTGATCATTAGTGTATACCCCTGGGAAAGGCATTTATCCTCTATGTCTCAAAGGCAACTCCCAAGGTAGCATGAGAAACTGGTTGATAAAGTGGGGAGAACTGGCTTTGGTTTAAATCCTGACTTTGCTATACAGTGTTTGGGAGCCTATAAATTATCTAACCTCTCTATCCTTCGGATCTTCATCTGTAAAATGAGGGTATTAAACTCTAATGTTCCCTTCCAACTCTAAACTCACCATTGAATAATCTATTAAGCTATAGGATGAGTTATGATTTTCTTTGTCAAGAGTGCTCTCCAAACTCAGTCATTCACAAGTTTTTCATATTAAGGAAAAAGAGATTTTGTTACAGCCACCATTTTGATCTTTCTCAAATCCCGGGGACCAAGAATTCCTATAAAAAAAAAACTGAGAAGGTGGTGTAATGATTCTGCTGTATGTGGTGTGTGGTATCTTAGGGTAATCATTTCCCCACTCTGTTCCTTAATTTTTGATACTGAAAAAGTGTGTTGTTTTTTGGTTGTTGTTGGTGGTGGTTTGTTGGTTTTTTTTTTTTAACCGCCAAATCCACAGACCTCAGGTAATGTTGAGAACAATTAAAAAGTGGTACTTGACATAAGTGGATCATTATTAAGGTCAAGGTAGAACCCTCCCTTCTTCAGTAATATAAATGATAATGATGAGTCTGGGATGACTTTTACTTGTGTTTCTAAACCTTGTTTTCTTAAGAAAAAAACTTTACTGATATTCACTAAATCAACATGAACTATATACATATATATTTCACATATATAATATAATATAGATTATGTAAAATATTACACAATAATGATAATGTCAGGAAATTCTTTTGATATGCTAAAGCTATTTACTTTTAGAAGACTTACCATAGTAGTTTAGGCAAATAAAATCATTTCTTTCAGTCTTTTTATCTCTCCTTACCATTCTGTCCTTTTCAATCTGCCCTATGCTCCCCCCTTTATCCTCCCATTTTTCCTCACATGCTTCCTCCTCCTTCTCCCCTTCCTCTCTCTCCCTCCTCATCTGCCATCTCTTCTACTTCCTCCTCTATCTTCCTCCCTTTCCTCCCCCCTCCTCCCCCTCTCCCCTTTCTTGTCTTCCTCCTCCTTTTTCCTCCTCCTCCTTTTCCTTTCTCTCCCTCTTCCCCTTTTTCCTCTCTTCCTCCTCCTCCTCCTCTTCCTTCTCCTCCAGTCTCTTTCTGTTAGTTAAATACATCTGGTCTCACACAAGACATGAATTATTCTAAGTTGTGAGATTCATTTTTATGAACAGCTTATGAATATTTCAAGTGCATTCTTATTTAATTCATGCTCTGAAATCACCTGAAATGATTATTCAATGCTAAAATGGATCAAAGTGAAGTGGCGTTATAATGACATGATTGAATATGAAGATGAACAGTACTTCTAATACTCAATTGATATGAAAAATATAAAATATAATAAATAATTATTATATATATATACATATATATATATATATACATATATATAAAATCTGGTTAATTAAATACTTAATAATCAAATGGCTACTCCAAATTTAGAATTATGGTAAGAGACTGCTGGAATAAAATATAAATCTATAAACTTCAACACAGAACCCATTTTACAGGGTAGTAAGGGTGGTATGGATCTGTAATTTCCTTGGTAATCTTAAATGTGAAATCTTCTGAACCAATGCAGCTTGTCTTCAACTGATAAAAAGTTGTCAGGGAAACTGAGAGCTTAAATGTCTTGCTCATTCTTACACATCTAGTATATGTCAGAAGCAGGATTCAGATCTGCATTTTCTTAAATCCAAGAACAGATTTCTATCCACTCCACCATGCTGCTTCTCATATATTCACATAGATACTTACATTTCAATGGCATAAGATTTCAATTGGCTTGGAGAAAATGAGGAATGAATGAAAAATTTCCACCATGAAGTAGTTGGATCAATAATTCATTGAAATATTATTATAGTTTAAGTAAGGAAATCTGGATTCTGGTCCCATTTCTCCTGATAAGTTCTATAACCTTGATCAAGTGACCTAACCACTTCATGTCTTAGATTTCTCATGAAAAGATTGAACAAGATGACCCCTAAAAAAGTCAATCAATCAGGATGCAGCGAGGTGGTGAATTGGATAAATCAGCAGCCCTGGAATCAGGAGGACCTGAGTTCAAATCTGGTCTTAGACCAGACACTTGACACTTACTAGCTGTGTGACCCTGGAGAAGTCACTTAACCCCAATTGCCTTGCCAAAAAGAAAAGTCAATCAATCAACAAGCATTTCTTAAATACCCATTATATGTCAGGCACTGTGCTCAGTGCTAGATAGGAAGAAAGCAAAACAAGAATCCCTGCCTACAAAGTGTTTCTACTCTAGTGGAGGAAAAACATGTAAATAATTAGGTATATAAACAATCTATACAGAGTAGTGGAAAGGTAACCTTAAAGGAAAAGGCTCTAGCTTGGGGAGAGGAGGATATAAAGTATATGGAAGATCTCCTATAGAAGATGACATTTGAGTTAAGTTTTGAAGATAGGGATTCTAAGATAGAAGGGTAGAAGATAGGGCCTTCCAGCCATAGAGATAAGAGATAGAATGTCATTGTGAAGAAAAAGCAAGTAGATGAGTATGACTATATTATAAAGCACATGGAGGAGAGTAAAGTATAGGACTGGAAAGGTAGGAAGGGGCCAGTTTGTAAAGTGCTTTAAATGTCAAAAATGATTTTATATTTGATTCTTCAGGTAATAGGAGGCCACTAGAGCTTATTCATTAGGTCAGACGTACACTTTGGGAAAATCATTTTGACAGCAGTTTGGAGAATGAATTGAAATGAGAGGACACTTGAGGCATATAGCTTATAACACACAGGAAGTTATACATGAATACAGCATAGAAGGATCCCAGTGGTAAATTGATTGGTATACCATATAGAACCACCTGTCCCTAGATACTAATTATTCCACAGCCTCGTCAGTGAAATCCCCAACAACATGAAAGAGACTACTCTAGCCATTTCTATTGCAAAACTCAAGTGAATGAAAAAAAAATATTGAACAGAATGTGAGATCTATATAAGTAGCTATATAATCAATGCATCCCTTCCTATTTATAGGGGATGAGTGCTGCTGAAGGCAACTAGGTGCCACAATGACTAGAAAACTGGCCCAGAGCCAGGGAGATTGAGTTGCAAATCCAACCTCAAGCACTTACTAGCTATATGACTCTGAATAAGTAATTTAATCTCTGTCTTCCTCAGTTATTTCACCTATAAAATAGACATAACTATTGCATGTACTTTCCAGGGTTATTGTGAGGATCAAATAAGATAATATTTGTAAAGTACTTAGATATTTTTCAAGTGCCTTGTGTGTAGTAGGAACTTAATTCATAATTATTTCCTACCTTCCCTCTTTCCTGCCTTCCTTCTTTCCTTCCTTCATTCCATCCTTCAGCTATCAAAGTCAAGTCAACAATCATTCATTTAATGCCTCCTATATACCAAGTATTGTGCTAAGCACTGGTAGTCCAAAGGAGGGCAAAAGCCAGTCCTTGTTCTCAAAAAGCTCATTATCTAGTGGAAATTGTCCCAGGAGATGGGCCCATAATTGAACAGGAAATCCAGGTTGAATTCGATTCTGCACTTCTAATCATCTCAAACTCCTTGTTTCTGCAAAAATTCACCTCTTACAAAACATAATATTTTTTCTGATCATAACCCACTATCATCTTAGCACAATCTAATTACAAGGGATCTAAAAGGCAAAGGAAAGATTGATAGTGGGCCTAGTTAGGTAGCAACATATGACTGATGAGTACTTATGTTGGTGGAATAGCATAAAAGATGCTAAAGACCTATATGATTAGAAAAGAAGACAGGAAAGTCCCAGAGGTAGAATAAGAAACACAGAGGCAGCCTAAACATTACATTGGAATTCCTGAGAAGAAGAAAAATGCTTCCAATGTGTTAGGGCTATCCCCAATGGAATATGCATGGCACAAGGAACTCAAAGATGAGGAAACTCCTTCTACCAATGGAGATCAGCACTTTCTCTGCAGTTTACAATTTTAGAGTTATCTAGATTAAGTAGTAAGAAATGACTTAAATGATTTGTCATTGTGTGTCAGAGACAATATTTGAACCCATTCCTTTTTGACTTGGAAGGCAGCTCTTTTCCCTTTATGCCACATTGCCTCTCTGTGTAGATATAAGAGCAAGAAAAGTATGCAATAAGAAGGCAATAAGAAATTGCGTGCAGCAATCATGGAAGTCACATACCCACATAAATTACAGACAATAAAATATTAATTAAACATCAAATCAAATTTTGGACATTTTCATAATATAGCGTATAATTTATGTTTTCCAATGAAATGTTCAAAATCAAATATTTAAGTTTTAACTTTAGAAACTTTAGAAATTCAAACTAAAACATCAAATTCAAAATTTTCATATGGAAGGGAGAAATTATGCTAAAATGGAAAGAAGGGAACCTTTTAAAATATAATATGCAAACAAATACATAAATTCAATTTACTCTTGTCATCTTGATTGGAAAAGGGATGGAGGAAAGAGACTGGATCTGTGCTTTCACTGATATAGAGAACTCCTGGTTGATCTATGCAGGTTGGCCCTTTCTCCTCAGCATGTAGTATTATAGAGTTTAGAGCACCAAAAGGTTTAATGACATGCTCAGGGTTACACAGCCAGGATTTATCACAGATGAAACTTTAAGCTGTTTTTTTTCCTGACTCAGAGGACTACTATTTATTGTTTTGGGGTTTTTTTGGCTAGGCAATGGGGTAAGTGACTTTCCCAGGGTCACACAGCTAGTAAGTGTTATGTGTCTGAGGCCAGATTTAAACTCAGGTCCTCCTGAATCCGGGGTCGGTGCTCTATACACTGTGCTACCTAGCTACCCCAGGACTACTATTTAAACACTAGGTCAGATCTGCATCTCTTTAGAATACATAGAAAGGCAAAAGTTTCACTGATGTCACAAAATATTTAGAAACCTAAAAAGAGGCCTCCAATGTGTTGATAGTTCCTCTGAAATATTTACACATGGACAAGAATGGCCTAGATAAGGAGACATGTATGGGTTGCAATTAGCACTAATAGCATGGTTTCACATTCTTGAAATCATAATCCAACAAAGAACCAAAATGTGTTATTGTTGTTATTTCTATTGATAATGGTATTTCCAAGACCAGAAATCAGATCTTGCTTATTCCCTGTCTAGGAACTGTTTCATTTTTTGTATGTATATCACCAGGGCCTATCATATTGTAGCACAGTTAAGTGCTTAATAAAAGCTTAGTTGATTAATTGTCTACTAGGATGATAATGTTAGGATATTTTATGCTATCTGGAAATCATTACTGGAATAGCTAGAATTTTTTGGGAGGAATTCCAAGAAATCTGATTGTAGTACGCTTTCTGGGATTACATTTGCTGTAGTACACTTTCTGGGACTACAAAATCACAAGTTACCTGCACAGCACGTGACTGACTACCTACTACTCTAAGGATCATAGGGCTGAGTGTGTTTGACTGAGGTTCTCTAGTATTGTGTCTCAAAAGCACTTAACAAAATTGGATAGAAGAAGGGATAATATACAAATTCAGCCGGGTTTAGAAACCTGTCTTACCCAACAGGAATGCAGGAGGGGAAGGGGATAAACAGGGAGGTGGAGATAGAGAGGTAGGAGAATTAGGGAAGGAAATATTCCAAAGCTAAACACTTTTGAGGATGGACAGAGTGAAAGGAGAGAGAAAGACAGACAGACAGACAGACAGACAGACAGACAGAGTAGGATAAATGGGGGGAGGGGGAATAAGATGAAGGGAAAAACAGTAATTATAACTATGAAAAAATTATAGCAAGTAATGAAGACTTCATTCCTCAAATATATAGAGAACTGAGTCAAATTTATAAAAATAAAAGCCATTTCATAATTGATAACTAAGTCAAATTTATAAAAATAAAAGCTGTTTCATAATTGATAAGTGGTCAAAGGATATGAATAGTCAGTTTTCAAATACAGTAATCAAATTTATCTATAATTAAATAAAAATGCTCTGAATCATTATTGATTAGAGAAATGCAAATTAAAACAACTCTGAGGTACTGCCCCACACCTATTAGACTGGCTGATATGACAGAAAAGGAAAATGACAAATGCTGAAGGGGATGAGAGGAAATTGAGACACTAATGCACTGTTGGTGGAATTGTGAACTAATTCAATCATTTTATAGAACAATTTGGAGCTATGCCCAAAGGGTTATAAAGCCATGTATACCTTTTTACCCAGCGATACCACTGCTAGGTCTCTATCCCAAAGAGATTAATAAAAAAGGAAAAGGAAAAGGACTTATATATACAAAAATATTTATAACAGCTCTTTTAGTGGTGGCAAAGAATTGGAAATTAAGGGGATGTGCGTCAGTTGGGGAATGACTGAATAAGTTGTGGTAGATGATTGTGATGGGACACTATTGTGCTTTAAGGAATGATGAGCAGGATGCTCTCATAATCACCTGGAAAAACTTATATGAACTGATGCAAAATGAAGTGAACAGAACCAAGAGATGAGTAAACACAGTAACAGCAATATTGTACAATGATCAACTGCTATAGTTTAGCTATTCTTAGCAATGCAATTATCCAAAACAAAATGCTACCCATCTCCAGAGAAAGAACTGATAGATTCTGAATACAGGTTGAAGTATACTTTTTATACTTTATTTTTCTTGGGATTCTTTTTGGTCTGTTTTTTTTTCCCTTCACAACATGACTAATATGGAAATATGTTTTGCATGCCTGCACATTATAGCCCATGTCAAATTGCTTGCTTTCTCAATAGTGGGGAAGAGGAGGGAGGGAGGAACAGAATTTGGAACTCAAAGCTTTAAGAAACAAATGTTAAAAAGCTCATAAATATTTGAAGTATGTTTTTTTTTCCTTTCATGAGTGCTATGAAGTTTTCCTGAGGGCTAGGTCTCTGTTTTCTTGGGATGCATGCAGCCTGCTAAGCTTCCTTCCAGGGATGGAAATACACACCAGAGCAAATATCTTTTCCTTAATGCAAAAGAGGGTTGTCTGCCTGCTAATAATGCTACTTTCATTTTTGTACCTGAACACTTCTGTTGCTTTTTGCTGGTTAAATTCAGAGACTGTTAGAATCATGCATTAATGCACTGTTGGTGGAATTGTGAACTAATTCAATCATTTTATAGAACAATTTGGAGCTATGCCCAAAGGGTTATAAAGCCATGTATACCTTTTTACCCAGCGATACCACTGCTAGGTCTGTATCCCAAAGAGATTAATAAAAAAGGAAAAGGGTTGGGTTAGTCATTAAGTGATGGAATTTACAGGTCCCTCTAAATTTATTTATCTTCTTACAAACTAGAGACTTGGATTATTGTCACTTAGAGTTCAATGAATCTGGCTCCGCTGAGTTTAAAACTGGAAGGAATCTCAAAATCATTTAGCTGCAACTCATATATATTACATTTAGCTACAGATGAGTTCAAATATTGCCTCCAATACCCAATAGCTATGTCACTCTGGTCAAGTCACCTAAGCACTCAGCCTGTTTCCTTATCTATAAAAGGTGAATGATAATAATAGCATCTATATACCAGGGTTGTTATGAGAATCAAATGATATAATAGAAATAAAGTAGATCTTTAAAGCCAGATATTAATATTAGTATTTCTTGAAGGTGAGAAAATACAGGCATATAATGTTACCAATTATTTTCCCCAAGTCACTTAACTAACTGTGGCAGAGCTAAGTCTATCTGGGAGTAGACCTTATTTTCTGACTCACAGGTCATATATTTTTTCATTAAACCCCATGATTCCTTGTATGTGAGACCTGACCTGTGGTTCATTAGTATACAAAACTCCCTGCGAGAAAATGGCCTCTACTTATAGAGACAGCCAGTATGTGTCAAAGATGGGAATTTGAACCCAGAGATTGCTAAGTATAAAGCTAGCTTCTCTGTCTTTTAAGACTTGCTGTTTTTGTCATATACTCTGTGGAAATAAGATTCCAGAATCTAACAAGTTCATATCCAAGACATTGACTCTTTTGGAAAAGCTTCAGATGCAGAGGAAAATATTCATACCTTAATGCATTTGTTTACCAGATTAGCTCACCCATCAACTGGGACAACTGATTTTTGATTGGAGGAGGGGTCTTCAGGTAGAGGCAGAGTGGAAAAGAGACAGGAAAGATGTAGTCTACAGAATGCCAAGCAGAATGCAAAGAATTCTATCAGGGGAAATCAGAGAAGCCAAGAAGCCAGGAACATCAAGAGGTCATTGTAAAATTCATAGGAAAAATATAAGGGCTGGAAGACAGGTATCAAAAAACAAGCTTCCATTAATGTACTTTTTGCTTAGTATTAATATCAGAGAAAATGGCTTGATTGTAGGATCAGATCTAGATTGGGAAGGGACCTTAGTAGCCAAACAGTCCAGCTCTTTCATTTCACAGATGATAAAACTGAATCCCAGTGAGGTTAAATGATTTGCTGGAGGTCATGCAGTTCAGAGGCAAGATCAAAACCACAGTTTTCTGACTCTAGAGTAACTGTTCTTCATACTGAGTAGTTCACCTCCAAAATATAGCTTCCTAAGAAGCAGTTAATGACAGATCTAGCCATATCTCAGTGGAATTTAGCCAATCACTGTTAATTGTGAACAAAGCAAACCTGACTTTGAAGATAATGGGAGTCATTGAGTAGAAAAAAAAAATTAATAATTTTTTTTTCACAAAAACAAATTTAGTAGGGAAAAAATCAGGGAGTCCCTGGGGGACATGGGGTGTGGTAGCAAGGGATGAAGCTAAAAAATTGATGGCATAGAAAAGGGGGCTGGAAAAATTTCCACAACTTTTAGTAATGGAGTGATAACATGCATAATTATAGGCAAGAATTCAAATTATAAGTTATAAAGTCATCATATGGACATGGAGGAAATAACCCTTTTGAAATAGGGCAGCTGTAATTAGGTTTCTACAGCAATAGATTATAAGCTTCTTGAGGGAAGTGACTCTATTATATCTAACTGTTTTTAATCTCCTCTATCACATAGTACAGAGCTCTACTAACTGTAGTTGATTAATAAATGGTTGTTCAGTTGAACAGCATAGATGGAGGCATAATGGTAATTACTTAGGATTGGCCAACATACTGAGTTCTATTGATGAGACCTTTTGCCTCTACATTCTTATTTTATACTTACCTCATTATTCTATAAATGTTTTTGGAAATGGCAAGTATTTTAAGCAATCTAAGTATAGTTGCAGATAGGTTGCATGCATACATCTTAGGAAGCAATTTCATATTTATTACTAAAACTACTATTTATACCTCTTCTATAAAGTAACATTTATTAAGCAGTTAGGCCAAGCTAAACTTTGAGCTAGATAAATTTAAGTACTCTGATATTCCAGTCAATTTGTGACCTCATTGATTTGCATGCTTCTCCAACAATATAGATTGTTTCCTCTTGCTTAAGAGGAAACAAAAATGCAGAATTGAAATGCCTTGTGGCTCTAAAAAATAGTACTATATTAATTTGTAAGACAAGGTCTTACTTGGAAAGTGATAGAGAGTAATCCATACCAGTATTTTATTGAACAGTTCCAGGAGATATTAAAAGTAAACCTACTAGATGAAAAATGGCTTCTTAGACTCTAACTCTCTTTGCACAAAAGTTTTATGATGTTGGGTTGAATGATGTTCTTTACTTCTACCCTGGAGGCAAGAGGTTAGAAGTCAATAGTAAATGACTATGGGAAATATATCCAACCTATTTTTCCTTACCCCATGGGGTCCACTGCTTCTTGATGGAATTTTCTGTGAGCCATGCGGAAGAAAAGGTCATTCAAATAACTCAGTAGGGGGAGAGCTTAATAGATGTTCCACCTTCACATTGGAATTTTCAGTTATGCATATCCTCTTCCTATCCTCAGTCTAGGACTCTGATTAGTGGACTTTGAAAGAAGTCCTTTTAATAAGATAAATTAAATACATTAAAATATCAATAGAGGTATTTAAATTAAATATGATAATACAAATAATTTAAAACAATTTTAATAAAGAATTGTTTTTATCTTCTAATCAAGAATTAATCAATAGCTTATTAAAATTATCTCAAGCTACAACTGAATCCTTTTTTGAAGGCTTTCATGTTCTAGACAGCAAGATACTGATCTTATTTTGCCCAGGGTTGGGATGTAGAGAGGTGGGAGGGGGGGAAGATTAGAGATTGTTTAAATAAGTATGCTATATAAATATAGTGGAAAAGTATTATGCAGTAAGAAATATGAAGAATTCAGAGAAAATTTGGAAGGTTTGTCTGAACTAATGCAAATGAAATAAGTGGAGCCAGAATAATATAGACGATGACTAAAATTTAAATGACCATATCTCTAAAAGGAAGTCAAAATCTGAGCAATCCAAAGACAATAATAGTGGCAGAGAACAGATAATGAAACAAACTATTCTCTCAAGAAATAGTTGGCATGTTATAAAGGCAGAATATTGTATACATTGCTAAACAGTTACTGTTATCAGTTATTTTATTTGTCTGTTTTCCTACTTATAAATGAGAGATAAATTCTGGGGAAAACTGTAACCCAGAAATGACAAAATTCAAAAATAAAAACTTCCCATAAAATACAGAACAGGAAGAAAGGAAGGAAAAAAGGAAGGAAGAAACATGGCAAACCCTATGCCATGCTGTACATTTCTTAGATTCACAAGAGCAATTTCATCATACTAGTGGTTATTTAGTCATTCAGTCATGTCCAATTCTTTGTAACCCTGTATGGAATTTTCTTGGCAAGGAAACTGCAGTGGTTTGCCATTTGCTTCTCCAGTGGATTAAGGCAAGCAAAGGTTAAATGATTTGGCCAGAGTCACACAAGTGAATGTCTGAGGCTGGATTTGAACTCAGGTCTTCCTGACTCCAGGCCCAGGACTCTCTCTACCGAGCCACTTAGCTGCCTCCATCAAAGGAGGCATAATGCTAATTCAGTAAGTCACTAGAGTCCATTTGACCAATGTTTCAGAGTTCCTGTGAAGTGTTTACAGTTTGCATAGTAGTCTCAGAGTACATAGATGCTGTGGATCACCCTAGCCAGTATACCATTACTTTGCCAAGGATTTTTCTCCTAATATGAAAGACAGGTTAGGCTTTGAAGGGATTATTATTATTTTTATTATTAATAATACATTATTTTATAATTAAATTAGATGTTTAAATATAACAGATTTAGGGGATGGAGACACTATCTTCTCTGGGAGAAAAAAATACAGTCACATCACTAATGGACAGGCAGGCCTCTTGATAGTCATTTTTTTTCTTTTGCAGCAAACTTTGCTAATCCAAAGGGAAGGCAAAATAGAGCTTTGCACATAAAAGTGTAGAGGGCTTTGGGAAAATATTCAAGGAACTGCTTGAGGGAAAGAGGTAGGAGAGAGTAGACAGGCACCACTAATGGGGTTACAAGGATTTTTAAACCACAAGTGAAACCAGAGCTAAGCTGAGGATAAGCCCAGGAGCTTTTGTTAAATAAGAGGGGGCACAGAAGCCAGAGAGGGAAAGCAAGGCCATCTCTTTAATTATCATCAGTAGAAACCACTTGATGGGTTTTTTATTTTTTTAAGTCAAATTGATTCTGATTTTTATATCACATTTTTTTCTCTTATTTCTCTTCCAAACTCTGAAATCTACCTTTATAATATAGGTGGGGAAATGTTAAGCAATACCAAACTCCATCTCTTTACCAAGATGAAGAATTTATATTCTATCCACTGTTTGCCAGGGCCACATTTTGTGATTATAATAGACTGAGTTTTTACTGCATTTCTAGGTCATATTCATTTTTCTAGACCAGCCCCTCTCCCAAAAAAATGTTACCTAGTACACTGAGATGTTAAATGACTTGCTCAGGGTCACACAGTCAGTATGTGTAAGAGGTAGAATGTGAATTCTGGTCCTCCTGACCACAACTCCACTACTCCATCCTACCTCTCTATAATGTTGTTTGCATTACTTTAGTAATTGAATATATTATTTTGTGCTTACTCTAATCAAGTTCATATGAGTCTTCATAAGGATTTTTTTTATGGATATGCATTCCAGAGCTGTTGGATGAACTATAAATGCTGTATTTCTGTCACACACTGAATTCCATACCAAAAAGGCAGGGCTAACTTACAACCATCTGGGGGTATGGGAAATTGCAAAGTTATATCAATAACATCAAACATTTCCCTAAAAAGAGGTTCATCTTTTTAATGCCAATATTCCTCTCATATTAGCCTTTAGTTTTAAAGGCAAACATATCCAATTAGATAACAGATAATATACTTAATAGTACTTGAAACTATGCAAAGTACTTTAAGTATGTGAGACAGGTGCTATAATTATCCCTATTTTGTAGATGAAGAAATTGAGGCAGAGAGAGGGCTAAGTGACACAAAGCTTATAAGTATATGAATTGGAATTTGAACCCTTGCCTATAATAATACTAATAATAATAATATCTGGTATTGATATGGCATTTTAAGATTTGTAAAGCACTTTATAAATAGTATTTTTTTCTATTTTCTTAAGACCTTCAGGCTCTCCATCTATTTTCCTCATTCTTACTAAATCACATTTTCCAGTCACACACTTTCTGGATAATATTTTTGACACAACTTTTTATGATGAATACATCATTGGCAATGTCATTGCCTACTTTTGCCTAGCATTTATCTTCCCATTTTCATTTGGGTTACCTGGGTGTCCAGCTAATTCCTAACCCCTAACTCAGTCACTTTGTACCTCCTTTCCCACTAGTTATCATGCTTTAGCAGGGCAACACAGATCTATGGGCTTGCGACATAATTCAATTCTGCCCCACTTCCCCATCCACTTCCTATCTGACTTAGAGAAAATTAAAAAACAGAATTTACATTCTGTCATTTTTGACAACCCTTATTGTTGTTATGGAAAGTGAGCAATAGAGGAATATGGTTCAGAAAAAAACATTGAAATTTCCAAAAATTATAGAAGAAAGGAACCTTAGCTAATAAAATAACAAGGATGATATTAATAACTGAAGTGAATGTGGCCTCTAGACAGGCTAAAATGCCCAGAATTTTATGCATAAATATTTCAAAACAAAGGAAAAACAATACCTGATGAAGAAGAGGAATCTGTGGATTAACAAGAAAGCATGGAACCACAGTATGATATCCCTAAATGGTTTAAAATAGAAATAAGAATTGTCAGAATTTATAGGCTGAATAGAAATAACTGACAGAATAGAAAAATCTGAATCCATAGTGTAAAGCTTCACCAAAGAAACAAAAGAGAGAATAACTGAATGGGATTATAAATATACAGAAGTTAAGAAAAATCTGGAAGAAGAAAAGCAAAAAAACTATAGCATTGAAAGAAAAATATAATTGCCATTCAGTACAATATATTGATCTGCAAGAAAAGGTACATAAAGAAAAACTAAATAGGTCTCTCAGAAGAATACGACGATTTAAAAAAGAAACAACCTTAAGCACCATAATTGGCCACCATAATATCATATAAATGATGTAAGAAAATCGCTCAGAACTTCTGAACACAGAAAACAAAGTTTAAATGAGAAGAATCCACAGATCTTTTGCAAAACAGAAAAACAAAACAAAACAAAAAAGAACTTCAAATATAAAAGAACAAAACTCCAACAACACAAGGTATTCACCAGAAGGGGGCAGCTAGACACAGCAGTTAAAGTAAGGAAGGCTCATTTTCTTGAGTTCAAAGCTAGACTCAGATATTTACTAGCTGTGTGACCCTGGGGAAGTCACTTAGCCTGTTTGCCTCAGTTTTCCTGTCTGTCAAATGAACTGGAGAAAGAAATGCAAACCACTCCAGCATCTTTTCTAAGAAAAGCCCAGATGGGGTCATGAAGAGTCAGATGTGACTAAAATGACTAAACAACAAAATCTCACCAGAAACTTCAGTATGAAATGAAATAATGTTATCCAAAATAAAAAGGAGCTAAAGATACAACCCAAGGTGACATGCATTGCAAATTCGAGCCTATTAATGGAAAAGATGAACATTCAGTAAAAAGATGTATTCAAAGAATTCCTACAAAGAAAATAAGATCTGAGCAAATTATTTGCTTTTCAAAACTAATCTGTTTCTAACTCTAATTCTGTTTCCATCTGTCCTGAAAACAGAGACACAAGAAAAGTAAGCAAATACAACAATCAAGGACAGCAACAACAAAAGAACATCAGAGAGAACATTAAGAGATTTTTTTCTAAAAGTACACAAAGAAAAAAGGGTGAAAACAGAAGAGAAATAGACATATTGCAGGGATAAAGAGCCCTGAAACACCAGAATCTCCTCAGAATATTATAGCCAAATTAGAGAGCTTTCAGATCAAACAGAAAAGACTTCATGCAGTCACAAAGAAACCAATCAGGGGGGCAGAGTTAAGATGACAGATTAAAAGTAGTGACTTGCTTGAGCTGTCCCCCAAATCCCTCCAAATACCTATAAAAAATGGCTCTACACAAATTCTAGAGCAGCAGAACCCAAAAAAAAAAAAAAAGGCTGACCAGAAGGGGATTTCAGGGATCTCTTTGCTGGTGCTGAGGAAGGATTATCTTGCTTTCTCAGTGTTTGGATATGGGTCACAGTCCTGGCTGATGATCTTGGAGAGAGGAGGAGTGTTGGCATGGTGGAGCTTGTGGTGGTGGTGGAGAAGGAAGCCTTCTCACAGTTCCAAGGCAGAAAAGGATGCTGGTGGTCACTCATAGGCCAGAGCACAAGCCAGGAAAGGAATAAACACCTTGCCTTTGATCATGCCACCTTGGAAGAACTGAAAATATGCAGGTTCCTAGAAGTGTCTCTGAAAACAGCTGCCCACAACCCCTGAAGTTTGGGACAATGTGCCCTCCACGATGTAAGCAGACACCGACCTTAACAAAGAGACTAAAATTCAAGTAATTGGTTGGGAACGTGAGCAAACAGTGTGCTCATACACACACACACACACACACACACACACACACACACACATACAAACTCAGACCACAGAATCTTATTTTGATGGCAAAGAAGATCAAAACATACAACCAGGAGAAGACAACAAAGTCAAAGTTCCTACATCCAAAGCCTCCAAGAAAAATATGAATCAGTCCCAGGCCATGGAAGAGCTCAAAAAGGAGTTTGAGAAGCAAGTAAGAGAAGTAGAGGAAAAACTGGGAAAAGAAATGAGAATGATGCAAGAAAATCATGAAAAAACAAGTCAACAGCTTGCTAAAGGAGACCCCAAAAAATACTGAAGAAAATAAGACCTTAAAAAATAGACTAACCCAAATGGCAAAAGAGGTACAAAAAGCCAATGAGGAGAAGAATTGGCCAAATGGAAAAGGAAGTCCAAAAGCTCATTCAAGAAAATACTTCCTTAAAAATTAGAATGGAGCAAATGAAAGCTAATGACTTTATCAGAAGTCAAGAAATTATAAAAAGAAAACCAAAAGAATGAAAAAATGGACGGCAACATGAAATATCTCCTTAGAAAAACAACTAACCTGGAAAATAGATCCAGTAGAGAGAATTTAAAAATTATTGGATTATCTGAAAGTCATGATAAAAAAAAAAGCCTACACATCATCGTTCAAGAAATTATCAAGGAAAACTGCCCTAATATTCTAGAACCAGAGGTCAAAATAGAAAGTGAAAGAATCTACTGATCATGGTGGGGGGGAAAGGGGTGGAGCCAAGATGGCAGAGTGAAAGCAGTGATTTACTTGAGCTCTCCCCCAAACTCCTCCAAATACTCATAAAAAATGGCTCTAAACAAATTGTGAAGCAGCAGAACCCACAAAAAGACAGAGTGAAACAAATTTCCAGCCCAAGACAACCTGGATGGTTGATCAGAAAGGTATATTACACCAGGCTGGGAGTGCAGCGCAATGCCACGTGGGTGCACAGGGCACAGCAAACCTGGAGCAGGCCTCAGAGGACTGAATCGTGGGCAGCTGTGGAGGTTTCCAGACTTCTCAATCCACAGATGCCAAAGACAACTTAGAAGGTCAGTGGGAAAAGTCTGTTTCTGCGGTACTGAGACAGGAATGTGGGGTCTCAGCTCCATTCCCCAAGAGCGTGGCCCTGGGGGGGGCAGCTGCTTCCCAAGCTTCCAGCCCGTAGACTGAGGGGGTATCCAGTGGCTGATCAGAGAGGGATTGCAGGGATCTCTTTGCCAGTGTTAAGGCAGGAATCTCTTGCTTTGCCCACCTTTGGATCTGGTTCACAGTTCTGGGTGATGGTCCTGGGGTGAGGAGGAGTGCTGGCATGGTGGAGCTTGTGGTGGCTGTGGAGAGGAACCCCTCCTCACAGTTACAGGACAGAAAGGAATATTTGTGGTCACAGGCCAGAAAAGGAGTAAACACCTTGCCCCTTATCATACCACCTTGGAAGAACTGCAAATTTACAGGTACCTACAAGTATCTCTGAAAACAGCTGTACAAACCCCGGAATCTTGGAACAGTACATTCTCCACATTGGAAGCAGATTCGTACCTTAAGAAAGAGTATAAAACTCAAATAATTGGCCAGGATCATGAGCAAGCAGAACAAAAAGAGTCAGACTATATTATCTTACTTTGGTGAAAAAGAAGATCAAAATATACAACCAGAAGAAGACAACAAAGTCAAAGCTCCTACATCCAAAGCCTCCAAGAAAAATATGAATCAGTCCCAGGCCTTGGAAGAGCTCAAAAGGGATTTTGAGAAGCAAGTAAGGGAAGTAGAGGAAAAACTGGGAAGAGAAATGAGAGTGATGCAAGAAAATCATGAAAAACAAGTCAACAGCTTGCTTAAAGGATACCCAAAAAAGTACTGAGGAAAATAACACCTTAAAAAACAGACTAACCCAAATGGTAAAAGAGGTCCAAAAAGTCAATGAGGAGAAAAATGCCCTAAAAAGAAAAATTGGCCAAATGGAAAAGGAAGTCAAAAAAAAAAAAAAGAATCTACTAATCACCTCCTGAAAGAGATCCCCAAAGGAAAACTCCTAGGAATATTGTAGCCAAATTCCAGAGTTCCCAGGTCAAGGAGAAAATATTGCAAGCAGCCATAAAGAAACAATTCAAGTATTGTGGAAACACAATCAGGAGAACATAAGATTTAGCAGTTGCTATATTAAGGGACCAGAGGTCTTGGAATATGATATTCCGGAGGCCAAAGGAGATAGGATTACAAGCAAGAATCACCCACCCAGCAAAGCTGAGTATAATCCTTCAAGGGAAAAAATGGATATTAAGTGAAGTAGAGGACTTTCAATCATTCTTGATGAAAAGAACAGAGCTGAATAGAAAATTTGACTTTCAAATACAAGACTCAAGAGAAACATGAAGAGGCAAACAGGAAAGAGACATCTTGAACCATTTACATTCCCGCATGAAAGGATGATATTTGTAACTCATGAGATCTTTGTCAGTATTAGGGTAGTTGGAGGGAAAAAATCATATGTATGTATATATATATAGATAGATAGATAGAAAGATAGATAAATAGATAGATAGATATAGGGCACAGGGTGAGTTGAAGATGAAAGGATGATATCTAGAGAATAAAATTAAAGGTTGAGAGAGGATTATACTGGGAGAAGGAGAAAGAGAGGTAGAATGGAGTAAATTATGTCTTATAAAACAGATAAGAAAAGGCTCTTACACTGGAAGGGAAACAGTGGAAGGTGAGAGGAAATGAGTGAATCTTGTTCTCATTGGATTTGGCTTAAGGAGTGAATAATATACACACTCAATTGGGTATGGAAATCTATCTTACCATACAGGAAAATGGGGGTAAAGGGATAAGAGAATGGGGGGGAGGATGATAAAGGGGAGGGCAGATTGGGGGAAGATGTAATTAGAAGCAAACACTTCTAAGGAGGGACAGGGTTAAAAGAGAGAATAGAATAAATGGAGAGCAGGATAGGGTGAAGGGAAATATAGTTAGTTTTTCACAACATGACTACTATGGATGTGTTTTGCATAACTGCACATATATAACCTGTATTGAGTTGCTTGCCTTCTCAATGAGGATGGGTGGTGAGGGAGGAAGGGAGAAAATTTGGAACCCAAAGTTTTAAAAACAAATGTTAAAAATTGTTTTCAGATGCAACTGGGAAATAAGTCATACAAGTAATGGGGTATAGAAATCTATTCTGCCCTGTAGGAAAATAGAAGGGGAAGGGGATAAGAGAAGTGGGGAGGAGATAGAAAAGAGGGCATATTAGGGGAAGGGATATTCATAATGCATGCCAGTTTGGGGTGGGGAGAGGGACAATATGGGGAGAAAATTTGGAACTCAAAATCTTGTGGAAGTGAATACTGAAAAATAAATATATATATATGCTGAAAAAATTGTTTTTACATGCAACTGTGAAATAAGATATAAAGGCAATGGGGTATAGAAATCTATGCTGTTCTACAGAAAAATAGAAGAGGAATGGGATGAGAAGGAAGTGTCATAGAAGGGAGGGCAGATTGAGGAAGGGTATTCAGAATCCATGCTTTCTTGGGGTGGGGAGAGGGGAGTGATGGGGAGAAAATTTGGAACTCAAAATCTTGTGGAAGTGAATGTTGAAAACTAAAAATAAATTAATTAATTTTAAAAAAGGCAAAAAAGAAAACAATCAAATATCATGGGGACACAATCAGGATCACACAAAATTTAGCAGCTATATTTAAAGAAATGGAAGACAGAGAGTATGATATTCTGGAAGGCAAAGAAGTTAGGACTGCATCTAAAACTACCCAGAAAAATTCATATAATCCTTCAGAGGAAAATAAAATAGATATTTAATGAAATAGAGGACTTTCAAGGATTCCTGAGTGAAAGAGCAGGAATGAACAGAAAACTTCATTTTCAAATACAAGATTCAAGAGTAGGATAAAAAGGTAAACATGGAAGAGAAATCATAAGGCATTCGATAAGTTTTTATATCCCTATATTGAAAGTTGATACATGTAACTCCTATGAACTTTAGCATTATTAGGACAGTTAGAAGTATTCTACATAGACAGAGAGCATAAGAGTGAGTCAATTATGTTGGCATGGTCTCAAAAATTAGATGGGCAAGAAAGAGGAATGCAGTGGGAGACAGGGGAAGGGATAAGAAGAATGGGGGAAATTATCTCACATATAAGAGGAACACAAAGAAAAGTTTTTACACTGCAAGATAAAATAAAGGGGAGCTGGCAATGCTTGAATATCATTCTCATCTGAACTTGTTCAAAGAGGGAATATTTGTGTGTGTATGCACACACACACACGTACATGAGTGTATACATATATGAATGAAGCAAATGGAAAACCACTCCAACATCTTTGCCATGAAAACCCCTTAGAGGGTCATGAAGAGTCAGACATGACTAAATAACTGAACAACTATAGCTATATCCATATCTACACACACACACACACACACACACACACACACACACACACACACACACTCACATGTCACTCACTCACTCACTCAATTGGGTATAGAGATCTATCTTACCCAACAGGGAAGTAGAAGGGGAAGGGAATAAAAGAAAGGGGGAGTGATAAAAGGGAAGGCAGATTAAAGAAACCAATGGTCAGAAGGAAAATAGACTTTTGAGGAAGGAGAGTATAAAAAGAAAGAGAGAAGGATAAACAGAACAAAATAGAATAGAAGCAAATGCACAATTAGTAATCATAGCTGTGAATGTGAATGGAATGGACTCGGTTATAAAATAGAAGCAGAAAGTAGAATGGATTAGAAACAAGAATGCAACAATGTGTTGTTAACAGGAAACATACTTGAACCAGAACAACACAGGGAGCTAAAATAAGGGATTAGATCACAATTTATTATGCTTCAGCTGGAATAAAAAAGTAGGAGTAGTAATCATGATCTCAGACAAAGAAAAAGCAAAAAGAAACAATCAAAAGAGATAAACAAGGAAACTAAATCTTGCTAAACACATAGACAATGAAGTAACATCAAAACTAAACATATATGTACCAAATGGCATAGCTGAGTTACAGGAAGAAATATACAGTAAAGCTATAATACTGAGGGACCTCAATTTTCCCTCTCAGAAATTAATAAATTTAGTCATAAAATAAAGAAGTTTAGGAGATGACTAGAATTTTTAAAAAGTTAGATATGATAAATGTCTGGAGAAAATTGAATGGGAATGGAAAGGAGCATACCTTTTTCTCAGTTGTACATGGCACCTTCACAAAAATTGACCATGTATTAGGGTATGAAAACCTCACAAACAAAATCAGAAAACCAGAAATATTAAATTCACCCATTTCAAACCATAACACAATAAAAATGACATTCAATAAAGGATAATGGATACATAGATAAAAAATTAATTGGAAACTAAATAATGTAATCCTAAATAATAAGTGGGTCAAAGAACAAATTGTAGAAACAATCAATAATTTCATTGAAGATAATGACAGCATAGCAAAATTTGTGGAATGCAGCCAAATAGTACCTAAAGGAAATTTCATATGCATACATACATATATCAGTAAAAGATAGAAAAGGTAGATCCCTGAATTTGTCATGCAACTAAAAAAATACTAGAAAAAAGAATAAATTAAAAATTTACAATTAATTACCAAAATAGAAATCCTGAAAATCAGAGAGAGATCAAAAAAATTGAAAATAACAGAAAAAAGTTGAACTGATAAAAAGTAGGAGATGGTTTTTATGGGGGGGAAAACAATGAAATAGATAAACCATCAATTTTTTTAAAAAAAGAAAGCCAAATTGTTAGTTTTAAAAATCAAAAAGTGAATACACAATCAATGATGAAGAAATTAAAGCACTAATTAGGAATAATTTGATTGAAATACATGCTAACAAAACTGAAAATCTAAGTGAAATAGGTGAATATTTACAAAAACATAAATTTTTCAGGTTAGCAGGAGGGGAAATAGAAAACTTAAAGTACCCTATCATAGAAAAAGAAATTGAACAAGCCATAAATGAGCTCCCTAAGGCAAAATCTCAAGAAACAGATGATTTTAAAAGTGAATTCTATCAAGCATTTAATGAAGCATTCATCTCAATACTATATAAACTATTTGAAAAAATAGGTAAAGGAGTCCTACCAACTTCCTTTTATAACAAATACACCATTATGGGATATAAGGAACAGTAACACATAACCAACCTGTGAAGATAGTCTATAGAAAGTGGGAGAAGATTCCAGGAAAGTGGCAGAGTAGGTCAGAAAATTCCAACCTTTCCATATTTCCCCCACAAATGAGATAGAATAGCTCCTCAGAGCTAACATAGAGCTGGAAAAATAAATAAGAGAAGAGGCAGAACAGTGATCCTCCTGGGACAATTGGAGATTCTAAAGAAAAATTCCAAAATGACGTTTGGTCCCTGTGAAGAGTGAACACCTCCAAGCTAGGTGTGCTTAAACAAGTGGTGAGCCCTGGGGTTAGCTGGGTTGGGAGGCTGCCTCTGCCCCAGTCAAAGGAACTGTCCCCAGAGAGAGTGAGGGACTTTGGCCTTTTGAGCTGGGGAAGATCAAGGGAATCTCTGCTGACAAGGAACACCAGACCAAGTTAAGCTGAGGAGATACCGCTCTGGGTGAGAAGGAACCAGCACATGAGTGCAAAAGTGGTGGTGCAGGGAAGCTTCTGGCAGTGGGCATTTACAGGAGGCTAGAGGTCTTGGTTTCGGTTCCAGGCCAGAGAGGAGAACCGAAAGATCTGAGGTCAGAGGCACCATCCCCTATGCCCCAGGGCTAGAGTTGTTTACAAAAAATAAGCTGCTACAAATTTAAAAAAAAAAAATTCACAGGCAAAGGAGAAAGAGTCCAACCATAGTGAATTACTATGGAATAGAGAAGACTGGGGTTCATCTTCAGAGGAACATACTGAAGCAAAGAAACCCTCTTCTACTCCAAAGAGTAATGTTAAATGGTCACCTCCCCTAAAAGAATTCATAGATGAACTTTAAAAAGACTTAAAATCAAATGAGGTAGACTGAGGAAAAAGTAAAAGAAAAAATAAGAATAATCCAAGAAAATCAAGATTATGGGGGGGGGGGAGTCAACCAATTAGTAAAGGAGATCCAGAATCATAAAGAAAATTACTCCTTAAAAATCAGAACTGGGCAAGGGGAAGCCAAAGAAGTCATAAGAGACCAAGAAATAATAAAATAAAACATAGTGAGCCAGTAGAAGAGAATGTGAAACATCTCATAAGGAAAACAACTGATCTGGAGAACAGATCAACAAGAAGATACATAAGAATAAATGTACTACCTGAAAGCCATGATCAAAAATGAATTGTGATACAATGATACAAGAAATGATTAAAGAAAATTGTCCTGAAGCATTTAAATAAGAGGGGAAAGTAGAAATAGAAAAAAATCCACCCACCACCAACAGAAAGAGGTCCTATGAAGAAAACCCACAGGAATGTCATAGTAAAATTCTGAAACCCTCAGCTCAAGGATAAAATATCACAAGCAACAAGAAAAAAAAAGTAAATATGATAGTGCCACAATTAGAATGACACAAAACCTAGCAGCAGTGACATTAAAAGACTACAGGTCTTGGAACATTGTACATCAAAGAGCAAAAGAACTTAGGTTCTAGCCAAAAATATCCACACCCAACAGAGCTAAGCATAATCCTAAATTTAAAAAAATGGATATTTAACAAATTTTCAGACTTTCAGGATTTTGTTAAAATAAAAAAACCTGATCTTAATAGAAGATTTGACATACAAGATCCAAGAGAAATATGAGTTACATACCAAAGACTAATTATGAGGGATTCAATAAAGACAATATCTATAAGGAAAAATGAGGACAATTGTAAAACGTATTTTATAAGGCAAAATGTAAAACATATGTCTAAGATTCTTATTAATAATTGGGTAGTTCAAAAGAAAGATTGGAATAGGTGTGTATTATATGATTTTAAAAAGCAAAACCATTTACGAACAGCTAAAAAGAGTAATTATCTTATACAAATGAGGTGTGAGAAGAACCAACACAGAAGAATTAGATGGGCTAGGGGGGCTGGTAGTTCTGGAAACCTACTTTCATCAGGAATGGGTTGAAGAGGTAATAATACACACACAGAGAGAGATATAGATATATAGATATGCGTATAAGTCTTCTAAATTCATAAAGAAATAAAATGCTAAGGGGATGGGAGGTAGAGGATAAGGGATGGATCTTTAGAGGGGAGGGTGAGGGAACAGGTTAAACCAGGGTACAGAAGGGTGTTCAGATTAATGGGAATGGGAGGATAAGGAAGGGATCCTGAGGGGGAGGGGGAGGTTAAGTAATAGGAGGGCAAGGTATCAGGTAAAGTAGAGGAGTCAGAAAGAATAGGAAATAAGAGTTATAAAATAAAAATCAGGAGTAGAATTTGTTAGGGAAAAAGGAGCAGTGGTAGTAATCATGGTCGTGGACTAAGTTAAGGGTAAAATAGATTAAATCAAAAGAGAAAAATAGGGAAACTAACACTAGGTGTCAACCATATTCATCAATATTGTTTTGGACTATTTAAAACAAATAGAAATAGGAGCCACTAAAATGTTCATAAGGATCCCTGTAGGCCACATATTGAGTTATAAAACCATATATTAACATTACCTACATTATATAGTATTTTTATTTATTTTGTTAAATATTTCCCAATTATGTTTTAATCTGGTTCAGGTATACTCAGGACTGTTGTTGGCCATATACATTAGTACATATAAGAGGATAGATACGAGAAATGTTCCAGAGGTATAATTAACAATATTTTTGACTGATTGGATATGAGCCTTTAGTGAGAGAGCAGGTTCAAAAATGTTTCCTAGATTGTGAGCCTGGGTGACTCATAAAATTATGCTGTCCTCCACAGAAATATGCAAATTAGAAGGAATTGTGGGATTTGGACATATCGAGTTCACAAAAATAATGGAACATCCAAGTGAAAATGTCCAGTGGTCAGTTGACAAGAGCTTGGCAGAGAGATGAGGGCTGGATTTATAGATTTGGGAGTCATCTGCAAACAGATATTAACCAAAACCATTAGAATTAAGCTCCTCACCAGCAAGTACTCTTTTTTTGTTGTTGTTTATTTATATCCCCAGTGCTTATCAGAGTGACTGATACATAGTAGGCATATAACAATTTTTTAAATTGATTTGAAAAATATGAAAGAGTTGATTAATCAGGAGAAGATATAGAGAAGGAAGAGGAGAAGGAACAGGGCAGAGACCTTCAGTACACCTATGGATGATGACCTTGCAAAGGAGACCAAGAAGGATCTGTCACACAGATAGAATACTGTGCTAGAATGATGTCATAAAAACTCAGAAAGGATAGAATATACAGAAAAATTTGGGTTAGTCAACAGCAGTAAACAACAAAAAAAGATCAAGAAAGGTGGACTTAGGGAGGAAAAGACGTTGATTTCGTTTTGATTTGTTTTTAGAAATAAAGTAATCATTAATAACCTTGGAGAAAGAACTTTTAGTTAAATGACAGAGATGGAAGCCAGATCACAATGGGTTGAGAAGTGAAAGGGAATTGATAGCTTGAGGAGACCACATATAAAGAGTTTTCATTGCTGTTGTTGCTGCCGCTGTTGTTATTTTGTTTTGTTCTTAGCAGCTTGTCTAAGAAATGGTAGAAAGCTATGATATGATAGTTTGAGGGGTTGAGTCAAGTGAAGGTGTCGCTATTGTTGTTGTTGATGATGATGATGGTAATGATGATATTTATTTAGTGAGTGGGAAAGATTTGGACATGTTTATAGAGAGCAGAGTAGGAGCCAAAACACAATGACAGATTGAAAATTAAAGGATGATTGAAGGGGCAAGCTGCTAATGGAATCATGGGCAATAGGATCAAGGACACAAGGAAAGAATTTGGCACGAGCAGAGATAAATGCTACCTTATTCTCCAAGGGCAAAAAAGAAAAGTAAAAAAAAAAAGACCAATAATGTTACAATGATTTGTCATGTGGCTTTGGAGAGGAGAGGGAGCTCAGGCTGGATATTTTCCTTTTTTTTTTTTTTCCTGCTAGGTAATGGAGTTAAGTGATTTGCCCAGGATCACACAGCTAGTAAAGGTCAAGCATCTGAGGCTGGATTTGAACTCAGGTCCTCCTGACTCCAGGGCCAGTGCTATATTCACTGCACTACCTAGCCCTTTGCACCCCCCCTTTTTTTTTTGCAATAAAGAATAAAGCAAAGTCCTGTTGTGGTGGGGTAGGTTTGGGGAAGAAGTGGATCATGTATGTGGCATGAGAATTCCAAAGTTTAGAAACACTTTTGGTGAAATAAATTTACAGTGGACCCAGTTAGTACTGTTATATGACTTTTTTCCCCAATTTAACATTACTTCTGTTAACAAATGGTGATAATTAAAATTGATGTGTTGTCCTTTTTCCATTCCCCTTTCTTATAGCCAATACTTATTTGAATAGATTAGGACAATGCTGTTAAAATCGTGCAAAATGTCTTATTCTCATTTTCATTCTTCTAATTTGGTATTGAGTTTGACCTTTTCTCTAGTTAAGCAATGCTCTGATTACACAGACAGAAATAACTCTCACATCAGTAACCACTTATTTCCTGCCTGATAACAGGGTTCATTTCAGCTTTTGGTGATATAGTTTGCTAACAATCAAACTATTTTCTTACCATCCATTGGTCTCTAAATTTTGGTACTTTAGCTATGGGGTCTCTGTCCAAGAACCAATGAGTTGACAAGTTAGTGAAAGAGATTGATAGTATCAGTACTGACAGTTTAACTGTAAAATAAGTCAAAAGACATAAAGAAGCTACAGCTAAATAAAAGGTTGGCTCATTGGTTCTTCTTAGACACACAAACACACACACACACACACACACACACACACTTGACAGATTTGATTAACTATGTTCCCAGAGGCAAGAAGTTTTTCCTGTCAAGAACAATTACATGCTTTTCCGGTAACTTCCTCTTATCCTTTTGAAAGCTAATCATTGCGAATTTGTAGTTTTGTGTGCTAGACAATGATTCTTGTCTTCCATTGGACCAGTATGTGTTTTTCAGTCTCCGCATTTGACCTTCTTTCCTCTTACTTATTCCAGTCTGTAGCTTCACAATTGATCAGTTGAAAACCAGAAAGGACTTTAGGGGCCTTCCGATACAATCTTGTTTTATAAAAAGGAAACTAGAAGCAGCTAGGTGGCACAGCACACCAGCCCTGGAGTCAGGAGGACTTAAGTTCAAATACAGCCTCAGATACATAACACTCACTAACTGTGTGACTCTGGGCAAGTCACTTAACCCCAATTGCCTCACCAAAAAAAAAAAAAAAGGAAACAATGCTGGAGATATTACTGACTTTACTAAGTATACATGTGCTAAATGAGAGGGCTGGAATTAGAACTCAGGCCCTGAGATTACAGGTTCAGAGCTCTTTCCACTGCCCCACACGGTCTCCCATTTTTCCTGTGTCATTTCTCTAGGGTCATCATGTTGAAATGCGCATTAGAAACATAGTAATGACATCATCTTCACCTTGTACATTCAATCATATCATTTCCCAGCTCAATAAACTCCACTGACTTCTTATTACCTCTAAGAACAAATATAAATTCCTTCATATGATACTTATAACCCTTTACATTCTGGCTCCAACCTACCTTTCCAGGCTTACTTTGTATTAGACCATTTTATATTCTACACTGCACAGCCAATCTGACCTTGACTGCTCTTCACACTTGACATTCCATCTCCCATCTCTGTCATTTTCCATAAATTGTTTCTCAAGAATAGCATGAGCTCCCTTCTTGCTTTGCCTCTTGAAATCTCTAGTTTCCTTCAAAGCTTAATTTAAGGGCCACCATCTACATGAGACCTTTCTTAACCCTGCCCCCCCACATATTTGTTGTCCCCCTCCCCCACCCATTGGCTTTTATTTTACAGTTTGTACTATACTTTTTAATGTGTTTTCCCCTAATAGAATGTAAGTTCCTTGAGGGTAAGGAATGTTTCTTTTTTGTTTTTGTATCCTTAGCACCAAGAGAGTTAGCTGACTGAGGGACTGGTCTTCCAATGTTGTATGTGCTATTCTACTGTTCTGTGGCCTCATGAGGCAGCTAGGTGGCACAGATAGAAGCGGGAGCCAGGAAGATCCGAATTCAAATTTTACTTCACACTGTGACTCTGGGTAAGTCATTGAATCTTTGTCTGCCTTAGTTTCCACCCATTGTAAAATGAAGTTAATAATATAACCTACCTCCCAAGGGTTGTTATAAGGACAAAATGTAATAATATTTGTAAAGTGCTTAGCAAGTGCTTAATAAACATTGATTAAGTAATAGAAAAATAGTACAATTTCAGTGGATTCTACAAATCCTACCTTACAAAGAGGGTCTTTCTGCTGTCTGCTGAAGCCAGTTTTATGCCCAGCTGTTTATAAGATGTTTTCTAAAGGTCAGATTTAGAATTTTTAAAAGAAGAAATTATCTTCATTGGTAAATGCACCCTGTTAACATGAGCATCTAAGGAAATAGTGTAGTAAGAAGATGAAGAGGCCATGGCCAACTGCCAAGGCTGCTTTAGGGGAAAGGGGTGGGCTGGGCTGGAAGGCCCACACATTAATTTAAGTATTTCCATTTCCCCAGAATAAATACATGTATAAATCTCAGTTGAGAATTGCTAAAGTTATTTTTCAGGAGGACTTAACATTAAAAGTAACATCAAAAGCCAAGCAAATCAGAAGTCCCAGTGCCAGGCAGGAAGATTAATAACCTATCTAACTCAGAAGTCAATTGGGGGTTTCGGGGATATAATTTCAATTCATAAACTTTCTAGGCCACTGCTGTGCCCCTCTTACGAACCTCCCTCCTCACCTTGAGCAGTATCAGTCCATGCTCCGACTCTTAGAAGAAGGAGTCTATAAGGCAATATGCTAGACAAACCTGATTTCCTCCTAAGCTGCAGGGCATTTCAGCTCTCCAAGGATGACTTTGGGAGAGAAACTCTTCAATTAACTTTAAATAACAATAACGTTTTCCTCATGTTCTTTTTTAACATCACCTTCTCTACCTAAAGACTCTCTTCACAAACACCACTCTAAACAGAACCCTCCCATATAACCAAAAAAAACTAAATATGAGAAAAACAAATCAACACATCGGCCACCTCTAAAAGTGCATGCCTCATTCTACAGCTCCCCACTTGGGTGAAGTAGAAAGAGGCTCTGGAGTCAGAACATCTGAGTTCAAATCTTACCTCTGATTTCTTATTTGACATTAAGCAAGTCATTTAGCCTCTTTGGTTCTTAGTTTTCTCATCTGTAAAATGACCAGACTAGATGGCCTATGAGGTCCCTTCTAGCTCTATATTAGGATCCCATGACTTCTCTATTGAGAGGGGGAGACATGCTTCATAGTTCATCGAAAACAGAAAAAAATAAATAGGCAACTTAAACAATGCAATTTCAGAAACAGAAATTGAGTGATATCTGACCAACTCTTACCTTAAGGATGCCAGAGTAACTTAGAGGAGTGGACGGGGGAGAAGAAGGAGAAGGATAGAAATTCTTTTTTTTTTTTATTTTTAAGGATAAAGGCAGTTCAGCGCTTTGTTTCCTATACGAGGAAATTAAGACCATGGCAGCTGAATTAAATAGTGCCTAATGAGATGTCAAATGAAAGGGAAAAGGATTTTTTGTGAGAGCTATGGCTTTAGAGACCGTCTAAAGCAAGTACAGATAGTTCTGTCTAAATAAAATAAAAAATAAAAACCTAAGACTGACAGACTCCTTCATCATACTTTTGGGTCAAAGAGCTATTGGAGACAAGGTTAGAAATCCAGGAGAATCGTTGTCATTTTTGAAACATGTTATCTCACAAAGAGAGGCAGCATGGTACAGGATAGAGAGCTGGTCTCAAAGCCAAGCAAAACTGGTTCAAGACTTGCCTCTGACACATAGTGGGCAAGTCACGTAACTTCCTAGGCAGCTCTGTAAAACTATGAACTACAGACAAGGTGCTGATCTGTGTTTGTGGAGGGAGCCAGTGAGGGAATCTGTTTTGCTTGACTATGTGTATTTGCTACAAAGAACTTGTTTTTCTTTTTTTCTTTCCTTCAATTGAGTCTAAGGTGGTATGGAGAGAAAATGGGTTTCTATTTATTAAAAAAAAAATTAGGGGCATCTAGGTGGCACAGTCCTGGAGTCAGGAGGACCTGAGTTCAAATCCAGCCTCAGACATATCACTCACTAGCTGTGTGACTCTGGGCAAGTCACTTAACCCCAATTCCCTTGCAAAATTAATAATCATAATAATAAAATACGTAATGATACCAGAGCTACAAAAGGAAATTGTTTATATACTGAGATGAGGTGACTATATTGTTAGTTTTACTTGTTTTCCTTTGTTATGCAACATATTTCACTGAGCTCATTTAATCTGTAAATGATTGGAATGCAAAAAAACCCAATAAAATAAAGCACATCAATAAAACTTAAAAAAAAAAAAAAGCAAAACCTCTATCCCACCAATCAAAACCAGAATCAAAGAACCTCAGAGTTGCAAGGGATCTCAGAAGCCATTCCAGGGATCCTTAAACTGGGGTGCATATATTTTTTAAATAGATTACTTCGTTTCAATATAATTGTTTTTACGTATATTCCTAAGTATTCTATTTTGTGCATTTAAGAACATTATTCCAGAAAGCGGTTTATAAGCCACACTCTACTGTCAAAGGGTCCTGAACATAAAAATTGAAGAATCTTGATCTAGTCTCACTGATAGAATCACTTCCACAACATCCCCAATAAGTGATTAGGCAGGTTTTCATTGAAGAACTCCATTGATGGGGAACCCACTATTGCTTGGTGCACTCCCTCTCACTTTGAGAAGACTACAATTTTAAGTCAGGAAATTCTTTTCTTTACATCATCTAAACAGGCTTCTTTTCAAGTTGTACCCACTGCTCTTAATTCTACTCCCTGGGACAAAATTGAACAAATATGATTCTTCTCCCATATGACAGATCTTTTAAAAACAACCAACAACTTGAAGAGTGCTAGAGAATCTAGTCTTTTCTAGGCTTTTGCCACTTCGGTCACCATACTCTATATATCTCTAGTAAATGTTAGATGTGAATTTGAAACCAGGTCTTCCCAGCAACAGGAGTGTTGTTTTACTGTAGCCCAAACTAAAACTTGAAAAATGAATCTACTTGTAGAATTTTAGGCACTGTAAAAGAGGCATGGGGTGATAGATTTTCAGAGCTAAAATGATGCCCTGTAAAATAAGGCCTCTCTGCTCAGTATGTAAGAAATGATGTTTGGTTTCATTTAATCTCTTTAAACATCATGTGAGTAAAAAATAAATATATTCCACCTGAGTGTGAGATTTTAAGGCTAGATTGAGAGGCAGTTATGTAGTGTACAGGAAGTGAATGGGGACTATAAGGCCCAGATATAATTCTCTACTCTGCTAGAGTATAATTTAGAGCAATAATTTCACCTCAGTTTCTTGATCTATAAAAGAGTTGAATAAAATGGTCCTTTCCTACTGCATAATTCTTTTTCTCTAGGCTCATATAGCTCAAACTTCAAACTACAAATAAGGAAACTGAGGACCAGGGAAAGTTAAGTGACAACTAAGATTACACACAGGTAGCTAAAGGCACAAACTGATCTTGAACCCAAAGTTCCCTATTCTCAACGCAGCATTCTTTTGACTCTCCCATGCTGCAGGCTGTTTTTAAGTCCTAAATAATGATGAGATAGACTCAAACAATTACTTACTTTAGACCACTTGGGGTAATTTCTTATGTTATTTCTAATAATTCACATACATATAAATTTTGATTAACAGGAATGAAAGGCACATTTTATACAGATGAAGAAGTGATAACAATAATGTGAAAACCATTGCTTTAGGCATGTTTTAGGCAAATGCCTAGAAGCCTAAAGTCTTAGAGAAATTTTCATATAATAGGCCCCTTTGGCATTGTGGTGAAATCTGTGGGCCCCTTCTCATAACATTTTTAAAATATATGAAATTTTAAAAGTAAGAATAATAAAAAAGAATCCAATTATATTGAAATAAAACTATATTTTTAAAATATATTTTTTTTAAAGTTCACAGGAGTTATCAACTCCTATCATAAGGCCTCTGCATGAATCTTCTACAATCTCCACAAAGCATTGCATTGACAAAATTAATCTGTTATTCCACAGAATTAGGCCTGCTTCAGATATTAAAGAAATTTCTTCAAAGTTTAGACTCATTTCTTAACTCTGAAAATTCATTGGCTAATACATTGTTCTGGACCTAATTCTGGACTCCCTCCACACATGCTCTGTCTGTCTGTAATTATCAGAGAAGTGCTGAGGGTAAAGATAAAGTTGTACATATGTATCCCTTTATATAGGTACATTTCAGAAATAATATTTCCGCTATGGCAGATGAGGAAATCCTAGTTAAAGGATTCCTTTTAGAATCCCTGGAAAAAGAAATGGGATTAAAAATTAGATTCTAATTGTCTTTTTATTCTGTGGCCTAGGGCTTCTGATATGATTTCCAAACTGAACAAAGAAATAATAGCAGACAGATGAGACAAAAATTTGCTTGGTAAGTAAAAAAGGCAATTACATAATGTGATGAACCCTGGACTTGTAGCCATAAGATGTGGATTTGAGTTCTGTTTTTACTACTACTAGCAGTATGGTCGTGAGCAATCTCTGAACGTCAGTTTCTTTGTCTATAAAATGGGGTTAATAATAACCTGGATATTCATGTCTGCAATGAATCTGAAATATCATCAAAGTGAGTACAATCTTCAATGATGCAGACTAAAATACATTCACAGTCACATCTTTTCAATCTGTACAACATCCTCCATTCAGCTATCAAATTAATCCTCCTGTGTAGATCAGACCATGTCATACCTCACCTGCCTCATTCAATATACTACAGCAGCTTCCTATCACCTTTAGGATCAAATATAAAATCCTCTGTTTGATGCCATTCAAAGCCCTTCAGTTTCATTTTAATGATGTTATATTCTGCTGCCAGGGTCTAGGGCCTTTCAACAATCTTCTCAAAGAGATTATTCATCATATATAGACATATGTATACATAGATTACAGGCTAGGTGTACCCTGTTATACTAATATACCTGGCCGTGCTCTGTGTACATCTACATAGCTAGGTTAGAGGTTTCAGTACAGTCTACAAATGATCGGTTTCTCCCATTTCTTACCTCTCATCATACTCTTCTGCTCCTACCTTTGCAGTATGTGTGTTAATTTAATTTAAAGGATTTTTCCCCAAGTTCTCTACCTTCTCATCTACTGCAAAAGATGTTGACACATAAGCTGCAATGATTTTCATAATAGTGTTTTTGCTCCAACTTGTGGGCACCATAAGATGACTAAAAGCCCAAAAAAATTATATTCGGACACCTGATAAAACCAACTCTGCCCACACTTTCATTTGTTACTCCAAGGAGAACCAGAGAGACATCCTTCCACTTTGATGCAAAACCATTTTGTCTCCTGGCTTAATTTAGAGTGAGGATATTCCAAATAATACACTTCTATTCTTCCAGAAGTAGTTCTACTCTTTGGTGGCTAGATAAAGATCTCACATTTAAAGTAAGAGCAGCTAATTTAGTATTTATAGGCAACCTAAAAACTGTTGGATTATTACTTTCCTTTGCTCCCTCTTTCCCTCATTCTGCTACTGTTATTACAGAAATGAAAAAGAGTCCTTAATCACTCAAGTCTGTTCTGAATTTGTCTGTGTTTTGTGGTCTACAAGATCATTGGGGATTTAAAGTGAGATGGGGAATGTGACAATGCTATAAAAGAAGGAAAAAAAAGTATTTTATCTTTTTATCAAGTTTCATGGGGGATAGATGGGAATTTTTTAGAACACCATTGGGACAGGGCAGATAGGTGGTGCAGTGGATAAAGCACTAGCCCCAGGGTCAAGAGGACCTGAATTCAAATATGGATGGCCCCAGATATTTACTAGCTATGTGACCCTGTGCAAGTCACTTAACCTCAGTTGCCTCAACAACAAAAGGCCACTGGGGGAAAGTTGGCTAAAAAAAAGAGAGAGAGAGAGAGAGAGAGAGAGAGAGAGAGAGAGAGAGAGAGAGAGAGAGAGAGAGAGAGGGAAAGATACAAAATGTTCTTCCTTGGTATGGAGCAATTTGAGGTAATCTGGCTCATGCCAAGTAGCTGTTTCTTGGATCATACACTGGCCACCAGACAGTATCACTGAGCCAATTTGTCCTTTAGGCCAAAACTCCTGAGAATCTAGCCCTCCCAGATCTATTTTTTCTTTTAATTTTTGACTAGGT
This sequence comes from Phascolarctos cinereus, assembly GCF_003287225.1. Lineage (NCBI taxonomy): Eukaryota > Metazoa > Chordata > Mammalia > Diprotodontia > Phascolarctidae > Phascolarctos > Phascolarctos cinereus. The sequence continues at coordinate 189,701,974 of NW_027555958.1, forward strand.
AAAGAGGCCATTCTCTGCTTCATTTCTTATTAAGCCTAAATCACTGAGACCTGTTAAAGACCTTAGTTTGAAAAAGCCAAGGTCCCTCACTGCATCCTGGGACATCTCCAGAGTTGTCCTCATCTATATCTGGCCACTGGACTAAGATGGCTCCAGAGGAGAGAGTGAGGCTGGTGACTTGGCACAGCCCTCCCTCACTTAAATCCAATTCACTTGCATATCATGGCACCACTTCCCTGATGTTATGGTCCTCTTCCAGAACAAAGGGCAAACAACAACCTGGTTTAGGGCCTGGGGCACTAGAACAGAAGAGATGAGCAAATTAGATGTAGATCGTTTCAGGAAGTCAGTAGTATGAGCTTGGAAAAAAAGCTGTACATGTCTCTATTATGTCCTCTCATGTTTGAGAATTGTTATTATCATCATTGTTATCTGGCAAGAGTTACTGAGTACCATGTAACCAACTTGTTGTGAAGCACTTGGAATATTAGCAAGCTGGATTCTACACGTCCCTGATTTTAATCATAAGATATTGTCCTTGCCTTTAGGGAATTTATAATATGGGTAGTGGAGGAATATCAAAGATAATTTTAAGGGAGAATTGTCAATTAGTGTCCTAGAGTAGTGCTAGTAATAGAGAGCTTGTGTGGAAGAGGGATTTTGCAAAACTACCACCGCTACCACAGGCACACACACACACACACACACACACACACACACACACACACACACACACATACAATGTTTATGTTTCCCGGGGAGCCTTTCTTACTCCCCTCTTAATTATTACTCTAAAATGAAAAAAATGAGAAAATGATCAGGTGGGATTGTCTCCATCTATCAATCCTACCCGCTGAAATTGTCTTCTTATCAGACTAGGACAGGATAGCACATTGTCTAGGCAAGGGATACAGCCATTGGTCTCATCTCACATAAAGTAACTAGATAAATGGGTGAGGGAAAGGGCAAAGCTACGGTCAAGTTCTGACAAGCTGTTGTTTTTCCATCTTATTCCCTGAATAGACACACCCCCATACTCACCACTGCTAATTTTACCCCATATGCATTTTCTATTTCCCTCTAGGGAAATAGAAGTTGTTCCATGTGTTTGAATTAAAATCTAATGCTTCTGTTACTCAATCAGCTAATAAACAGTTAATAAGTACCTGCTGTATGAGAGGCAGAGTGGCATAACATGTAGGTGAAATGTCATTAGAACTAGGATTCAAGTTCTGCTTCTGATACATACTGATTCTGAGATCCTAGACAAAGTCATCTCACCTCTCTTAGCCCTACACAACTCTCTGAATATATAAGTTGCAGAGATGTTGAATTATATCGGTGGATGTAGTTTCCTTATAGAGGGAGTCCCTATTCTAATGAAATTAGCCCATATATTCTCATTCACCATAGGGTAGTGAATAATAATAACTAGGGAGGTTGGTGCTATTATTATCCACATTTATAGTTAAGGAATCTAAGGCAAACAGAAATTAAGTGACTGTTGTTCAGTAGTTTTTCAGTTGTGTCTAACTCATTGTGACCCCATTTGGTATTTTCTTGTCCAAGATACTGAAGTAATTTGTCATTTCTTTCTCCAGCTCATTTTACAGATGAGGAAACTGAGGCAAACAGGGTTAAGTGACTTGCCCGTGGTCATAGCTAGTAAGTATCTGAGGCCAGATTTTAATTCAAAAAGATGTCTTCCTGACTCTAGGCCCAGTGCTTTAGCCACTGTGTTAGCTAGTGGCACCTGGCCTCTAATTGGAATCAGTTGGAAGGAATTGGTTAAGGGTGAGAAGTGAAGAATAGTAATAGCACACTAGTTAGGATGTTAATCTAGGATTTTCCTCTAGAAGAGGGGGGGATATTTCTCTCCCAAAAAAAGAATTTAGAATGCATTAAAAGCATGTTTTTTTTCTAACTTTAACACCGTTAAATTAAAGGATGTGACTAAATATTTAATGATGACAAACCCTACTTCACTCTGAACCACCTTGTTTCAAGAAGTTTTGTGGCTTTTGCAATTTAATCGACACCCTTCTGACCTCCTGCATGTCCCTGAAGGGAAAATGTGAAGGAAGATGAAGTCTAATTATGCTGACTGGGGGTGGAGGAGGTGGAGAAAGGGAAAAGATCCAGGGGTTGTAAGGAATTCACCATGCACAAAAGGATAAGAGTACCTAAACTTAGGTCTTCCAAGCTCTAGGCCAAGTTCTCTACCCACTCATCACCCAGCCACATCAAGTGGTTAGATTGCTGGCCTCAGAGTCAGGAAAACGAGTGTTCAGTTTAAACCTCTGTCACACGGGCTGTGTGACTCTGGATAAGTTACTTAAACTCACTAATGATCCTCTCTGAACTTTCTTGTCAGCAGTTCCCTCTACTAGTGAAATCATAGGTCTAACCCCCTGCCTCCACACCAAAAAAAAAGTTCTAGAAACTGGGACTACAAATACCAAAATGAAACAGTCCTTGCCTTCAGTGAAATTTTGTTATACTGGAGGGATTCATTGCACTCATAGAAAAGTAAATACTTCTCATCAAATTATATGTACAAAATGATGAGGAAGCATTAATGATGAGGAAGAGTTAGGAAAGACCTCTAGAAGAAGGTAGAACTTGAGCTGGAGAGGCAGAGGTTAAAAGTGAGAGCATTCCAGGAAGGAGGCCCAGCCTGCGCAAAGTCAGGGTGAAGGGAGATTAAATGTTTGGTACAAGAACTGCTCCTTAACTACATAAAAGAAACACCATTGGAAGGAATTAGATAAGGATGAGGAGTGGAGAGAAGTAGTAACAGTATGCTAGTTAGAATGTTAGTCTAGGATTTCTCTCTAGGAGGGGGAGGGGAGGGGAAAAAGTTTTCTGTCATAAAAAGAATTTGGAATGCACTAAGAGCATGTTTTTTCTAACTTTAACATGGTTAAATTAAAGGATGTAACTAAATATTTAATGATGATAAACCCTACTTCTCTCTGAACCACCTTGTTTCAAAAAGAAGTTTTGTGGCTTTCACAACTTAATTGACACCCTTCTGACCTCCCACATATCCCTGAAGGGAATAGAGGAAGGAAAAAAGAAGGCTAATTATACTGACTGGCAAGGAAGTGTGGGGGGGGGAAGATCTAGGGATTGTAAGAATTCAACATGAACAGGAAATTAAGAGTATTTGATCATAGGAAAGAGACTAAGAGTTTAGAGAGTGCTTTGCACAAACATCAAAAATATGTTAAGTTCCTTTATAATTAAGATTAAACCCAGGGAGAAATAATAAGAACATGGTTCAAGTGCAAGTTACTATTGGTTATAACATGCTTTGAAAACACAGACTATAGCATCAAAATGCCACTTTTATCATATTATCCCATGCTCAAGAAAATCAAATGACCTGTTGTTACTTATTGCATAAACATCAAGGGCCTTTGTCTAATTTTGAAGGCTCTCCAAATCTAGTCCACTCAAAGTGGAAGACATCTTAGATGCCATGTCAGTCCATCCACCCCTTGAATCCCCACATTTTATAAATGAGAAAACTGAGGCCTGGTGGGATTAAATGACTTGCCTTAGGTTACACAGGTTACAAGTGGCTGAATTAGAATCTGAACTTGTCTTATGACTCCAAGTTCTGTGCTCTTTGTACAGCTCCCTGGGAAATGCAGGGAAGCTGAAAGCAGGGTTTCCAACAAGGGAGATTCAGCTAAAATTATCAGAGAGCTGAGGCCAAGATCACAGAAATAAGGCCAGAGATTATCATGGCTATTTCACCAAATTTGTATGCTCATCACACAGCTTCCCTAAAGCTATTCTTCTGTGTACATGCCAAACCAGGTCATCAGTGACACCATTAATCCCTTGCAGCTGTGCTGGTGGCAAGGTCCAGGAAAACACTCATGCTGTTTAGGAAACAGATAATCTATTAATAGTTTTGCATTACTCACTCTGTGTGAATAATAATAATCGGAATCAGAGGTGGCACTAAACATTTGCTGATGTTTGTGGGTCTTTGCAAACACTTCTGGGCAATTTTTGGTGGATACATGATCTCAGTAATGTTGGCACTCCTTCCAAGGGGAGGAATAGGACACAACTGAATCTAGACATTCTCATCCTGTGTGATATCTGCCCATGTCCTTTCATAAGTCTTCCATAGAGGATCTATCCCACCTGTTGGAGGTCTTCCTTTCAGCTCTATATTTCCTAGATTCATTCCTGTGTAGCTCTTTGACTATGAGTCAGTTACCAGGCCATTGCAACTGGCAATCACACATGTCCTTAGTGATATCTTTTGTATCACTTCTTACATGCAAAGCATCATTAATAATTTCTTCCAGCCTTCCTACCCCCACTATGAATCTGTTCCTTGACAAATTTATTGTAGAAAGCACTTAGTTCTCATATGGGTTGGATTTGATGGCCTCTGATGAATATTTCAGCTTTAAGGATCTGTTTTTCTGATTCTGATACATTTCCCTTTGAGTCAAATACCCTTAGAAAATTATTTTTAAAACTAGATGTCAGAAAAGGCAGAGGCAAAATAAAACAAATTAAAAGTTAAGTCCATAAAGGCAAATCAGTTACTAAAACTAACCAAGGGCAAAATAGTAATAATGATCTCATTTAGGCTCCAATGTGAAGCAGAAATTTTAGGAGGACTAGGTTAGACCCAGCTCTGACTTTTACTATCTATTCAAGTCACTTAATTTCTCAAAGCCTGAATTTCCTCAACTGTTAAATTTGGAGTTTGTACTATCAAGTTCCCTTTCTGCTCTATATTTATGATCTTATGCTCCTACTATGTCTAGAAGAATATCAGCTCTTGTATTTAATTTAGGTAACTTTTTATCTCACCAACTCCCTACCTGGAGTAAGGGGGAGGGCTTGAGGAACTAATACAGCAGACCTCCCTATCCTCAGAGTATTGGAGAATTATTCAGTTTCTCCATTTCTTTAATTCCAGGTGTGACATATAGAAAAAGTTCGAGAGACATAGTTTCTGGGTAATTAATCATTTTATTAATCATGCTAACAGCTAATTAATAAGAGGGGTCATGGCACTCTCAAACATCAAAGACCTCTCGTGGAACTCACTCATCATTTATATACTCTTGGAAGAGCAGGTGTTCCTGAGGGTAGCAATCAACTCTGATTGGTTAACAATGAATGAGAAGACAGCAATGCAAGGATCTAAGATATCTCCAAAGGTCTCATAATGGAAGATGCTATCCATAACCAAAGAAAGAACTATGGAGTTTGAATGCAGATCGAAGCATGCTATTTGCTATTTTTTCTTCTGTTTTGTTTTGTTTCCTCTTTCTGGTGGTTCCTCCTATTGGTTCTAATTCTTCCTTACAACATGACTAATGTGGAAATATGTTTAATAGAAATGTATACATATAGCCTATATCAGATTGTGCACCATCTTGGGGAGGGAGCAGGGAGCAAAGGGGAGAAAAATGTAAAACTCAAAAGCTTAAGGAAGGGATTGTTGATAAATAAAAATAAATTAATAAAAAGTATTTAAAAATTAATTAGAAGAATGATTATCTTAATGAGAGGTGAACCTATTCTAACAAGGGGCTGGGGGACTTGACTCTGATGACTCTCATTCCCAGAACCAGCGTCAGACAACCTAGACAAAGGATCTACTCCCCTACCCAAACCTGTCAGAGCTGAACAAAAAGCATATATCCCAAGGATTTGGGCAGTCTCATCCATCGGCAAGGTCCTTCAGATGCTAGCCTGGCCAAGTAGAAAATGAGAATCTAGGAAGGGGGAAAAATACTTAGATATGACCAATAATTGGTTATTTAATCATTATTTATCTCACAGGAAATATTCCATCTATACCAGCTTTAGAAAGAAGAGGTGCATATGTAAAAAATAAAGATAAGTGAGTAATATAGGATTATAGGATATGAGCTCCTTGAGGTACTGGGGATAAAAAGCAAAATATAAAAAATCTCTGCCCTCCAGGAACTTTTCTTAGAGGAAATGGTATATGAAGAGAAGTAAATACAAAATATCCATCAATAAACACTTATTAAGCACCTACTATATGCCAGAAAGGACAGCTAGGTAGCCCAGTGGATAGAGTGCTGGGCCTGGAGTCAGGAAGACCTAAATTCAAATCTATCCTCAGACACTTACTAGCTGTGTGACCCTAAGCAAGTCACTTAACCCTGTTTGCCTCAGTTCCTCATCTGTAAAATGAGCTGGAGAAGGAAGCATCAAACCACTCCAGTATCTTTTCCAAGAAAACCCCAAATGGGTTCATGAAGAGTCAGATACAACTGAAACAATTTGACAATGAAAATATATTCAGACACTGTGTTAAGTGATGGGAATACAAAAAGAGTCCCTTGCCTTCCAGGAGTTGACAATCTAGTTGGGGAAATAACAAATACATACAGAGAAAGCTATATAAAGGATAAATAGGAAATAATTAACAGAAGAAGGGCACTAGAATTAAGACTGATTGGGGAAGATAAAAAATAATCCCTGGGAGTCAGGAGTACCATTATTTTACATAGAACTTTACCCGAGCCTTAAAGTAAGCTAGGGATTATGACAATCAATATTGTAAAATAGAAAGGTAATAAATTAAAATGCAATAAAAGATTAA